>NC_043996.1:24782983-25104650 GCF_902150065.1 Myripristis murdjan | reverse complement strand
AGAATTGACAGTCTCTGCATAAACCTCAATGGGGGGGAGCAGCAGAGAGCATTTTAACAGCTGATATGCAATTTTACCATAGAAACCATTGCATTTAGAAGAAAATGACTTTAAACAGCTGTCCACTGTAGTGACCGCTATGCGTGAAAGGGTTAAAAAATAAATAAATAAATAAATAAATAAAGAGAAGTTTATGTGACTGGGAACATTCATATAACTTATTCTGGTCACTTGACTTTACCTTTAGGGTCCATATTCATGTCGTTAATTTAAATTGACTATTTTTTTAAATTGTAAATATAAAAAAACAAAGGAAATAATGACTGACAAATGCATAACATCTATGATTTTCTGTGAACCATTTGCCAGAAAATGTCCACTTTCAGCTTTTCACCCTCTGAAGCTGCTGACAGTGTAAGTATTTTTGAAACAAGCCACGTTGACAAAAGCACTATATCCACCCTGGCTTTACACTCAGTCTGGTTCACACTGCTTCTACTGCAGAGGAAGATGATTACGGCTTAAACATCATTACAGCAGCTCTGATGGGATTAAGTCATTTTGGGGAAGAAGGGGAGAGGCAGTAAGGAGGATGAGTCTTACTCCAGACGGCGAGCGTGATGTGTCGGTCAAAGTTTCCGCTGGGGAAGACGGAGATGTGGCAGGTGTACCTTCCTTCATCAGACTCCTGTGTGCTGGGGATGAGCAGAGCCGAGTTCTCCGTGGGCTTGCTGCTCTCGAACCTCACCCGGCCTGAGTAACGCCCAAACTCTGACAAATGAAACAGAGGCTGCAGGTGAGGCCAGGTACATGCTGAGCACATATCCCAACACTATACAATCAAGCCGTGTGGTATTAACGCTCAAACATTTACCTGAATGTATGTGAAAGTATCCCAAAGTACAAACAAGTGCTCATCGAGTTCATCCCATGTATCCAAAAGTGCTGATAAAAATACCCAAATGTTCTCAAAAACTTAAACCTTAGCCTCATATGACTTCAAAACTGAACTTTTGAAATATAAAGACAGTTAAAGAGATGGTGTTTCCCTTTTCCAGGTAATCTGGTCTACCTGTTTGAGTAATTTGGGGTTGCTTTTGGGTACTGTTTTGTACTGTGTGGGCACTTTAAATACTTCGGGTTACCTATGTGAGCACTTTGGGGTAGTTTAAGGCAACCGGACACTTTTGGATGCATTCAAGGACATTTAGGTGATTATGAGAGTCGATTTCTTGGGGATGAAAACTGCTTTGTCCCAGATGAGGAATTTCAAGCTAAAAAAAAAAACAAATCCAAAAGGGGCCCTCAAAGATCAACAAATTCCCTAAAATTTATTAAACATATATTGGAACTGAACCTGCATTCACCTAATAACTTCATGATGCCACGCTGCAGATTAACACACCGGGCGCATAAAGATACAGTCTCCTGCTATGATCTCACAGCTGCATTTAAATGATAACATCGTGTAATAAATTCAATATCTGTTTATGCCAGTCCAGGCAGGGCAAAAAACAGACATGCACTACAGTTTAGGATGGGCCACACACACTGACAGAAGGCCTCACAAATCACAAATCCACCCACCTAAAACGCACCTTAGACTTCACTTACAAAAAGTAAACAAAGTTGTGAACTTATCTTGATGCTTTAATCAGTTGTTTACACGGATTATCTCTAATTTTCTAAAATAAAAGCCCAAACTGATTTCTGTACGGTATTTATCCACAGTATGGCTGCTACACATGGTGGCTGTTTTGTCTTACTATTTGCAGTAATTGTGAAGTTAATTCTCAGGCTGTCAGTTTAGAAATGAAGCGATCAGTCTATTGCCGGTGTGAAACAAAATGTACACGATGACCTCAGAGGCTACAATAAAGTCAGAAGTAATTATAGTACATGTGTTTGTTGAGAAGATAAAGTTTGGTTAACCACACTGATGGGAAGTGCTCTGCGTACCATTAAGGAAACACTGCAGACATTTCACAAGAAACATTAAGCTCAGAGGCTCATTATTCAACATCATTATGACCATTATGTCAACAATGGAAAGTAATTATTCTTATTTACCAATTCAGTTTATTCAAGCTAAAATGACCGAGCACGCTCTTCACATGCACGCTGAGAGCCTCCCAGTGCAAACAGTTTTCTGGCCGCTGAGCAGCCAAAGTGGCGCTGTCGGGGGTTTGATGCTTTGCTCAGGTGAGGAGAGGAGAGCATTTGACATTCACATGCACCTCCAGGCCGAGGATTTGTACCTGTGACCTTCTAACCACAATAATGCTTCAGGAGAATAGAATATATAATGGCATGTATCTGTTTTTAACCTTATGTGTTCTTCCTCTTATCTGTTATTGTGTTGCCCTTACACTGCCGAGTTAGTTGCCTGTGGGATTTAATAAGGTTTGCTTGACCTCTTGTTAAAAGCCACCTTGCCTCACGCTAATTCAAATGCAAGTTCAGAGATCGTGACCCAAGAGCCTCAAGGTTTTCATTCCATCAAAGCGACACAGCAGGTCACTTCCTCTTCACCTTTAGACAAAAAAAAAGTAGTCTGCCTGCACTAGGCCAAGGGTTTTCAAGCTTGTTCTGGACTGCAAAGTTGACTTTCCTTAAGCTGCAGACCACTTTGAAAGTGATTTTGCACTGGGGACTCTGATGTGAAAATATGTTTTGGTTTGAATTAAGAATTAAGTTGCTTAAATGTAATACTTGAACACTGACAGAGTAGTATATAACATTAAAAATATTCACTTATACAGTTTCTAGTCAATTAATTTATCGTGACCTATTGGAGTCCCCTCAAGAACCTGTGGAGGTCCCCAGACCACACTTTGAAAATTACAGCACTAGGCTTTCATCTAATGACCCTGATTTGCTGAACTTTGGTGCAGTCATTTTAACAAAAATAATGGATGTCTCATTTCACCTCAATAAAAGTCTTGGGCTTGTGTGTTCTTGCGTCCTTGACTACGTGTTTGACATGATGTCCAACAGCCGAGGACAATTCAACATCAAAAGAACTGTGATGGATGGATGGGAACATTCATGACGTACTACAAAAGATAAGGGCAGATAAATATCACTGGAACTTTACCTGCCACTCAAGAGGGATCAAATGTTGCTCTGACCAATGAGAGTAAACAGGAGGCCCCAATATTCCTGACAAATCACATCCAAACAGCGATAGTTGATGTGATAGTCCTACCTGTGTGGCCCTCTGAGAAGTGAGCGGTGATGATCTGCTCCTTGGTGCCGTCCTCCAGCTCTTTAAACCAGGTCACCTGCACCACACTCTCCTCCCCCTCCACCTGGTACTGGCAGGGGAGTCTCGTCTCGCTCTCTGCCAGGGAGCGGAGGGAGGTGTCGGGCTCGGACGGCTCCACAAACACAGCCTGCACGCACACCGCTGACAGGGGGAAGAGATAAAGAAGGTGTGACAAGGAAGTGCGTATATGGTGGATCGAGATTGGATGTTCATCAAGGAAGCTGTGAGGCATTAAACGATGAAAGTGCAAAGGGTGTGCTGTGTATTCTACTGGCTCTATTTGTGGCGTAAACTGCATGTGAGGTCTGGTTGTCCTTGTGCCATGAGGGCAAATATGGGCTGTGGATAGGGTTTGACTAATGTGTGGGTATGATACAGGCCCTTTATTAAACACTACATATATCACCTACATATATACTGCACTGCTGACTCTTATGCCTTTTCCACCAAAAAAAAAAAAAAAAAAAAGCTTCTGGTGCTTGAATCGGTTCAATTCATGATTCTTGGAACAAGGTGCAAACCAAGAAGCTGTACCGCATTTCGACCAGTTTTTGGAGAAAACCCACTGTGCTATTGATGGGGCCCCCTCACTCCTGTTAACCTACATAATCCAAGCCTGACACAGTTCAGATTGAGAATAATGAAGTCTTAAGTCGCACTGGTGCCTCAGCTGCTGTGCTGATGCTGTCCCAGAGAAATGAGCAGGATGTGACGGGAAAAGCACAGCTCCTACCCACAGAAAGGCAAATGTTAAATGTCTTACTTTGCAGACGTGTACGCAAAGTGTGAGGGAATCTGCTTTGGTGTTGGCGAAAACATTTTTAAACAAACCACAAAGTTTCTTGGTAGTCGTATTCATCTTCCCTTGTTGATCAGTACACACCCACTCAGTTCATACTTTCTACTGGCTGGCTCCAGCTGAGAACCAGTTTTTACACTGACAACCAATCTATAGTTGGTGGAAATGTAAAAAAACAACAACAAAAAAACGGGTCAAAACGTGGTGCACAAACCAGAACGGAACTGGTTCTTGGTTGGTGGAAACCCTAACCCTAACCTGCAGTGAAATGTCACTTACTTCAGCTCTTAATAGTTTTTGTGAGTTAATTCTTCATTTGAAAAGGCAATTTATCCAAGTTTCCCCTACTTTAGTGTGGTGGGACGGCCTGAAAAAGTGCTGACCCTAACAGAAATCCATAGTCTGGGTTTCAGTGGAGACCTTTAGTGTCCCATGATGGTCTAAATTTTGTTTTAGAGGCTTTTCCATCCCGACAACAATAGAAAACTCAACAGTGAGGCTCTCACACTCTGGAGAGATGATAATCTCGGCTGGTTTAATCACCCCAGCTCCATCCTCGAAAAGTGACCAGGTTAGATCTCACCAGAGATGGGATCAAGTCACCCATGTGCAAGTCTCAATTAAGTCTCAAGTCTTAACCTTCAAGTCTCAAGTAAGTCCCAAGTAATTTTTTCTTGGGCAAGTCAAGTCAAGTCAAGTCACAGGTTATATCAAGTCAAGTCAAGTCAAGTCAAGTCAAGTCCTGTAATAGATCAAGTCAAGTCAAGTCAAGTCACAGGTTATATCAAGTCAAGTCCTGTAATAGATCAAGTCAAGTCCAAGTCAAGTCACATTATTACAATCTTACCTGCAGAATTCGGTCTTAATAAAGAGAAAATATAAGATATTAGTAACTGATTGACAGGGTTGTCATCCAACCATTACAACACCATTCCCAGCGTGCACTCGTATACCGGGTAATATTCCAGACTAGAGATATTTATTTTATATTTTATATTCAAACTGAAAATATGAAATGAACAACAATCAAGTCATTCAAGTCATCGTGTCTCAAGTCGAGTCAAGTCTCGAGTCTTAAACTTCCAAGTCCAAGTCAAGTCTGAACTTTTTTATTTTTTGTCAAGTCAAGTCACAAGTCATTAAAACAGCGACTCGAGTCGACTTGAGTCCAAGTCGCAATGACTCAAGTCTCCATCTCTGGATCTCACCTCACCACATCACGAGCTCTGCATAACCAGAACGCTCTCTCGTTCTCATGCAGTTATTAGGAACTGTTTAAGCCACCTCTGCTGCTGAGATTTTTCTCCTCTCCTACCATCAGACAAGATGCTATCGTGTCTTGAAAAGCCCAACAGCCAGCAGGTTTTTCTCGTGTGACATACGCGTTTTAAAATTACAAAAGCGCACCACCCCAGCACTCGGGCCTTGCCTTTTCTTCGTCATAGCTGTTATTGCTGGCAGAGCATTTCAGAAGGTATTCTACTTTTGGCCGGGTGTCAGGTGTTCACCGTGATGCGTCTTGTCCTTGCTGATGAGCCTTAAATGTGTTCAGTGTGTGAGCTGCGATAGTGTTCGTGTGAGTCATTTTGTTTTAATGTCACGTCTAATGAGCGGCGCACCTTTAGTTTTAATGTGTTTGAGCACAAATGGATAAATGTTCAATACATACAGTGCTGTGCCGTCATCTGTGTTCTCTTTTTTTTTTTTTTCATCTTTTCTCAGCACCACTGTGTCAGTGTTGAGTTTTCAGGTGATTTTTGAGTGCTTGGTGCAACTGCTGCTTACACCCTGACAAGGACAAAAAAAAAAAAAAAACAACCTCTGGGCAGAACCAGTGAATACTCATCTTGTTGGCATGGAAATCATTTGAATGAAGGATTTTGAATACTTGCACAATGTATCCGCTCAAATTAGGTCATATATTGGTGCCTGTCATCTAAAAATATCTGAATCAGCTGCCACAGACTCATCTTGGTTAAACCCCAAAGTGTGATACAAGCCAAAATGTCTGCATTTCTCTGCATCGGTGCCAACAAAGAATAATTACTATACATCTGTCATGCTTGGTGAATGATTCGGATCCAGAGTGTGAGAGAGAAGGTTAGATGGCCGTGCATCACCACTGCAAACAAGGAAGACCAAACATTTGCCCTTTGAGTTGTGGGGTAGACGCAAGTTCTGCAGTTACTGATTGATGATTTGTGATTAATGATTAGACTGCGGCCGATAGGAGACACCGGCTCACATGGATGAAAGTCTCCCATTCAGTGCAAGGACACGTCTAGAAGAGGAGTGCAAACACACCTCTTCACACACGGCAAGGGTAGCTCTACTCAACAAAGAGCTACAGTGTGGGTGACCCATTTAATAGAGCCAGGAAAGAGAGAGAGAGAGCGACAAAGTGTGTGTTTCCTACCAGTTGAACAGATGTGAAATATCACACGCCACTTATCTACTTTTATTCAGTTGTATTTTGACGTGTAGGCAAATCTATTCATTTGTCGTTCACGGTAACGTCACATATTGAATTGAACTCAGATGGAGGGAGGTGCACACTGAACCAAGAGAAAGAGAGAGAGAGAGAGAGAGAGAGAGAGAGAGAGAGAGAGAGACTAGACAAATAAGCAGTGGTTCACTGCCGTGTCACAAGGCTGCTATACTAGCTTTTCCTGTTCATTCATGATGACAGCTTTATCACCCCTGTGTCTGATGGAGAGGGAAAAAAATACAAAACATAACACTTTGGGTGCCAGCAAAAACAATCCAGTCCACATCTGTTAGTGTCATTTTCACAACAACAAAAAAATTACACAACAGCAAAAATGCATCAGTAGAAATAAACTGCTTAAAACAATAAGACAGACATGGGGGAATAAGTGATGATCAATGATTCATGTTGAGTAAAGAGTAAAAATGTCACTGGGTCACATTCTGTCATGCTGCCTCTGTCTCCACTCCTACAGGGACAAACACCGTCAGTGACAAACTGCAAGACATCTGTCACTGCTGACTGAAGCACTCTGTTCACCAGAATAATGAATCACATCAATGAAATTCACGCAAAAAAATGTGTGTACAAAAAACAATCAGCAATCCTCTGACAGGGCACATTTTAAACCCCACAAACACTATAAATCCCTGTAGGAGCAATGTAGGTAAAATCATAGTGATTCTATAGGAAACTGAAAATAAAAGTGACTCGAGTTTACTGTAAAGTCACTATTCCTGTCCCTCTGGGAATATGACAGGAACATATTTATTTCTCACTTTTTATTATGTTATTTAGCTGACTATCTTATCTAGAGGCATCAACAACAATAAAAAATAAGTTTATAAGCAAATAAATCGAGGTTAAAAGCAGCTGCTAATGAGAAATACATGGATCAAAACCCACTGTATCATGTAAGGTAATAAAATGGGAAACTTACCAAACACCCAAAGCAGGGCCACGCTCTTTGCCATTTGCCGGGCTTTCATCTTCAATCCTAAATTTTCTTTTCTGCTGTTACAGTGGTGAAATATAATTTTTGTTTTTTGTTTTTGTTTTTTTAGAGGATGATCCGACACAGCTCTGACATAAAGCAGTGCTGGCAGAGACAGTTTTAAGTTTTGCCAGAAGTCCAGCAACAGGCAGGTGCAACAGGTGTACTCCTCTTCAAAATAAGACAAATCCTTTGCACGCTAACAGGAGCTGAATATTTGTTTTGTGCACTTTTTCAGCTGCTTTGGCGTCATTTCCACAGAAACAACCGCACGCTGCGAGCCACGGGAGTCTTCAGGATCCGGTTGGACATTTTTTGGCAAAAGAAGCACCGAGCTGCACGAGGGAAAACGCTGGAAAGTATTCATAAACCCACGAACAAAAAGCTTGTGGGGACAAACAATCAAACCTGTTGCCCGTGTTGTATTCACGGACCGTCACTCGTCACGCACAGGGCGCAGCGGCTCCCAAGCTCACACACAGGTGACTTCTCCTACACCTGTCCGCTCTCGTGTCCCCGCCCCCCTTCTCCACGCTGGCCACGCCCACCAATTGGCTCCACTGACTTTTGTCGCCTCCACGTGCAGGAGGGAATGTCGGACATCCGGGATTTTTCACCCAACTCAGCCAGACAGAGCTGCGCTGTTGGTGTTTGTCTGTTTGTGTGAGGGAGGGAAAAACCCTGGAGGGCAAACGAGAAGCAAACATTGCAAGCAGCTTCACATGCAACGTGAAAAACAGCAGCCGAGGTGGTTCAGTTAAATTTGAAGTATTGTTAAACAGGCTTAAATTGGTTATCCTGGTTAAAACATTGCCTAATGAGACACAACACTCTTTTTTCTGTTTTTTTTTTTCTTCCTGAAGACCATTGAGCATACCATTTTAAGAATCTGTCATTGCATCTTTCTTTCATTTTCTTTTTTCAGCCTGTCTTTGATGATTGAGTTTGTGCGTAATGTATGATCTGCATTTTCAAAAAATAAATGATTCATTCATTCATTCATTCATCATAACCTTGGGAAGAAATGTTTCATCAAACTTTCCTTTAATCCTCTGACTTTGAATGAGGCTCATGTGACATTTCCAAGATTGTCCTATTTGATGGCATCTTCTACATCAGTGGTGTCGAACCTGGTGCCACGGAGATCCAAGAGGCTGCAGGTTTTACTCACTAGTCCTCTCTCTCTCTCTCTGTGTGTGAAGGTGGGGTGATCAGTGGAATCACCTGGTGGAGGTTTTGCTTGGATGAAAACCTGCAGCCTCTCGGCCCTCCATGGCACCCGGTTCGAACCCCCCTGCTTGTTTCATCCAATCTGTTCATCTGTGGATTTCAATAAAAAGGAATAACTATGAAGCAGCAGCTTAATGAGTGTCCATCCACCAAGTGTGACCCCAGTTTTGAGTATTTGGGCCTGTTTGTTTTGTGTGAGATCCTGTGTGAGTGTGTGTGTGTGTGTGAGTTGCAGTGTGAAGCGCCTCAGGGGAAACAGACCTGCAACCGAGGCTGCTTTGAATCTGTTTTGACTACAGTTCCAGTTATGTTTCCATGTAAATAACAGAGTGAGACGCACATGGGCTATTCAGGGTCACAAGTGCAGCATAATTGTCTTGTGAGTCGTCGTCTCACCACAACAATGAAGAGGGCTTTTACTGTGAAGGTACAGGTGTGTTAGGGTGTGATTGCCCTCTAGTGCTGCTGAGGAGGCTCACAAAAGTTGTCGCCTCTCCGTTACACACGAACGCTCAGGTTACACGGGCAAATTTGTTCTATCAATTGTCTGGAAGCTCAAAATGTAACTTTAGCTAAATTTGAACTCCTTATCAGTTGCTTGTAACGTTCAGATCACAATCAGAAACACTTTATTGATCCCCGAGGGGAAACTGGGTCAGCTGCAGTGGCTCAAATTCTCAAGAGAGGAATATATTTTCAGCCTAAGTGAAATGATAAGAAATAGAAATAGAAAAGATAAAAATACCAAAAATACCAAGAAAGTTAGAGTGGTTTATCTTCCAAAATGAAATCTGTCAAAGTTACACACCAGTTTAAGACCTTTGTTTATCCAGAAGTTATGTTTTTGAGAGCAAATTTATCTGTATTTCAAATATGGACGCACAACATGCAATATTTCCCCCCTAATATAGAGCATGTTAAAGTGAAATCCCTCTTGTAACAGCTCCATGCTTAAAATGCAAGTTTATAATATGAATTTAAGTAGCTATTCAGCTGTCAACTTAGTGCGATGTGTTGTGTAAAGCCTTGTTGTAACCTCGATGAGTCCCAGTTTTGGTCACTAATTCTCACAGGAAGCTTAAAAACCAGCAAAAGCAGGAAGCGAATTTGGCCACTCTAGTCAGGTTTTTGAGGTCATGGTTAGGCGTTGTTTCTCAGCTTCTCCGATAAAACGTTGAGCAGAACAACCCCTTAAAAAGCAGTAACGGAAGTAACGGACAGCTCGACAAAAGTTAAGATTTGAAATGTATGAATGTTTTATTTTTGAAAAAGCTCAGTGAAGCCAGACTCAAGCGGCCTACATAGTGTGAAAAAACAACAACATCCACATCATTTCTACGTATAAATACGGTTACACAGCTTCTATTAGTAAAATGCTGAATTAATTTAGTACTTTTGATGAGCGCTTTATACAAAAAAGAGGATATGCATCAAGATATGTTATGCTGAGGCCCACCGCAGTCGCCACAGACTGATGTGGAGATACAAGACAGAGAGAGATAAAGACAAGTCAGACCATGTCGTTTTCAAAAAACAAAAGAAAAGAAAGGGCGTTGTGGTTTTTCATGCTTAGCATCCTCTTTGAACCGGATCTTCTTTCATCACACAATAGACTTTTTCTGTATGTTGATGGTCTCGTAGGTGTCCACACTATGGGGTGTCAGGCCCTGTGAGTAAAGATGTTGGATAGAGAAATATTTTCAAATACTTTTGCACATAAGTGTGTTTTTTTTTTTTTTGTGAGCATTTCCTGCGTGTAAGCATTGCAAGAGACGTGAGCTGAGTCAGTTGGATGACACACAAAAAAAAAGGTGCTTTACCGTCTGCTGTGCCGTAAGCTCTCACTTTTCCATCATGTGCCATTTTTAATGTCTTTTTAAGCATAAGAATGAAAAGTCTCACCGCATAGATGCCTCCCTCATAGGGCTGCTTCTGTAGGATGGAAACAGTTACGACACACACAGATTATCATTTGTGCTTCAGCAGAGGCTCATGGTAAAATAAGCTGCCTCAAAGGTCTAGTTCCTCCTACGCCCTGGCCGGTCTAGACAACTGTGACGGCTCATGTGACTGTAAGTGATTTTCTCTTATTTTTACTAATTCAAAGATTTTAATACGACTTTGGCGTCATTTCTGATTGTTGATGTGTGCATTCATTTGCAGGCAGAGTGCACAGGGTTACAGAATGCATTTCACTTCATGTGTATGAGACTGATGGAAACTGTGACGGTGTGCAGAACATAAATAACAAGGGTTAGTGGTCAGCTCCTTTTTACAGGAAATGATCGCACTCTGGCTGAGGCTGCCTCTAAAGCAGAACTAGCACCTTTAAGGAGAAATACCACGAAACCCCACGAGCGTCAAAGTCCTATCCCGACACGTTCATGGCTGGACTCTACTGTGTTCTGTCACCAAGCATGCAGAGGAGGCAAAAATTTGGATTTACCTCAGGGCGGGCGACGTGATGAACCTGGAATGGATGCATCTGTCAAACAGGAGGCAGAAAACTGACATGATTCAATGCTGCAAGATACTACTGATGTAGTTTAGACTTCTTTAATTAAATTATACGATTCAATAAGACATGAAGAGCCTGGTTTCAAAATTTGACAGCCGTTATTTGTATTATTATTAAAAAAAAAAAAAAACGGCACAAGGAAGATGATGAAGGTGAAAGTAAAACTCATCTTATTAAAAAAAAAAAAAAAGAGGTTGCTGGAAATTGTGAAATTCTAAAAAAAAAAAAAGGTCTATGAAACATCAGCCTTCTTGAGCATTTGGTGATACTGATATCTTTATATGTTAATTCCCATGACAAACTCAATACATATAGTTTTTTTCGACTGAAACTCTTCAGATTTTGTAGGTAGTTTTATTTTGACGGCCCAGTTTTCTACTAAATATTCATAGACATTGCTTTTATTCTACACATCATGAAGTGGTGTACGTTGTTCCTGTAGTGTCGCAGTTCGCCTTACCCTCAGCCGGCAGTACAAGACGGTGAGAATGATGCCGTAGAAGATGAGAATCCCATCCAGGACGTAGCACAAGTTCACGTCGTTCATGCCCACTGTGCAAAGAGCAGAAACACACAATCAGACTCTTCATCATCACCCTAAAGATCTACTTAGACTCCATCTGTTCAAGCCACCAAACAGTTTCGCCGCTCAAAGAGTACTACAGCAGTTAAGACATCCTAAAACATACACACCACCCACAAAAGCTCAAAGATATGTGGCATTTACTAAATCATCAAAAGGTGATAAAAACAAAACGAATCCTCACAGGCGTCGGTGACGTTTATCATCAGAAGGAGGACGAAGAGAGATCCCCGCATCATCTTGCCGGGTGGGCTGCAGAGAAGATGGAGGGACTGCTGTTGCTCTTCCTCTCAGATGTCAGAGAGAGATGTCTAAAGCGTCTGAAGTGAGAGCTGAGAGAGGAGGCAGCGAGGCAGGAAGTGCTGGGCTCTCTGTCCGTTCTAAAGCTGTGAAACCACACGCCTACCACTGCCATCCTCCCCTCAGACGAGTTCCTCTCACGAAAAAAAACACTTGTGATAAACTTCAGGTTTAGGCCTCTGCTTTCCTCGGGGCCAGGTCGCTCAAATTCAGTGAAACTCTGCGATATTACTGGTGAAACAAACAATCTGCTCATAGGATAGAATCATTTTAGCTTCTGTGTGGACGGCAGCAGCTCAAATCCCACTGTTTATATGGTCATTTTTTAGGGAAATAAGGAAGGGAAGTCCTAGAATACAAACAAAACCCAATTTTGGTCTACACCGAGGCTGCTGTTCCTCTTTCACAACTTCCATTTCTGCTTAAAGGCACAAAGTGTCACCCTCACACTGTTTAAAAAAGCCCAAAGTACATGCTTCATAATAAGAGACAAAAGCAGCACTAACAAGGAATAATTGGTTTAATAATGGAAAAAAGGGCTAACACACTATACAAGCTACAGTTACCAAAAAAAAAGAAGAAAATACAAGACAAAAATCTACAATTTTTTTTTACAATCCACCCCTTTTTCAAAAGTAAAAACATTCTGGAAATTGCATCATCATCATAACTTAGGCACCTTAAAAATGATAGAAAACAAACAAAGTTATTATTTAAAAAAAAAAAAAAAAAAAGGAAACGTTTGAGAACCCAAAATAATTCTAGCATGCAGTAAAAAAAACTGGAAAAGACAATCATCTGCATTTTGATCACTTGGATGAAACGTCAGACGTGTGGAACCTGCTGCGTTCACACAGAAATGTAAAACAAGGCCATTTTCAGGGAGAAGTACGCAGTTCGGTCGGTCGTGTCGTGGCTCAACAAAAGGTCCATACAATGCAGACCAGCTCAAGTTTCAACATCAGGGTAGCATCAGTTACAGTATATTTCGGCGTCGGGGCCCGGCAGACGGAGGCGGTCGGGGCCGAGGCTCCCTGCTGGGGCGTCCGACACTCTCCCCACATGTGGGTCGTAAGGCTGGAGGATGGAGGCAGCATTTTCACTGTGCTTGTTTCAACTTGTGGCACAAGGCGGTGATACGCTACTACTGCAGACGGGCTGCAGTGAGAAGTTACAATCACACGTCTCTTTTTTTGAGTTTGTGTGGAAATGCATGAAAAAAACATTTTTGAACTCAGGCTCTAAGAAGTCAGCTCATAGTCTGACTACAGCTGCTTCATCTAGACCGGTGTTTTTTTTTGTTTTTGTTTGTTTTTTTAAACAGAACATGTTAAAAACACTGGGATGGACCCTGTTCAGTCATCCTATCAAAACTGTAATATCATCTGTAAAAAAAGCCAGTGTAGAATAAAAAGAAAGTTGTGTATGTAGGCGATCATGAATCACTATACATGGTCTGGAGGAGCAACGACATAGGAATGCACTTCCTGTTTTTTTCTTTACAGTCAGATGAAAAGACATTTCGGCCTGCAGACCATAAAATAACAGTTTGTTAATTCAATGCACGTAATGCTACATTCTGTAAGTAAAAAAAAAGCCCCCCCCCTTCCCATAAAAAACAGTCCTTATCATCTCAAGCAAAATAATACACTGACAGGTGATCAATGTGAAATGTATACCAGTTTTGCAGGCAGAGCTGAGCTCCGATTGGTCCATTTGTAAGACGTCGGGAAGAGGGAGTGGGAAGTGTGATGTAAACCCTCCTCCCTCCCTCTAGTGGTTAATGTGATGAGTCAGCGCAGTCATGAAGTCCAGTGGTTACAGCAACAACAACGAAAAAGGCCAAAAAGACAAAGTCCCCTTAAGAAAAAAAGGGAATGTTTTTTTTTTACAGCGTGCCGTAAAGACAAAAACTTCACAACACAGAGAAAAGGGTCAAGGCATCCATTTCCGGGGTTTGGACAATCATATAGCTTATCACAATTTGATGACAGATCACACAAAAGGAGGACAGCTGTTGGTTTAGACATTTGGGCCGAGCGTCGATGCTCCAAAATGGCTTCCTCCCTTTGAGTTATGTTCTTTGTTTGTCACAGGCGAGGGAAACGACTGGATGGGAATGGACTGTTCTGCCGCCGCGCGCCGCGTCCCGTCAGATACAGGCGGGACAGACCACGAGGAGAGGACACAAGGTAAAGGAAACACGATGAGGTCGACCCCCGAGCCCCTCTGTGTTTAGACCGAGGTCTCCGACTGCAGCCTCATGACAAACTTGTGGCTCTTGGGGTCGATGAACTCCTCCCCGAGCCGCAGGAAGGGGAGCGGCGTCACCGTGACGACCAGGGAGAAGTCGAGGCGCCGCAGGGAGAAGACCAGGCCCTGGCGCAGGGCCGAGGTCACCGGCTCCTCGCTCACCAGGGTCCACTGGCGCCCCCTGCCGTTCTGCTGCTGGTACTGCATGGTGGGGCCGGGGGTGAGGTAGCGCTCCAGGAAAGCCTTGCAAGGAGAGAGAGAGAGGGTTAATTACCATGTTGCCATTAATGTAGAGTTTTTTTAAAGCAAGTTCTTTTGTAGAAAGAATATTTTCTGTGACTTTTCCATCACAACCTTAAGAAAATGTTCAATATACTACATGTCATTGCACCACAGTAATGCATCTAATCTGAAAATATATTACTTGCTCTTTGCATTATAGTTCTTTGTACTCTAACAGAGAGGTTTTCAAAGTGTGGTCCAAGGACCCCCAGGAATCCTTGAGGGGCCTCCAAGGGGTCCACAGAAAGACAACAAGTCTCAGTGTAATTTATTTCTCTAGAAATTCACACACACAAAAAAATGTATGAGCAATTATTTTAACGTTATGTTGCAATCTCTGTATTTTGAATGTGAAACACAATTAGTCTTCTGCCTCTACAATAACAGAGTGGTGTCTGTCATCCAGAAGCCATTATTGACACTGTTTTGCAGACTTTCTGGTTTTATGCACCGTACTAACACATTGTATTGAGTGCAATGAAACACAGGAATTGAGCAAACGATGCGACACTCACCTTGGGTGTCATGTTGTGTGTGATGCAGAACTGCAGGTGGGTGAGGATGCTCTCCATGCTGTGGAAGGGCTGCTGCCGGGTGGTCCTCAGGTACTTCTGCATGGCCCGGGCCATGGGGGCGAAGATGGCCTGGGCCGCCTCCCGAGGATCCATCACCTCTCTGGGGTGTTTGGGAGACGACGCGACCTCGTCCTCGTGAAGACGCTTGATGTGTGTGAAGGCCTCTTCCACAGCCACCACCAACCTGGATGATTGGCACAATAATAGTTTTCAATATTATTGATAGCTATGTGAGGTTTATATGCAGTAAGCATCTGAAACTGCTAAGATGAAACAGTTTCCCTTGAGAATCTGACTGTAATATTTGACAGAGCACTACAGGGGGCAGGGTAACCTTGGCATAATGGAGGACATTAATTTGTCATTTAATTTAATTAGATGCAATGTTATTCAATGTGCAATGTTAAAATGTATATGAGGAGTACTTTGTTCATGTGTTTCACTCAATAGCAGACGCTAGTAGTGAAAAAACGTTAGTGGAAAATCACTTCCAACATGTTCAACCTTTTCAGGTCCTTATATGAGCACCTGTTTTGTTTGTTTGCTCCTGGCATCAGATTTTACCAAGGGAAGCAACATAATTTTACCACAGACATTCTCTGCTCTTGTGCAACAAAACTTGTAATGGGGCAGGTTCTGTCTGACCTGGCCTTGCGTTTTCGGATCCTGCGGTCCATCTCGGCCTCCTCGTAGTAGAACTCATTGTGTGAGTTGTCTCTCCTCCTGGCGGCAGCTGCTATCATGGCCCGGGACTGGCCTGTGGAGTTGTTGGTGGTGTTCTCTGCAAGACAAAAACACAAAACTGTCAGCCAGTGTGTAGTGGAAGAAAGAACTAGTGGATTATATTTACAAATTAGGCATTTAGGTGATGCTCTCATTCAGAGCATCTTTCAGTATGTGCAATTCCAAAGCCTCCAACGTTGTAGCCAGCCACCAGAAAAAAAACGGGATGTGCGAGGAGCTGCAGGTAAATAAAGACTGAGAAATTGCTAAAATGGACAGAATAAACTGATTTGAGTGAAAACAACAGACACTCTTCTGTGATTGTCTTAACTCAAATCGCTGATGCCGTAGACAAATCGCTGCATTGTCCTATTGAGCAGGCACAGATGATGATGCAGAATGAAGTAATGTCTCAGTCAGACTACCAGCCTAAACCCGTTGTTTTGTCAGATTGTGTCCAGATTGATTTAAGAAAGCCTGGACACCCAAAAACCACAGCATGTGAATTTTACAAACTGGATCCAAACCACATTTGGAGGTGGTTTGAAATGCAGTTCCAATCGGATTTCTACACAAAATTGGATTTAATCTCTGCATCACTTGTAATGCGTCACACAACAATGACAGAGAACATCAGGTGCTGAAATAAAATGTCTGCTGGCACTTTGTGGGGAGGCTTGTGGACATTTCTCATGCTTCTGCGTTGGAAAACCACATCGCCAGCGTACATAGTTACTGATGCCTACGTCGTTACCATAGCAACCCACGCAGATAGGTCGGTGATGTCTGGACACATAAATCCGATCTGATCACTAACAAATAACAATGCAGACAGTCTGTCTTAAAGATCTGATTTTGCCTGCAGTCTGAACAAGGCCAAAGTGATGCTGACACTAATCCACCACTGGAAAATCCTAATTGTCCCATCGTCAGAGTCGCCGTGCTGTATTTACCGTCCAGGGAGTAAACCTTGAAGCCGGTCATCTTCTTGGACAGGATGGACTTGGGCAGGTTGAGCAGGGCAGGGTTGTAGACGGGGAAGTCGCTGTAATAACGGTCCAGGACCCAGACGGCTGCCCGCTGGATACTGAAACACAGAGTCACCATCATCACTGCCACAGTAAGTACAGGTCAGCATCAGCAGGCAACACCTCCACTGCATATTTTACATACACACACACACACGCACACACACACAGCCTGTAATGACAACTCACTAATGACGTGTCAAATCAGATTGCCAATGAATGAAAAACTCCAGGCACGTTTCTCTTCTATTTAGATTTTTTATTATTATGTACTAAAAAGGAAGAAATAAAAACTGAAATTAATCTGTAAATATGATTTATATTCCTACATTTATATGCAATACTTTTCTCTACTTTTTTCTAGTAGTATTGTTTTTATGGAAATTTTAGATTTTTTCTTTTAATTCTTTGCTGTTGCACTGCTGTGGTCTTGGCAACATTGCATTTTATTTTTCTTGCATCCATATTTGTATAGGGTAACTGACAATAAATTAAATCTTGAATCTTGACACCTAAAAATATGGTAAATTGTCAAGTCCTCCACTGGATATTGATAAGTTAGACATTATCCATGTCTTAAAAAAAAAACAAAAAACAAATACAAAACAAAACAAAACAAAAAAAAAGATGAAATATTTTTTAAAAAAAACAGAAACTTCTTGAGGCAACAGCTGGGTGGAGCACAGTTTGTCAGGATAATTCACACCATGTCAGCTAAGGTGCCAACTGCAGAAAAACAGACTGAATCGACTTCCAGTTATTCTTTCCTGTGACTGTGTCAGCGCTCTGGCTCTCTGTACTGTTCTTGGTGGCAAACTGCACTCATTTGGTACTGAAGGGGGAGAATATTAATGGAAATACTGCAAATTATTGGGAAACTATTTAATTTGGCTGTGGCTGATCTATAAACGCGTGTTTGTCTGTAATAAAAAAAAAAAAGGGACACATCAAAAGCTTCTTATGTTTGAACAGCTCAAACACAAACAGGACATACCTGCCCTGCCTGTACATGCCACTCACAGCACAGCAAAGCACACAAACACACACACACACACATGCTGCCCACTCCATTTTTCTACTTCAGTTTTGTTCTCCCTTTGATTTGCACTTGAGAAGAGGTTGATTCAAAAATGAGATATTCGCCATATTATTATTGAGCGAACGCTGGTAAAGGATTGTAGATCATTTAAGTCCTCAGAGAACTTAAGTACACTTTTAGGCTTTATATTTTAGAAAAAAGAATAATAAACTTCAGGTGATCTTTTTTTTTTTTTATTGTTTATTTACTTACTATTTACTCACTATTATTCCCTTTCTATGGCACAAGCGTGGGCTGGGTGACACATCAATAATCTTCTGATATGAGAATGGATATCATCTGAGATGCTTTTTCATCATGTCCAAATTATAAATGATTATCAAAACTCTCTTGTGTGTAAAAATCTTATCCTTAATCCTTATAGTATTATCGCAATATCAACAGAGATTTGATATTTGATTTAGTCCGTAACGTCCCCATGGGCAGACACACTAACCTGAGGTGGCCCACGTTGTAGAACTTGCTCGCTCCGTCCGTGGTCCGGACCACCTTGAGGCAGAAGGCCGGCTGCAGGTGCCGCACCTCCAGCAGCACTAGAGCCAGGTACTGGATGAACAGCAGGGCGTCCACCAGCGAGGCGGCGTACTCCACGATGCCCCTGTAGTCCCGCTCCCTGGGCTCCAGCACCCGCACGCCGTAGAACAACCAGTACGACGCCACGAACAGGAACACCAGCACCATCAGCAGGCAGCGGAAGACGAAGAAGCGCGGCAGGGTGGCGCGGGGGGGCCGGAGGAACAGCGCCCAGGACGAGATGAGGAGCACCAGGAGCTTGAAGGCCAAGGAGACGTAAAGGCCTTCGCAGGGCGTGCCGCAGGGGTCCAGGGCGTCCCGCCACAGGACCTGAGGGAGGACGAGGAAGGCTAGGGGCGTGACCAGGGCGAAGAAGCTCAGGCAGCCGCCCAACGCCGGGCCGATGAAGCGCTTGCACTCCAGCGGAGTCGACTCCTCCAGCTCCTTGGAGACACGCGTCAGGTCCTCGTTGGACACGCTGTGCTCCGAGGTGCCGGTGACGACCGTGGTGGTCTCGCCCCAGTTGTCATCCTGCAAGGAGGAAAAAATGATGAAGACTTGAGTGTGTGAAGGGTATTTACAGCAATACAACTTTGGCACCTCCCATCATGGATGAGAGGAATGATATTCTTGTGAACTCAGACATTTTAGCTCTGTATCAGAAATGAAATGAAGACGTTCATCTCAGTCATAAACCTAAAGAGCGCTATGAATCTTTCAGAGGACTCAACACTTCTGTATCATGCTGCAACAAAACAAGAGGAAGGAAAATGATATGGGAGGGGCATATCAGGGCACAAATCCCACTGACAATTTGGCATGTATGAGCCCTGATAAAGTAGAGACCAGGGTGCTGTTTAAGAACAGATTCCAATTTCAGGACAGAAAATTTACTTTTGTACATCAGCCACTACCACTTGCCAAACAGATTCTTCAAAAATGAGGGAGAGCATCTCCAAATGATGGCTGGTTATCCACCAAAGTAGCTACTAAAGGAGATAAAACTGCAGAAATTAAATAAAATTTATCCTTGACAAAATTATTTAATACAATTGCACTAACCTTATGCTGAGCAGTACGGGGTTAGCATGAGCAAAGTGCAATGCCATGAATCACATTTTAAAAGGACAACAAGGAAACAACCACACAGCACATAATAACCACAAAACGTAGACTATAGCTCTGTGCATGTTGCTGCAGTTCCTACTGGTCGCTGACAGAGGTCGACAGAGCGGTTCATGTCCCTGTAATCTGGACAAACGTGCACAGAGGGCAGAGCGACTGACCCTGTCATCCCCACGAGTGGACTCTGCATCCAGCAGCGGCTCTCCAGGAGCCTGGATGGTGACTGATTTGTCTCCACGGCTGCTGCTGTCTCGGCTCTTAGAGCGGTGGCGGTCCCTTCGATCCCTGTTGGACACACACAGAGGACAACACACGGGGTTACGGGACGTGCAGCGGTACTCACAAATTATCAGTGGATGATGCTTTGATGGAGAAACTTCAGAGCAAGTTAGAGAAGACGAATCAGATCAGATGAATACACTCTCTAGTTAGCATCATCATTAGATGTTAACTAGATTTAGATCCTTTTTTGTACCAGCAACCTTCTCTTTAGTCCCGCACAGACTCAGACATTTTGGGTGCAAATGGTACAAACTGTTCCCCAAGAGCATTTACTACAACCCTGTGATTTCGAACATCTGCTTCAAATAGAAACTCGAGATCGCCACTCAAGAAATTATGTAGTGTGCACACATCAAGGGGGATGATGCATTAGGAAATTATTTGGGCAATATGGATGGGCAACGCTCCCGGCAACAGACAACAAAGTCAAATATCGCAGTAGGAATCTGTTCAACTATTTCCTGGCAAAAACGTATTGATACTTAAAGCCACACTGCTGCCACAGCTGCTGGACATGGTTGCCCATTAGAGCTGCTTTTGAAGTTGCCCTGTGTATCACTGCCTCAAGATATACAGAGGAAACTTTTGAAGGGAATGGAAACAGATACAATAAATAAAATCACCCTGACTGGCACAGTGAGCAGGCCTAAATTGATTTTTTTTTACAAAATGTGAGACCAGGTAAAGGCCAAAACGTGTATTGGACTGTAGCATTCAGCATCCTGCCAGGGTGGAGGGCGGCCGTTTTGATTTATCCACCACAGACAAATTTTTTATCCATATTTGGTGATTTATAGGGACCTTGGCTGTAACAAACAAAAAGATACTGAACAAGTAAGCGCACCACAGTATGATTTAATTCCAAAGCTGCAATGATCAGTTGAGTAATCAAATAAGAAAATTTCTAAATTCTCTGATTCCAGCTTCGCTAATGTAAACTAAATGTTGGTCGGGACAAAATAAGTCAGACGAGGGTGTCACCTTGGGTTGTCAGTATTTTTCTGTGTTTTCTGACATTTTATGGACCAAACAATTAATCGATACAAACCGTCTACACTTTCTGAAAATATTACCTGTACTGTACGCCACTCTACATGTGTATGTTGTTTGTAAGTCAGATGCCTCCGCAGCACTTTGTCTCACCTGTGTTTGCGGGAGCTGCGGGAGTGTGAGGACTTGTATGAGTAGCCCGAGTACTGCGACTCGTTGTCCATGTCTCGGGTCGGCGGTGAGCGGGCTTTGCGAGCCCCGCCTCCTCCTCCTCCCCCCGTGCCGCGCTGCTCGCCGACTCCTCCCAGCTGGCTCTTGCGCTCGGAGATGGACTTGGTGGAGAGAGCCAGGGGCAGCTTGAGCAGGTCAACCTTGCTCCTGAGGGAATCTATCTTGGAGGCCGATGAGGAGGGAGCAGGAGAAGGGAGGCGGGAGAAGGGGGGAGGCTACAGAGAGGGGGAGAGGAAGAGGGGATCTTGAGGGGTGGGAGATAACGACGGGCAGGAGCGTGGCCGCAGGGACGTGCTGAGCTGTCCAGGATCTGAGGAACAAGGGGAAAGAGAGAACGTTACCCAAAGCTTGAATCCATCACGGTTTAAAGATGCTTTCAACATTAATGCAATTTCTAAAGCTACAAACTAGTTTAGCCACTTGTTCCACAAAATCAGCTGTGAAAAACACAGAGCATCGAGCATCAAGCAGACGAATGTCCAGTTTTACAAAAACCAGCTGCAACAGGTGATGATATAAGACAACATTTGTGACCAAACAGTGGTTATATTATTGGTTTTGCATGAGCCAAAACTTTCTGCATACATAAATCAGGGCCACAGAGTGCAGACAGTTTCTTCACATCACCAAATTATCCCGCAGCAGCCGATTTACTTTGTCACCCCTCAGTGAAACCAAACCATACAGATCTTAACCTTAATCAGTTTGAAGGTTAGACTGCCAGCATGTCAGGCTAAAGTCGTTTTTTAATTAAATATACAAAATCAGCCGGTCCTGTAATGCATCTTGAATTTGGAGGTTCCTCCTCTTCATTTTTCAAATTTAATTATTCAGCCGGGACACTGAACGAGAGCAGTGGGTCACCCTGCCTTAAGGAAAACAGTTTCATTAGTTTGTGTGTCCCATCATGACCTAGACATTATTTCAGAGGCTATTCCGCCCTGCTGACAATAATATTATGGGGTGAAAAAACACTGAATTGTTTTAATTTTACAGCATGAAAACTGTCAAACATGAAGATAGTGAATATCAGAAGAAAATAATGCCCCATCAGCAAATGTTGTCTTAAAATATCAGTTTGTGGCTTCATAAAACACTCTGATTGTAGTGTAGAGAGAAAAACACAGCATTGGCGAGTGTTTTTATCCACCTGGCATCCCAGAATCCTTTGGCATGGGACTGATGATGCCAGTGGGAATCAAACCCCCAACCCCGGCAGTGTGAGTGTCATTATCTATCCTCCGAGCTACACGAGAATAAACTGACCCACTAATCTGAAGGACCGCTGCCTGCTAAAATCAAGTCTTCCGGGTCCGGGCAAAGGTTAATCATCACACGACTGTACCTCCTCGCACCAAAAACCGAGCTCTGCCGTCGTCAGCTCGCACACAATGGCCGCCATATTGGATTACTGTGTTTTCACAAAACTTGTTTGCCCTCTCCCTCCCTCTCGCCGTCTCACATTCCCTCCTGCGCTCCCCCCGTCCCCTGGGTAACAGGGCCTCTCCGCTGCCATGGCGATGAAAGAGGGTGTTCAGCTGGAGGGGATTGGAGGTTGACAGTTGCCATGGAAACCTGACCTTACGCCGCCCTCTGCCACTCCGTGCTCCATGCTCCCCAAAAAAATAGCCAAAATAAAAGTGCTGGCATGACGGATGTCGGCCTGTCATATGCTGGTTAATTGATAAAGGGCGGGTGTGGCTCGCTGGCTTTGATTGGCCTTGCGTGGGAAATGGAGAGGGACGTAATCTGCCACCGCTGGCTTACAGGGTAATGAATTAAGTTAATGTGGATTGTATACTCCATCAAGCTGCCATTGTGTTTGAAATCCACTTCCTTTCAAGCCAGATAGTGTACAATTCATCTGCCTGCGGGATTATGTGCAGCGCGGCCCAACCATACAACATGCACACACTTTGATTTATCTTCTTTCATTCCAGTCCCCGCCGGAGGACGACCCCCGCATCCAGCACCAATAAACTGCGCTCAGTCCTGCCATGCCAGTGAAAACTCTGCAGCCCTGGATCGTCTGCAGAACCACAAAAGTTCCCATCACATGCTGTTAGGAAAAAACAGCGGATTAGGCGAGTTTACACCAAACCACAGGACTCTAAAGAATAGCGACCGCTTCCTGGAGCATCATCGTGAGCTGAGATGGCTCCCACTTAGTTTTAATGGTGCTGTCAGGGGGGAAAAAGGACGCTCGGTTGTAGAAGAGCGGTCCTGTCGTTTTCCATTTGCATGATAAGTTGCCGAACGTTTCATGCAACTCACTGTTTTCTTTGCGGTGATGAGGAACCATCGCTCCGAGTCTCACGCAGCAAACAAATGCATCTTTCAAATCACAACTCCATCAACAATTACAAGTGCACCAGCCCTATTACCATTCTCAAGTGTTCATTTAAATGGAAATGGCCACTTAGGTCAAGTTCCCAGTTGAAAGTCTGGCCTTCCCAGGAGCCTTGATGCATTTCGAGGAGATATTACCACCACTGACTGCTGTGTCACTATCGACTGACATGGAAGAGCAGAAAGCAGAGATAACTAGCAGAAATTATTTATTTATTTATTTATTTTAAAGATTGGCACTAAACTAAATCTAAACAATGTCTCCTGCTGGCCACAGAGGCTTAGTTGGAGAATTACAGCCAGAAAAAGTGTAAGCCTAAATAACAATCAAAATTCATCATCTGGCCCCAGTGTCAGCCTGAAAAGTAACAATTACAGCAGCAATTACAGCACAAGTGGTTATATGTGCTGACAGAAATACCAGAAAAACAGCAATCCGTAAAATGTAGCACCTACTGAACCACGATTTCAGAAGCAAAATTGCACCTACACCCACAAAGACGCATCAACAAAAAATATGTAAGCATTTATTTTGTCATAATGTTATCCATGTTGACTTTTAGGTAATGGTGTTTCTCCTCAACCAAGAAAATGTAAAATGGTAAAAATGCATAAGCTTGTATATCTAAAAGGCCTTAGAGCAAGATTAAAGGAAAGGAAAAATCCACCTTCAGTGACTTTTATGCTGTCAGATATCAATTTGCAATGTTCAGCACATTCCAAGAATCATTTTGTGATGATACGTGTTGTAATTTACTTTTCTGCTGTGCCCACTTTTCACTTAATCTACCGGGTCTACTTGCACTTTGGGTAGTGATGAACTACATTTCCCAGAATGACTTTCAGCAAGCCCCCACAGAATGGATGTGACTCGGTTATGCTCAATCAAAAGTGAGCATATGGGTGTAGAAATTCAGGCAGCAAGCAAAAATAGTTTGTGAATGCTGGCGTTTGTCTATGATCGCAGCTTTTCAAGCAAAGCCAAATGGTTTTGCAAGCGTCGATGTACAGTTGCACGTTGATGTGTAAGTGTACAAAGTGTGGGAAAAAAAAAATCATAACACACCAAAGCAACACGCGTCACAGAAATCCCCCTGTGATCAATCAAACAGATCATGGAACGTCTTGCAAACGTGACGCAAATTTGAGATTGAGGTGCAAAACGCCTACGTAAAGCCCATAAACGCGTGACTACATACAGAGATTATATTTTCTATGAAGTATGAAATGTGCTTTACTCGATGTAAGTCTCGTGGCTGCACTGGATTCTGGTCTACCGAGGCTACTGACAGCAACAACAACAAAAAAAAAATGGTATGTCTGCTTTTCCTGTAATGGATTTTTCTCCTGCATGACGGCTGAATGTCATCGCAACGTGGCCGAGTCTACAAAGAAACTCCTGCTCTTTGATTCCGAGGGAGTGACATCAAAACCTGACATTTACCACTGATGTTTGAGATCGCTCGAGGAATTTTCCGCCATGCTCTTTGTTTAGCCAGTAAACAGAAATTAGACCGGAAAACGATGTGTTTTGGGGTGGATTTTCCAACACAGATCATCATTACAACCCAGGGATCCCACCTTCCCTGGCGGTGTTGATGCCTCGCTATTCTCGTTGACCCCCACGAGACACGGGACCGTTTTACGACACAGCTGCCATGTTAGTGAGATGCAGTTTGTCTTGTCCGCCCGTCCGCCCATCCGTCCCTCTGTCAGCTTGTTAGTTAGAATCTGACAGAACACTTGATCTACCAAGGTGTGGTCCAGCGGAGAGATGGATAGTGTTTCCTATTCATCCCAGTGTCCTATGGCCTAGTTAATGAGCCACGCCGGGACTCTTCATCAACCTCACAGTCAATGTTAAAGGTAAAACAGATGTCATCTGCTGTTTAAGGCTTCTGACTGGCTTATTCCATTTACAGGATTCAGGTCTGTCAACCTGTTTCTGGACGGCGACCGTTACCGGACAGGGGTGGTGATTTTTGTGGTTGCTTCAGGATTTTAAACTCTCCCAACGCCGCTTCAGAATCATCAAAGTGAAACCCCCAATTTCGAAAAAATACACCCCGTCCACTCCACTCTGAATGTGCAGAGGACTGAGTTCAATAGGGGAGCGAACACAGGCCAGTCCAGTAATCTGTGGCTGTGTGTGGTCTGAGATTAGACACGTTATGATGTCTGTCTTGATGCCAACTCGGTGCCACGGCTGTAGGGCTGCAAGACTTGGCTGACGGGCTGCAAAGCTATTACAGACACACACTCACACATGCATCATTGCCTGATAGCGATGATAAATGTTTCCTGCGCGTGCTTTGGTGAGGAAAAGCAGAGCCAGCTTCTGCCGTCCCGATGATGCCTTGCCTAATAACCAAATAAAACATGTTCCAGACGTTTTACTTTAAATAAACTCCATAAAAAAAAAAGTGAAGTGGCGGTAACAACTCGCCGTGCATAATCATAAATCATGATTCTAGTTTCCAGAGCAAAAAGCGGTCATGATTATTAATCTCAATCAACTGCATCAACCAAATTTAATCAGGATTTTCGCTTTTGCCATAATCGTTCAACCCCAGTCACAAGACGTTCAAACAGACGGATGTAGGATTTACAGTCTGTGCTTTCCCAAAGACAAAAGAGGAAAAAAAAAAAATCGAGCTGTCATTGAACATTTTGCGTTGCTGGCACTGAGACAGCAGCTGTCACAGTGGAAAAGCAATCTGGGCCATCTCTGACATGACGAGCTCCAACCACCAGCCATTTGAGGCCTGATATACCAACTGTGAAAATAAGCATGCACACCCCAGCTCCAGAGGGGAAAAGGGCCTTCAGTGCAGCAGGGCCACACACACACACACACACACACACACACACATACACAGAGAGCACTGCTGACCACCACCCACTGTTGCCTGCGACGACATCAGTACACCCAGAAAAAAAAAAAAAAACACAAAAAAAACAAGACAACTGTGACTGTCAACCTTTGCACCCACATGGCCTGCGAAACAGAGCAGGTGTGTGCGACCGTGTGTGTCTATGTGTGTGTGTGTACACATCTAACAGGGTGTGGTTGAATCAACAGGCCCGTCCTCTGCTCTGTGCTGTGATTCGGACGACCCATACATTCTGTCTCCAAATCCAAACAAAGTGCGGCGGTGGCAGGAAGTGTCCCGGCGAGGCGAGATGGATGCTCTCAGATAGGAGCGTCAGTCGGGCCACCAGCCGGCCTGTTTGTGCTCAGAGCCACGGGCACAAGTCTGCGCCAAAAAAGCATGGCAAATGATGTAAGACAAGCCTGTAGGACAAACTAGAGAGAAGGGAATCAAAGAAATCTGTTTCAAAGCATACAGAAAGATAAACCCAATGGGAAACCACTATAATACTTCTGCAGTGTTGTCTGTGGTGCTCAATAGCACATTTTACAGTGATCTTAATTTGCTTTATAGTCATTTCTACCTCCTATAGTATCACTATACTACTACTACAAGGACTTGTAATATTTCTATGGTGCTCAATAGAAAATATAGAGTTACATTATTGGACTTTCTGCTATTTTAGCCCTTATTCTACCTCGATTATATTCCTATGGGATGCAGTTCATGGTGTTTCTGTGCTTTTAGTGTCCCTATGAAAGTTTCAAAGCATACAGAAAAGCAGAACCCAGTGGAAAAACCACTATAATGTTTCTGCAGTGTTGTCTGTGGTGCTCAGTAACACAACTACAGTGATCTTAATGTGCTTTATGGTATTTTCTACCTCCTGTAGTATCACTATACTACTGCTACAAGGACTTGTAATATGTCTGTGGTGCTCAATAGAGAATATAGAGTTACATTATTGGACTTTATGCTATTTTAGCCCCTATGCTGCCACTATAATATTCCTATGGGATGCAGTTTATGGTGTTTCCGTGGTTTTAGTGTCCCTCCAAAATGTATTAAAGCCTTTTTTTTTTCTTACAGGGGAAGTCCATAATGAACTACTAAGGCTTTACATTCCTCAATAAAATTAAGAAGCCATAAACCCAGCGAGTAAAACAAGTCCCCACAACATCTACAAAGGCAACGTAGACCGGCGTCTAACGCAGCAAATTCACAGTTTCCATTGAAAATGTGCAACATTTGAACGAACCAACAACACGAGAGCAAAGCAAAGCCGGATACAAATTGGCTCTACTTTGGATTTGTGCAGGCGAGGATCAAGAGGCGAGCTGCATCAATAATTTAACGATTTCCGCATCCACAAAAAAAAGAAGACCACTGGCGGCTAACTTACTGTGTGCAACCATGAGGATATAGAGCAAATAAAAGATATGTGCGCCCGAAAAAGCGGGGGGAAAGGAGGGTGCTGTGCGGCAGGACAATGGGCGAGACTCCCAGGCCCCGCTGTCGCGTCCTGATGCCAAATTATCCAAATGATCGTTTCCTTTCTCCCCCTTTCCTTTTCCAAAACGGGACGCCCTCAAAGTAAATGAATGGACGCACCGAGAAAATTCACAACCTTCGGCCTACAATAAACCCGGGCGCGCTTACTCCTTTCGGGCGCATCTCATTTCTGTATAAATCCTCTCTTGTTCACATTTCTTTTTTAAAAACATCGCACTGGCTTCGTCCCACGTTTAAAATCGGCACGGAGAGCTACGTGGCCTCGCTGAACACAACAATAGGGCCGATGAGGGTCCTAAACTTCCCTGCGGTTTCAAATGCGACCATAGCGTCTTCCCGACTATTGTTTGGGGGAACATGAGACCCCGGCGCCCCCGATCCCCGTTTCTTTCGGCGTTACACCGGCGCACACGCGTCCACACCGCGCCTAACAGCATTTCATTACATTTTCCACAGCAAAAAAATACTACTTACTTATTCCAGATTGTCCATTCAGGTATTTTCTCACTTTCCACTTCTTCCCACTCAGCCGTAGCACCGTGCGCCCCGCCTCCGCTCCAGTCTGGCCACGCCTCGTTTCTCCCCGGAGAGAGCTCCGGGCCTGGGACAAGGACTGCGCCTCCGCCGAGAGACAGCCAAGACTGCGAACCACCGCTCTGCTTCATATGACTTTATGTAAAAAAAAAAAAAAAAAAAAAGATCAAAGTGCGATTCAACATGTTATCTAGGCTTGAGGCACAGTAGAATCCGTCTTGGCTCAGTAAAAACTCCTTTTTTACAAAGGTTTTTCCATGAATGGCTCCATGAGTTTAACTCCAAAATCCATAAAATATCATTTGAAGGCGAAAAATGCTACTGATCAGTCCATATTTGAAACATAAAGGATCCTGTCCTTAAAAAAAAGAACTATTTTTAAACTTTGTAGCACTTTACAATAATTCAACAGTGCAATTTTTTTTTTTAAACAAATGCTCAATTTCTTACTTCTGTGTTTATTGTTGTAATATTGTGTAAGATTAATGTAACATAATGAGCATACTTTTTTACAACCATGATTAATGTACAAGTAGTATTTATGCACATACTTATACATATACATATTTTTAAATTTCTAAGGCACATAATATTATATTTCTTATTCTTTTTCTATTTCTTATAATTGAATCCTCTTCTTGAGAATTTGAGTGACTGCAGCACACCCAATTTCCCTTTGGGGATCAATAAAATATTTCTGATTCTAATTATAAGTACAAAGAACTGACAGTATGGTGCCAAGAAGATGTTCTCCAGCCTTGTAGCACAGCAGAACTTTTTTTTTTTTTTTTTTTTTTTTTTTTTAATTATTTATAAAGGTTTCCATGAATGGCACCATGAGTTTAATTCCATTTTTGGAGGGGAAAAAATCTACCTGAAACTGATCAGTCAATATTTGAGAAACATAAAGAATCCTGTCCTCAAACTATTTTTTATATTATATTTTATTTTTTATACCTGTAACTTTACAATAATTATGTCGTTTTTTCCTTTGGGATTTCTTGTCATTTCATTTATGCTTATATATATTTTTCCTCTTGAGCAAATTGAGCAAATGCAACTGACCCTATTGCCCAGGGAATTTCCAGGGATCAATAAAGTATGTCTGATTTGGATTCTGATATTTTACAGACAAATGACTACACCTTGGGCGCTAACCCTGTGGGTGTCATTTTTTTTTTTTTTTTAGAGGTGCATAGGCCATGAAATTTTGCATGTAATATTCCTATATATGGTATAACCTTTATGGATGTGTGTTATACTATTTCAGAAAAGTATAATACTATTGATACATTTTCATCAAAATTATCAAGCACTTAATAAAACTAAAAAGAAAAAAAAACTGTCACATGTGAAATGAACAAAGAGGGAAAAAGAAAGAGATACCATACTTTTTACCTTACAGGATTATATATGTCTTTTTCAAATATGTTAGTATGTTACAGCATGTGCAAGTTTTATAAAGTTAATCTGAGGCTATTTCGAAAATAATTTAAGGTTTTTGAAGACGCTGAGATAGAGCGATGTAATTTAAGAAATGTTTACGACTGTTTCAGGCTCTGCAGATCCATTATTTGATTCAACAGATAAAACTCTTCACACCAAAACATCGATTCCATTTCAGGGATGTGTCAGCGTTTTATGTCCGCTCCGTTTTTGTGTTCACTAAACGGCTATGAAAGAAAACTGGAAAAAGAAGCCATGTTTAATTCTTTATCAAGGCATCACACAATTCTTCGCCAGTTGGTCACTGATTCAGGTCATTAAACAAATACCCATCAACACATTAAAACCTCTTGCATGTCGTCATCAAAAAATTTCAAAAGTATCTGCATCATTAAAAGAAACACTGCGAAAAGTTTCAAACCAAAACAGGGTTCCAGCACAGTTTGTTTGTTTTTTTTTCTTAACATTTGATCTCCTGACTGGATTTGAAGATTTTGGTTGGTGTCTAACGTCCAGCAGCTAGGCCAGATCCTGATACAGCTGGGAGATTTCCTTGTTCTTAACACAAATATCACAATATGTGAAAGTACAGTGGAACTACAACTACATAAAATGTGTAGTTATATATGTACTGAGAATGAACAATAATATTTTTTTTTCACTTTGCAAAACACTCCAACTTTTCAGGACCTGAGGCCTGTACCATAAAGCTGGATTCACATAGTCGGGCTTTCTCTTACTTATCTGGCTTCACTTAACGAGACATCAGCACTCAGGATTTTCGGTACCATAAAGCCGGCTATCAACTCACTAATTCAACCCAGGCTTTTCCAATCTAGATCTGTGCGCGTTCACATAAAAAGGGCGGAGTTTGCTGCATGCAACCAATCGCAGACATGGAAAAATCTATCCGAGCCGCATACGTCACAACCGAGGAGTAGACAATAATCATTAATAAATACGAGGAATATAAATCAATAATCCAGGCAAAAAGCAACACAGTTGCAGCTGCCAAAAGCCGCAAGGAATGCTGGCAAAAAAATCGCTGTCTGTGTCAATGCGTAAATTAGTGGGATTATAATCTGACTTCCCCACCATGACGGCACGAGTAGATCTGACTACAGTAACGTGTGTGTTCGATAAATGAATGCGTCTCCCACTCAGCCATACACTCCTGCAGAGGAACTGGCCCTCTCTCATAGTGAGGGGCGACCCTCGCTGGACCGCTGCCCTCAGTTTGAGTTTCGTCAGAATCGTCACTTTGATTCAACTGGTTTTTATATTTCATTTTATAAAGCATCTGACGCCTCGTGATTATTCCGCTGGTTAAAATATTATTTCACTGTCACTTAAAGACTGTAAAACATTTAGCATCAACTCCCATGTGGACTTTTCAGGGCAGACTCCCTAAATACTAAATATGAGCAAACTAATGGAAACCTAAAGGAGCCCAGAGGCTGGTGTGTATTTTATCAAACTTTTATTTAACCCTCTGAATTAAATTCCCCTAATTTATTTTCATAAACATTAAAAAAAAAAAAAAAAAAATCATTAGGCTACATCAGTCTAGTCTGATTGGTCAGCAGGTGGGGCTTTTCTACCTGCTGAGCTCTTATCCTGAACTTCACCTGCTCCGGAGCAGGTTAGGTGTTCAGCATACGTTACCACGGCAACGTAGCCCGATAAAGAGTAAGCCACCTTTATGGTACAGAAAAGCCAGGGTTAAGCCTGAAGTTAGCTCGCTAAGCCCAAATCCAGCTTTATGGTACAGGCCTCTGGAAATCATCAAATTAGTTTACCATGCGTTTCAAGATTTTGCCAAACCTCAATTTCTTTTTAATTTGATCACTCATTTATCAGCTCGACCCAGTCCATTTTAACCCAGGAAGTGGTTCCTCTTCATTAGAAATGGCTGATAAGTTAACTACAGACAGAGGAAAGACAGCTATTGCACATAACCAGTGCCATCCTCAAGGTTCAAACATACAATTGTACAAACACACAGAATCATTTGCGCTTATTCAAGCTTTCACACACCTATGTACACCCTACACACATACACACGCGCGCACACACACACACACACACACACACACGGTATGCTCAAATAATGCTTAGTGCCTACCCCATTAACAGTAAACAAAACATTCTTTGACAATAAAAGGAAAAAAAAAAAAAAAATCAAAACCAAAAAGAAATATGAACATCTTTTACACTGGCGCCAGACCAGTGCGTTCTGACCCTGATGAGTCCACATCCATCCAGGCCAATCCAGTCCAATCCAATCCAGTCCCGTCCGGTCCGGTCTGTATGTCCCACCTCACCTGAGTGAGTCCATAGATGGTTGAGTTGTCGTCTAAAAACCCCTCTGCTGCGTCTGACCCGTCTATGTACCTATTTGTGTGTGTGTGTGTTGTAAAAAAGGCCCTGTCCGTGTTTGGTTGGGAGAGCGGTAGCAGTAGTAGTAGTAGCAGTAGAAGTAGTAGTGGTAGTGGTCGTGGGTTTGCGTCCGCTCCGAGGCTGAGCTGACTCAGTAGGTGGCGTTGGCAGGTTCCCTTCCCGAGCTGAAGAGTATGTCGGCCTTGGAGCTGATGATGTACGTCAGCAGCAGGGAGCTCAGCAGTATGCCGACCCCGACGCCCAGAGTCAGCATCTAGAGGAGGACGAGACGGACAAAGACTTGACCCAACGCCATTCTGCAGTAAAGACGTTTTCAGAAACAGGTAGGCAACATTATACTGGTTCAACAGACCTAAATCCAAATTCAGAAGGTAAGATTATCAAATTTATTCAAAATAATATGAAATATCTCCTGATATTTGGTGTTTTTCTAGTAATTATCAACCATAGAAAGAACAAAAAAATCTGTCATATTGAAATTTTGTTTTATAGTCAATCTGCATCACCAGGAAAATAGCATTACCTTTATCGCAGTTATCAAGATCATTTTTTGATTGTGCTTTGTAAAATACCTCCTCCTTGCGCTTTGAATTTGAGAGGAAGCCAAACATTGAGCAGGGAGGCAGGAATCTAAAGCTAAAAAGTGAAGTCTGCACACCGCTCACTTCAACACTTGATAAAAAGTCACATTTCAGCTAAGAATCATCACTAATTAACACCTTCCCAAAAAACAGGGAAATATGTTTGAGCCTAACACTTGTCTAGGCCTCATAAAGATGATGACACTTTAATCACACACAATATGACTAGATACGCCCACTTGAGTGGCTGCTGTCTCCTGGGAATAACGGTGATTTAAAGTCCTCGTGAAATGACCTCACATGACTTCTGCTTCCTGTAAAACGAGCATCTTAGACGATGACATCACCCTGCACTAGAGGGTGTGCATTAAAATCCCAACCAATAAAAGCTTCATACATCTTAAGACGTCCTCTCTCCTCCACCAATCCCTTCAAATAAAACTGTTTCTCTCCCAGAATGATATCCTATTGGTCTGCACTTTGTCCCGCCCAAACATCCTGTTTCAACAGGAAGTGCATAAAAATCAAGAAAGTAAGAGTCCATTTCATAGGATCTTAAAAAAGAAAAGAAAACATGTCTGGGCATTTATACTTGCCCGATACAGTAAGAAGCATTTAATGTTTCACGTTTTACTAAACACACCAAGGAGGGGAAGCACTGCCGTTACCGATTCAGGGGTTACATATTCAAATAATCTGCAAATAATCTGCAATATTAAAATTTCAGCATAAAAAAGTACCTAGTTTTAGGAAACGCTGGACAATGTGGGTCAGATGAAGTGACTTTGTCCCTCATCGTACAAACTTAGAAGCACATTATGTAGCCAGGACAGTCACACTGAGAAAAATCGTAGCTTGCAATAAATCAGTGTGATTCTATTCTTTGACCCTGATGAATTTAGTGGAGGGCGGATTTACCTCCAGGTCATGACTGGCCACTAGGAATATACGAGCTTTGATGAACTTCCACCGCGACTCCGTCCACGTGGAGTAGTCTTTGGAGCTGTACTCCTGCAGCAGGTCGAAGGCAGGAGACACCGCTTTGGAGAGGCGAACCGAGGAGCGGACGCAGAAGCCCTGCCGCTCCGTGCTGTTGGGAGACGCGACGCCCTGCACCCACACGTAGGAGTACAGCTGAGGGAGGGAAGACGGTTTTATTATTAAACTGTCTTTAAAGTAAGAAATCTACAGCTCCAGAGCACAAAATATGCATAATACATCTGCAGGGCGTTAGCAGGGTTACTGATCAATACCAAGAACTCGACTGTTAGTTGATCGGGTTTTATGATATTAAAAATAAAAATGCAGCAATTTGAAAATCAAACATGATTCTCTTCATGATTAAGATTAGCTGGAATACCAAGAACAGTTTCCACGACTAACTAGTAACAAAAATCCATTGATAAAAACTTGCAAGGCAAAAACATTGAAAACAACAACAACAAAAAAATACATTAAAATATAATAAAAAAGTAACAACAATAATAATGATAATACTAATGAACCAAATGTCAGTACAGCAATGTGCAAAGGGGAAAAGAAGACTGGTCTTACATGTTTGCTCTCTGTGTCCTGCTCATTCTCTTTCTGGCTATGGCAGTTCTCCTTGGTGATGTTGATGGTCGTGCCTGTCAGGTTAGCCAGCAGGTACTGGACCAGACGTGTGGGCGTCCTGGCGTGGCTGGGCGTCTGAGACACACCTACATAGTAGTCTGGTGGTGTGGGTTCTGAGGGGCGGAAAACACATAAGGATCGCCTTTCATATTTGCATCTGTAGATAGCGCAGTGGTCAAAAACTCCACCTATGGAAATACCTTCACATCTGCCACTCCTTTTTTCATGAAATCATGAATCAGTGCTTTTTGAGGTGCAAGACCACATCTTAACAGATGCGGTCATCTGGAGCTGCTACTTCCCAAGTAGCTTGAGAAATTAAATTGTGATCTGCAAACCGAAATCAGACATGTTGTGGCATATCTGGTCTCCTTTATGGTATTTCCTTGAAAGTGTTTTCATGATAAGCCTACTGTTTCAAAAAGAGCTGTGTCACACCCCTTTTTTTTTCCTTAAGTGCATGTGGCTGCTGGGTATAAATGCGTTCAGTCTCTGTCTGTCTGACTTGGTAAACCTCCTCTCCCACTGAATTCTTATAGACGTTTCTTTTTCTTTCTTGTTCTCTTATTTTCTGTTCGACGTTATGTGTGCCAATTGTAATGCGATCCTAACACTGTCATTCAACTGAAATCAATAATTGAGAACAATAAATAGCATGGGAATAGAAATAGTGGTGTCTGACAAATTGTGTGTGAGGGCCAGTTGGATGAACAAACAAACAAATTAATGAATAAAGACTAATAATCCACAGAGACCCAAACCCCAATTCCACCACAAAAGAAATGGCATTTGTGGGTCTGGCTGTAATGTTATCGTGATTTTCATGAAAAGCAACAACTGTTCACAACCAATTTATTCCCAGATTATGTCCGTCTTAGTCTCACTTGCTGCCCTGACACCACACTGTTGTTAACCTTGTCGTATTTATCTTAACAAACTAACACTCACCACACAGAGGAGAGTGAACCAGGACACTGTAAAAGCGAGTTTGAAATCAGGCGGCACTCCAACTTACTCAGAAAGTTCTTGAATTCTGGAGGTACTAGTGCCTGGAACCAGGTGTTATTTGACCGAACAAGGAAACCATACAGCATCTGGGTTACCTAAGGGTGAGAAAAAAAACAGTACAGAGCTGGTTATTTCTGCTCAGCTCTGCAAGAACCACTAACAATACACAGAGAAACAATGAGCAATCAATAAAGATTTACAGAGAAAAGGCAAAAGAAATCCATGTTTGTTTCTGCATTGTCTTGCCTAAGAAAGGTCTTATGGTTTTAAGAGAAAAGAGATTTTGGATAGCTGAAATGTATTTGTCTTACGATTTTAGGTTCTGCCTTAATGTTGATCAGCTGGGCGTCTGCTCCCCCCGCCTGCTTGTACAGAGCACGAGCCACCACGGTCGCCAAGTCAGCCAGAGCCTGACAGAAACACGAAGAGAAGACACTCAACTGTGATGTCCGCGTAAAATCTCTGTTCTGGACTCGCTTGCACTTGAGTATACTGGTGATTTATCCAACAGTGTAGTGATGATTACGATAGGTGAAGTGAGCAAAATAAGAAGTATTACGTTAGCCGTCTCTGTGACAAACTCCAGCTGCTCGTCCTCTGTCAGGTTCGCTGGGTAGGTTAGGTTTAGGTTTGCTGCCTTGTCATATATGCTCTCATAGTACCTGCACACAGAAAAATATTCAACAAGCACAGAAACGGATGTTATAACAGACCACTGGATGCAATCAATGGTAATTCCTTAATGCAACTATAAAGAACCGGGTGGGAAATTGTAATCAGCCACTGAGAAATGCTAGTTAATTTCAGCTGTGTCAGGGATTTGACCGATATTATGCTGATTATTTCAGGGAGCCATATGATAAGCACCTTGAGTTTTTTTGGTATTCATTGCACATTTTTTTCTTTAAAATTGCCCTTTGTTATATCTAATTTTATTGAGCAAAATCAAGCTAATAAAAAAAAAAAAAAGGCTGGTAAATTTAAAGCCCTCCTGCTCAGCATAACATCCTTGATGATGATAAATTGGAATGCTAATCAAGAAAACCTGAGTCACCTATTGCTGAAAGCAGACTGGTGGTCTGCAATAACGACGCCAGGGATTGGCCGAGCTCGCAGGAAACGTTGGAAGGAAGAAGGCGGGAGCGGCTGAGAGAAGCTGGGCACGGACATCGTCACGTTCAGATTCATGGCGGCCGACTTCAGGGTGTCTATGAGCGAGCTCACCTGAAACGCAACACAGGGAGGGAGTGATGCCGCTGCTTGCACACACACACTCACACTCACACACATACACAAAAAAGCACGCACCAAACCTAAATGTTGAGTAAATACACATACTGTGGACTTTTTACTTGCTGCTCTGTTTTAATGTAGCACATTTTGTGATTAATCCTGGTAACATCACTGTTCTGCTCCAATGAAATAACGACTGAGGCTGGTATTCATTCAGCTGTGTGTGAGTATATTTGAATGATCTTAAATGCACCAGTCACTATTGTATGCTATTCTGAGTTGTGGTGGGCTGTTCAGTTTACTATCACTTTAAGAATTCTTTGAATTTAGTTTTAAAATCTTAGAATAGCACTTTTCATCCTGATTTACACGGCAGTTTCGCTTGGTGGTTCTGGTTTTGGTTCCACATCTACTGCAGGTTGCATTACTAAAAGGGATCCAAAAAGGATTTTCAGCATCTCTCAGCATAGCAAACGCACTAATTACAAGCATACGAAATACATCTCCTTATCGCATTAACAGGCTACATTATGTTGCAGTTTTAAATTAACATTGTCCTTGGTGATGACAATATATGTCTTGTTGTCTTGGCACACCAGTGCTGAATGACGACAGGGAAAATTCTTAAATCCAAACCTCGGCGTTGATGCTGTTGTTCCTCCTGGACACAGGGTCAGAGTGGACCCAGAGCTCAGAGCTAGAGCGCAGCCCCACCTAGCAGGAGCAAATACACCATAATGATATATCATCATAACCTAAATTTAAAAAAACATGACAATAATATCCAAAAAAGGTGTCATTTATGGTTCTTATGGCATGTATACCATGGTTGTCAACACATGTCTACTGTCCAAAAGTTGTATCCAAAGTGCACAACATGCATGAAAATATAACCAGCAGAAAACATGAAAGGTTGCTAAATAGCTCCATGGTTACCGCTGGAGTTGGCATAGCAACCAATGAAGCCTGGCTTCCTTTTTTAATGGGAATACTGAAACACAACTATAATCAGTCCCATTACTTGGCTCAAACTACTCACTGTACAAACCATAATAATATAACAATATTCTATATTTAGTCTGCAGGGGAGGTGCACTTTTCCAATGTCAATGTTTGTACTTGAGTTTGATTCAGATATGGGTCAAACAATACTGGCAGTTACTTTGAATGGTGCTTCAGTCTATGTACGTGCCAGGTGGGTAGAGTTCACCACAACCAATAATAAAATGAGTGGAGGAATGTTCAGAAAAAAACAAACACTTTCTGAATCGTCCTGATTAAGCACCAGGCATGTTAAAAGACACTACTGGACCCAGGTCTGTGGTGAAACTGTGAGCTGTTATGATGTTTACCAAGTCCACAGAACGTACCTGTCCAATCTCCACAACCGAGTGAACATTGTCCAGGTCGATGGCAAACTGCTTGTGGTCCATCTCGTACACCATCCTCGAGCTGCCGATGTAGTCAAAGGCTTCCTGTGGTCAAACAAGAACATCGATTTCTCTAATGCACTGACATGGAAACTATAAAAGATATGATGAAGATGCATGCAAACATTATAAATATAGTGCTGACTAACATGCAGAGAGTTTCTGTGTACACCTGATATCGTGTTTTTAGCTGACAGCACTAAACAGACGCTTGTGGGAAATGCTTGTTGTGTCTGCTGCTGTTGTTATAAAATTATTGAAAAGCGCACAGCTCTTTTGCTGGAGGAAAAGTATTTTACTTACAACGTCTGACAGATTGAGAGCTAAAACAGACTCAGCTCCTGGGAACAAGCAGCAGCCCGTCCATTTTTCTCATTGAAAACAATGAGAAACAGCAGCCAGCACAGTCAAGAGAGATGCTATGTGATAATCTGCAACCTTGTTTTTATAACACTGGATCCTCACTTTAAATGGGAGAAGCCTATGTTTCCAAAAACTTACAATTTAGTTAGGGCAGTTGCCCCTTAATCAGTCAGGACAGTCTTGGTCAACTAAGACTGCGGTGGGATGACTAGTCAGCCCATCTCCGCCCCCCACAATATAATGGAGGTATTTGAACACTGTCCTAAAAAGAAATCTAATTTCATGATCGTACACGCAAATGTTTTTCTGTTTGTTAATTTTATTGAAACTATGGGAGTTGTTCAAAGCACGACTTGTACAATAAACAACAATAAAGCACATCTGACATTGTGTCGCCTCCATTTGTGGCCTGGCGGGGTGGTGAGACATTAATCAATTAATCGGTTGGGACAACAGAGGATTTTGTTTCACCAAGGAAATCTTTAGAGAAGTGCAGCCCTGAATTTATTATGTTTTATCATTCAGAATGCTATGAATTATGAGTAAAAACTTAACCAAAAAAGTACTCAAAGCAGATCTTAGCGGCCCTCGAGCAGCATGATCCATTAGCACCTCCCAACAAGTGGATTTTAACAAGACTAGTTTTAAAAAAAAAAAAAAGAGAGAAAAACAACAACTAGTGCCTGCAGAGTATGGGAACTAAAATAGATGATCCAGATCCAAACCACAATAAGTTCAAACAGCAAATTAAAATATATTTTGTTTGTTTGCCAGTATGTAAATCTGTCATCTGTCTGAACTGACCCCTTGGAAGAAAGTGTAGAGGATGGTGCGTGGAGGGTGAGCCTCCTGGGTGACGTTATGTAGGGCATGGGCAGCTGCCAGCAGGGTGACAAACCCTGAGACTGCACTCTCCGCTCCCGGGGCAACGTCCCAGAAAAACGACCTGCTGTCCAGCTAGCAGAGGAGAGCAAAAAAAAGGAGAGGAGAGGGAAGAGGAAGGGAGCAAAGAAGAGAATGGGAGGAAATGAGGAGGGGATTCATCAAGTAAAGATCATATCTGTCTAAGTAGATCAGTTCAACTTGCCGTGGCCTATTTTATGGCTCCATAAATCAAAATGTGGCCACAAACTATGCAGGAATGTAGCCCATCTCGTCTTTTGGTTTACCTGTAATGCGCTACCGTTGATCAAAACATGAAAAGATTTGCACAGGTTTCATCTGCTGCAATATTTCACATAGGCAGGACAGATAATTTTTTTCTAAAAACACATATCTCAATAAGAACTCATTATTGGGCAAGTCCTAACCAATCTGCCTTAATCTACCTTGATACTGTTCACTTTTAGACTGTTTCTAAATAGCTCTTATTTCTAGTGACTGAAAGGAAGGAAAGTTATTTCTTGTTGCACTGCACACAAAAATTACCAGTGTGGTTGTATATATGTAGCAAAGTACAGTTTACTGGGTTTAGTTTATGCATTGTGTGATTTTTTTAAGCATCTCAAAGAATGAGAGCTCAAAACTGAATCAAATCACACTGATAAATTTATAAAGCAGAAGTCAGACATGATGCACTGTTTATTCTATTGCAGAACTATTTCTGTGACTGCAACCTGTCTGCCACAGTAGGAAGTGGTAGTTTTGCAAGACATAAACAAAGCATTCGTGTGAATTATTCCACTTTGTTTTTCTTGGAAATTAATAGTAAATGGATTTGGGTTGGAACTGGATTGGACGTGTTAGAACGTGTCCTCAAAAAGTACAGCCAGGCTGAAAACAAGGTGGGTTGTTTTGCTGGAGTGGATAAATAAATTGTTTTGTTTTTACTTGAGTGGGCCACCCATGTGTAACCTCTGTGTAGGAAACACCGAGAGGAAGACCGAGCCTTGTGGAGCCACTCACCCTGGTCGCTGCTATGACCATGCTCTCGCCCTCCTTGTGGCCCTTGGCTGTGTTGTTCAGAGGCTTGGTAGAGCCCCAAACATTATAGTCCCCCAGCGGGTCACACACCATTTCTAAGAGGAAAAAGAGGTTAACAAACAGACATGAACATCAGTTAGAATAAATGAAGAAAAAATAAAACAGAAGAAAAAAGACAAACACTGAAATTGCAAACTATGTCAGTTTCCACACTGCAAGCGAGATTTTAAAAACATAAAAGTGTTTCTGACAGAAGTATTGTGGCGCTCTGCAGTGTTTCTTGTTTTAATTTTGCAGTGGTGCAACAACAGGGGAAGGAAACTACCACCACTACCACCAAAATTAAACTAAGAGTAGTTCAGATGCTTTGAAGTACTGACAATATAATTATTTAAAATGTTTAACACTAGAAACTCATCTTCAACTCAAACAGTGACAACTACTGGACAAAACAAGAATGACTACCCATATCACAACAGTTGTACTAAAATTACAGAGGAAACACTGTGCTCTGCATCATCCCTGATGAATAAACACTAAAAAAAAGAAAATCCCATTGTGTCTTTCCTTTTTAACAAAGCAAATTCTAAGCATTTGCATGTCATTTTGTGAGTGCTAAAATAGATATTCAGAGAAAAATACATGGTTTTCAATAGTTGTGTAGCTCTAATTTCTGTATGTTCTTTCCGCTGAACTTGGACTGATGGACATGTCACAGGGATTTTTTTTTTTGTACCGGGCACCTGCTACATAATGATGGATAAACGTGCATGTCTGCGTACCTGGATTGATGCTGAAGTTGATGTCATTTCTCCTCATGCAGGTGGCCGTGTCTGTGACAGCGTGCATATGGGAGAAGAGCTGCATGGCACACAGCGGGTACTCGGGAGTGCTGCCGTTCACACCAAGGTTATAGCCCAAGTAGCACTTTGAATGGAGAAATACATGAATATGCACAGGTTTTTAGTTATTCTTGTGGGAGATACAGTACACAGGGGGGTTGTGTGTTCTTGCACAGCAACATGTTGGCAGGTTTGTGCACAGCAACCCTTTCACTAGCAGGCACGTGGCCTCACTAACCAACCTGCCTCCTCCTTAAAGTGCATGGTAACCCTATGGCTCTGGAACCATTGGGTGGCAGTAAATGCACTCTGGGAGCAACAAACACCTTGTATAAATACATACAGATCTCCGGTGCAGCCATGTTGTTTTAAATTCTCATTAGTGCTCCACGGTTGAAATCTAACCTCCAAGCTAGGTCATTAAAAAGTGATAAAGTCATAAAACACAAATCATCATCAGTATAATCCTTCCCAGGACAGTTATCGACGATCTAAAACAGGCCACTCTGAATATGCAGTCTGCCATCATCACTGAGTTGAAAGTAAAAGCGGAGATGAAACAGAAACTAAACTTGTGGGTCATGTTGAGCACAGCAGCTCAGTGATGTGAGCTGTAATCCGTGGCAGGATAAATTTGGCTGAGGGCAGAGGCACAGACACACATGCAGTCAAGTGTAAATCAGAGGGGGGATTGTAAAAACCCAAGTAATGTTAGCTGTAAAATGGTTAAAAAAAAAAAAAAAAAAGCAGAACATGCCCCTCATTTTGGCTTCAGGGTAAAGATGATCCCCAGTGCTGCCAGAGTAGTTTTCTTAGCCCCTGACCTAATTTCTGAAGAAACCTGAGCTCCGATTTTACATAATATAATAAGGACTTCCGTTAACTAACACTGGAGGCAACTGGTAATCTTCCTGGGATTCACGTCAGATACAATCAGACAGCCACACAGTGCAGTGACAGGTTAAACACAATTGAACAACGCAGTGACTGAAAGTACAAGGCAGGAACATCAAACAGGATTAACAGACAAGAGATGAGCATGTCCGGCAAGCGTCGCCCGATTCCCTCATGTGTACCTGTCGTATGGCCTCAGTGTCGTTGTCGTCATTCAGGGAGAAGATGGGGAAGTCAAACTCCTCGTAGGACAGGCCGTTCCCCAGAGGGTTCCACACCGTCACATTACAGTGCGCCATGGTTGGATCATAACTCTCTGAATAAACACCTGAGGGACAGACAGAGAGCAAATATGACAGGTGTGATAACAGCAAAAAGGGCATAGATGCAGCAAGGTAATATGGCTTTGAATGCAACGGGCACCAACCACTGTGTACTGTCTGAATGTTTCTCTACAACGCAACTAGATCAGCAAATGTGTTGAACAAGAGATCACCGCTGAGCTTCCTGTTTACCACAGTAACAGAGTAGCCATTTCCGTTTTTTTTTATTAAATAAGACGAGCAGCTGTGTGTAATGCAAACAAGGTCACAGCAGGTGTGCTTTCCTCTGCAAATGATGCCAATCGATCGTCTGAACCAATCATGGAAAAAAACAGAAAAGAGACTGATTCATAGCTTTCACTCTAATTAAATACATTTTCAACGACAAAAATGCATCTATGCTCATTTCGATTATTGGAGTAAAACTGACAGATGTATAGTCCAAAAATGTGTATACAGTATTTATGGTCATACATACAGCTTTTCACTTATCGCTTAGGTTAATATACCTTATCTATTTCTCATCTAATCTTTTATCTAAATATCACTTGTGTGGTATTTGGTAATTGTGCCATTTCACAAGAGAGAGGAAAGAAGAAGAAATTTGAGGTTATAAGACATAAGATCTATGTTGTGGGAATAGACAATCAGGGTTTCCACTACATGTAATTCGTCGTGGCGCACCACCACGGCAAAATAAAAGCCGCCACACCTTCGGAATGATTTTTTTTTTTTTCTTCCAGATGGTCAGCGACGCTGAAGCCCTCCCCCACAGTTTCAAAAAAATCCTAGAGGAAACCCTGGACAATTATTCAACAATACGGCAAAGGTGCAAAATTTGTTCACTGTTGACGGAACAGTCCTGGGGCTCCACAGAGAGATCCTAAAACTAAGTCATTTCTGTGACATTTTGTTTAAAAATGCCTGGGAGGTCTTAGCACAATAATTCCCACCCACCTGTATTCTCATTGGGACACTTGGTGTGTGGAGAGAAGCCCTCGGCAGGGTTTGTTTTAGAGACCACAACGGCAGCCCCCGCCACCCTGCCGGTGCCATTCTTCAGCTTCATCATGATGGATCTGTGGAGCCGGGGGCGGATACGGGAAAGCGGAAATTAATACAAACACATGCACAGGTCAGATCTGCTTCAAACAATTTTGCTACTATGATTTTACAGGGTGTTTTTTTTTTGTCCTCTTCTGTTCCAGGTGAGTTTGATTTACCACAATACGAGTGGACAAAAGAATAGGGCAATCACAGTAAAGTAAATACCAATTTAGCATATTTTTCTGACAACTTAGCTTTGACTTTATCTGAACTGTCCTGATGTGGTAACCACCCACCCACCCATCCATAAAATTATTTGTGACTAGCATTACAGCGTTCTGGTATAGGTACATAAAAAAGATTCAGTGATTCAGGGAGAGGACAGAGAGTGAGTTTTGCTGTCATAAAAAGTCAGTGTGGGCACTCTCCCCACATGGTAGGATGTGTTAGTTTACCTGGTGAAGAGTGCGGACTCCAATATAACCATGTAAGGAGGATTAGGCCCAGTGCTCAGGACCCATTCCAGGTTTGCCTCAGACTCTAACACATGGATCACACCCACATCACCTGATATAGAGGCTGAAAGCACAAAGAGGAAAGAGAGTATTAGCGGCTCTGACACGACACAGTAAAAGCCCGCTATCAGATTACTACTAAACTGTCCCACAAGGGTCATCTAAACAAGCAGCCGGCGTTTTCTCCATCAGGAAAGTACTGGCAAGGCGCGCTTGGTTTGCTGTTTACTGGGTTGTGTTGCATGACAGAAGCACACAGCAGATTCTAATGGCTTTTGACAAGCAGTCTTTTGCCTCAGTAAATAGCGCTTTGATGTTTTATCTGCAAGTGTCTTGATCTCCTTCTATGGAGATTCAGTGCTAACCTTGATAGCACCTCCAAGAGAGCAGTTTTAAAACTTTCCATCTTGATGTGCCTGGAGCAACGGCACAGAAAAGGCTAAATGCTCCAAAGAAAAAAAAAACATGGTCCAACACATCACTTTTTCTGGGGAGGTTAGCATTTATTTTTCATGCAAAATGCAACTGAAAACAAATCTTGGAGCTTAGACACAGAGCAGAGAAGCAGAAAAGTAGACGTACACCCTACATGTATGATGCTGCAACATGTTTCCAGTGCATCTAGCACACTCTCACACGTGTCAAGTGTCACTCTTTTGTTACTTCACTTACACTGGCAACCTATTTGATGTGTTGCGTTGAGCAGGCGGACACATGGAACCATATTGTTGAGCTCCACATAGATCTTCTGTTCCACTGAATTACAGCTGACACCTGCAAGGGAAAACAGGGCTGTAACAACAACGTAAGACCTTCAGGTTGATAACAGGCACACCTGTGATAAAGCCAGCATGAAAGAGAAATAAAGAAACAGCTGATAAAAAAAAGAGCAGGATTTCCTTGTTCAGAAAACCTAAAATGAAAAATGATCATGCCTTATGTGTCTTAACTAGGAACACAAAAACACATTTCTAACTCTTCTAACTCTATCTGTGATTAAAAGTAACCGGCATTCACCATCAGACAATCTACTCTTTGGAAAGTCCACGCTGGCTAAAATCAAAGCTTTTTAATGACATTTTTCTCGCTGTATTGTTCTTGTGTTACCGTGTTTGTCTTTTGTTTGCCTTGATGATGAAGCACTATGAAAACTTAACCTTTAGAAAAGCACTATACAGGAGCATCAAGGTGTATCGGTGGCCTGTACATGAGCTCAAATCCAGACAAGTACCTTGATCATCCCCCTTTCTTTCCACATTATTTTCCATCTCTCTTCACTGTGGACAATCTAATGAAGGTAAGACGCCATAAAATAATCTTGTAAAGTATAATAACTGAATCCCTACTAATTCAAGCTGACCCTGAGGTCTCTGCAGACTGGGCCAAGTGAAAAGAAAGTGTCCCAATGTCCCTACAGCGAGGTGCAGTATAAAAATAAAATCTGGAGAAGAATCCTACAATGCCCTGCAAATGCTACTGTCCATCATCAGCACAATCACTGATACCATTGACCTTTCCAGTCCCAAGTTTAACAACGATATGCACTGTTGTATGGAGGAGAACATCACAACAAAATTCATTCAAAAACCTGGCAAGTCAATGCAAACACGCACACCTCATAAAATAAAATATGACCAATGTTTGTTTTATTCCTGAATCGAACATTCAATGTGCCAAGCAGCATATAATTCAATTCATTTTTATATCATTTATCATGTATCCCATTATCATTTTCCTCCAAAAATAATCCGTGGATGGCGACAGCGAGCCATGTGAACAAAATACAACCGACTGAAATGCTGAAGTTATGTCTCGATTTATAGTCCAGTAATTTTAGGCCAAAATTGGGGTCAACCTAGGACAAATTGCAAGAGAAGCAAACTCAACTGATTTTGTATCCTCAGTTTGTCCTGAGTGAGGGAAAAAAACTCCCAAGAAATCCCATTGGTGGAAAGTTTTGAAAATCACCTATTTATGACCACATATTACCAAAAAACACTGTTTTTAACACACGGGAAAGGGGTTCAAAATTTTACTTTCAGATATCACTATAAAAATTCACAAGTTGATTACACACACAAAGACAAGGAAAAAAGTCTATTACAAGTTCTTTGAATTATTCTGTTTTCACATGCATATCACACATTATCTGATTTGATATGCGCTAATAAGGAATATAAGAAATAAATGCCAGAAGAGACATTTAAACAGTAAATTAAAAGGTTACTATATATATAGTAACCTTGAATTAAAAGATTACTATATAACAGTGAATTAAAAGGTTACTATATATATAGTAACCTTTTAATCCACTGTTTAAATATCTGTTCATATTCCTTATTAGCGCATATCAAATCAGATAATGTGTGATATGCATGTGTAAACAGAATAATTCAAAGAACTTGTAATTGACTTTTTTTCTTGTCTTTGTGTGTGTAATCAACTGGTGAATTTTTATGATGATATCTGAAAGTAAAATGTTGAACCCCTTTCCCCTGTGTTAAAAACAGTGCTTTTTGGTAATATGTGGTCATAAATAAGTGATTTTCAAAACTTTCCACCAATGGGATTCCTTGGGACTTTTTTTCCCCTCACTCAGGACAAACTGAGGATACAAAATCAGTTGAGTTTGCTTCTCTTGCAATTTGTCCCAGGTTTTTTTCATAAAATGACTGGACTATTAGTGGATTATTTGTACGCCGAAGTTACCGGGGCGACCAAATCATCCCTGACGTCACTTCACATAGTAGCCAACTTGCGCGTGTACTTGCCGATGAGCGAGGCAACATTAAAGTGTCTGATTTTTGAATGGACTTCGGTGTAACATTGTCGCGAGTGCAGCAGAGGAGGGACGCCGGGTGTCAGGGGCTGAGAAATCACACTAATCCTCCGGGCTCCGGGGTTTCAGCCGCAGGGAAATCACGAGCAGTCACGCTGATGCCGAGCTGCTCCCTCGGCCACAGTCAAATCTATGAGACGGCACTACCAAGAAAGTCAAGACTTCCCTAATAAGACGCTTCGTGAGATTAGTAGTCAACTTTTAACAAACCCGGTTATACGACGCGTAGCCGGTCATGAAACTTAAAGAAAGGACCCGGACAGAGAAAATGAAATCAAGCCGGGGATCAGATTTTAGCTAACATTAGCATCAGCGTAGCATTCGGCTAGCTCCCTGAACAGCCCAGTTAATCACAAAGAAAACCTGACAAAGACAAGCGAAAGGGACAGAAACCCGCTCCGAGAAAGGGAACAAACACGCCAACAAGCAAATACAACCGTGTCAGAATTACAACTTACCCATGAAAAAACAACAAAGTACAAAATTAATAACCCATTTGGTCGACAGCAAATCCATCTTCCTGGTTTTGAAAAATAAAAAAACACAGGAAGTGTTGACTCGGGATGCGTCCGGGTTCCGCTGGATGGTTCCGCTCTCGGAAGGAGCGGACTGCTCAAAGGACCAAAATGGCAGCTGTGATGTTTTACTGTAAGAAACGAGGCTGAAATGATTATCTTGATTTTAGCAGAGAGCTCCGAGCAGTCTTTTAGGGTGTTTCTCAGGAGCTTGATCACAGCGACGCTTTAGTTCACACACACACATTCAGCCGCAGTGGCATCTCACTTCCTTTTTTTTTTTTTTTAAAAAAAGGACCTGCAGCTCTTATGAAGGAGTGAGTCAACTCTCTATTCAATTTTAACACCTGATGAGTCAGACCTGCTGAGGATTTTTAATAATCACACCTCTCAAGACATGTACATACACATTTTTATAGTAGGAAGCCACATATTTTCCAATTACTCTAAACCGCAAGGAACTACAACCACATCAAAAACACCACATCAAAGGACCACACAAACACTGCATATTTAGTTAAGTGGGAATTTTATTTCCATCACGTTCACGGGTACATAGAGCTGTGCTGCTCAGTTTTTTTGTGTTATTATTTATCTCATGGTTTATACAAGTCAGAAAAGAGACAGTGAGGTTTAGGGCTCTAGTGAAACTGGAAGTTTGTAAGCATAAAGATGACACAGCAGGACTCACAAGAAAAAAAAAAGCTTTTCAGCACAAGCAGAGCAGAGAACCAGACAGCCAACACGATTAAAAAGGTTTAACATATAACATTCCCTCAGTTAGACCAAGCATACATCTGTTTTTTTTTTTTCATTTCTCTTAATAACTGTATTCTCTCTACAGAATGAATAAGTGTGGATGTGTTTTTGTCAACAGGTTGTTTGTCCTCTTGTCCTCTCCGCTTCCTCTTAACGGAACTGCAGGGCACTCACGCGAAGACCAATCACGTCCTTGCCGATCTCTGTCACCTATGAAACACGATGAGGTACAGGTTAAACACAGGAGAGGCAAAAGCAAGCCATGTCATCATTAAGCTGAAAATGCACTGAAGTTTGGCTGCATTTCAATGTTACAATGGAAATCCCATAGAAAACAAAGGAAAAAAAAACAAGGCTTGGGATTTATTTTGTCATCAAAAATGCAAAATGCAGTGGAAATGTCCATAAAAAATAGACATCCCTCGTAAAGAGCACAGCGCAATAGGTGTTGTGTGATCTTTTAATTCACTTTACACCTTTATAGACTTGCTTTTATGTATTTTTTACCATTTCAATTACATCCCTCAGCTCTCATTTCATTGTCATTTTTCTCTCTGATTTTTATTTTTCTGACGGTGAAGCTCTTTCCAGGTTAACTTTTGATAAGTGCTACTTCAATGAAATCTGTTATTTCTCACAGAATAGCATTTTGTTCAGTTTCCCTACATACCTGTGTGACTCTGCACACCTGGCCCTTGTATGTAGGGCAGTAACAGGCTCCAGAGAGGGGGCACTTCTCCACTGGGCGCCCACGATACAGGGGAACGAAAGAGGCAGCGCACAGGTCAAATGGATTGTGGGGGTCATAGTTCAACTGGTGGGCATCTGTCGGGGTCTTCTCACAAGCCGCCAAGATCTTGCGTGTCTGAATGAGATGAACAGAATTAATATCAGTTTAAGAGAACTGGTGTGTGCAAGGAGGTAAACAATGAATGAAGCCGTTATTATCATCATATGCAACAATAAACACAAGACACCCAGCTTACCTGCTGTGCGACTTCTGGCTTCGGCCCCAGCTCGAGCAGACGTCGTGCAAACCCGGCTGCCGTCTTGAAATTGCGCAGCTTGAAGAAAAGGTTGAGAGCCGTGCGCAGCACCAGGACCATGTGGACTGGTTGGAGGCTGCAGTGGGTGAAGTACGCTGCCATCTGTGGGAAGCACACACCGACACATCCATAAGAAAAACAGGCTCATGAATGAAACAGAAGATGCGTTCCGGGCTGTAAAATCAGTGTGCCATATGGTAGATTCTGGTTACGCTTAATAAATAGGTCCACTAAAGGCTACCAAGCAGTCATTTTTTTTAAAAGCTTCACTGGATTCTAAAAATCATATGGGCTTGTTGAATAGCTTATTTTTATAATCCATCAATCAGTGCAGACAGCTTTAGAGATAATTAAATTTCCTGCCCCAACGATTACAACAGACAGCATCAGAAATGCTAATTAGACTGTACACTGAAAATGATTTGACAAGGTCATTTGACAAGGCTCTTTCATCCACACATCTAATGAGGTGTCATGTCACCAAACCAGAGATCCTTACCTCACACAGCCTCTTCTGCTGCTCCAAAGTGTCTTTAGGCAACTTCTTCCTCTCTGTCTCCATGGTGAGACCCACTATGTACTCTCTGCAAATTGTTATCAATTGCTGAGCCTGCAACACACAGAGATTGTAATCATACAAATGATCCGTATGCATTTAAAATGAGAGATTTCTAACATAACTTAAAGCTGTACTGCATGCAAGCATATGGCCTACATGAGTGATTTATTTCATTGCAGAGCCATCCTCTCATTTCCCAGCACCATGGAGGCTTGCAAGTGGCATCTACAAATTCTTTAGAAACTCAGTACTACACAAAGTGTGTTGTCAATTTCCCAGATGAAAATGTGTGTTTTATCATATCAAAAAGGCCAAGAGAACATAAAATTAATTTCATTTTTTCATTACAGTAGCAGACAGTCTCACTTCCTCTGGTGTACCATTTAACCTTCCTGTTCCTACAGCCAATGCTAATGTACTTGACCTTAATTATGCATGTGTATTACAAATTACTTGGTCAATTTCAGCTAAACAAAATCAATAGTGATATTCAAGACCTCTGAGCTCTACTGCTAACAGAGAGGTTCATTATGAGACATTTCAGCATACGACATGTACTGTCAAAACTGAGGCGTCGATATTCCTCTGCTCCAGTTTCATCAAGACAAATTTCTATTCATGTGCTTGGCAGCTCAATTTATTCTGATTCATTGCAGGCCTGGTGCTCACCTCTGCAATCTCTTGTTTGTTATCCACCACCAGGAGCGGTACAGACAGCAGGATGGCTCTGAATCTCTCCACAGCTTCCTCAAACCGCCCGGCCGTGGTCAGCTGGTAGCACTGCTGTAGGCGGGCGATGAGGTCAGAGAGGCGAAGGCCGACAGCGGGCAGCCCTTGCTTGGCTCCGCAGTCCTTCAAGTTAAAGAAAGAGTCCTTTAGCATAATAGGGACACCGTACCACAGGAGTATAAAAATCAGTATATGTTGCAGGTAAATAACTAAAATTTACATTAGAAACAGAACAGGAGAAGAATACTTGTCAAACACCTGACATCTTTAAAGAAACTACAACATAAATCAACAGTTGCACACATTTTTTCATCATTTTAAAGAGTTAATAAAAAAAGTAGTAGAGCAGAAAAATACACGGGGAAATCCATATAGGTATGGCTGTAGCGTACCTTCCAGTTCCTCTGGGGGTGGCCACGCAAGCAGGGCAGGGAAGGCAGGCCCAGGTAACAGGTTCGGCCTCTTGACAGCGTCTGCATGAACAGGGACTTGTAGGGGCCAAAGTTCACCACGCCTACTTGGTCATGCAGCAGCTGTGCGGGGGCAGAGGAGAGAGAAGGATGTCTCCATCTATGAGTCATGTGTGGTTAAGGCGTTATCTGAATGACTAGTATAAAATTTCATCTGACCTAGTGTTGCATTAAAATTCAAAGCACAAATTACAAGAAGCAAGGGCACAGTATCATAGATGCAGAGCACACTCCACAGTTCAGCACGACTGCAGAGAGGAGTTATATGAATACAGGAGGTCACACAGGCTAAACTGTGAATTTGTGAATGAGTGAAGAATTTAAAATATGTATTTAAAAAAAAAAAAAAAAAAAAAAAAAAAAGCAAGCTACAGGAAGTCAGTATCTTTTCTGAACATACCCTCATGGCAGTCTCAAAGGAGCCAGCCAAGATGTGGTCGACAGGCAGCTGGGAGTTGTTGCACCACATCTGGGTTGGACTCGTGCCTTTGGTTGGCGGGACGAAGAAGCCGTCCTCTGTGCCTCCCCCTGCACCGGCTGGCATGTCCTATTGATCAGACACAAGAAACATGTCAGTCAATTGGCCCAAGTGGAAAGTGGATTGAGAATCACACTAATTAGTTTAATTTCTTAGAGGCTTAAGTTTAAAGTTCAAGAGGAGACAAGGCTGACTAAAGGTAGACTGGCCCCTCGACAAACAGAACTCAAAGAATTTGTCTGGTGGCCAGTGTTAACCTCAAGCCCTGCCTTATTGTTTGTGTGGTTATAACTTGTGTAGCTCTTCTCACCAGCTCTGGAGGCAAGTCCAAATCCTCCTCCACCTCCCAGCCTCCTCCTTCCTCTTTCCCCACTCCTCCATCATCACCTAATCCATCCTGGGCATCCATGAAGCCATCTGAAAGGGAGAGAGAGAGAGAAAGACGTCAACAGATATATCAATATGTACAACAAGATTATGCTGGATATGCTTCAGAAACAATGTTTTAGACCATATGAAATGTTATATGGATGCCATCCATTGAGACCAATACAAATTAAATTCTCTCAGGAAAGGCGGCATGTTCTCTAGGTGCAAATCAAACGCGAGGTTTCAACTGTCTTAAGGGGTTACCTTCATCCAGCTGCAGCTCGGCGTCCTCTCCCCAGCCTTCCCCTCCAGGAGCATCCATGTCCAGGTCGGCAGCCATCTGACCTGCCTTCCCTAAAGCAGACAAATATTATACTCACTATCATAAACTCAAATGCAAACAGGTTTTACGCATCAAAAGTAATTTCATTCTTCACTGACAAGAGGATTTGTACCCTTTAGTGCCCAGAGAACATTTCATTAGTAAAGTGAACCATGTCAAACTCAACCATTTGTCAAGGTTGGGGACTGACCCTTTGCTGCGATGGCTCCCTCAAAGAAGCCTTTGGACACAGTGAGCAGAGGCCAGTTGGTGTCCAGAGGGTTGATGGGTGGAGGAGGCTGCAGCAGCTGAGCATTTGGATCCACCTCTGGCACCTACAATAAACAAGATCAATCATAGAGCTTAACAAATGTGTGTATTCATCACCAACCTGGAATGAGTTGTAATGTAAATGAAAATGCTGTTCAACATCTTGTGAGCTACAGAGAGATCCCAACATACCGTCTCCTTTTCTGGGTCAAAGGTCTCCTTCAGTGCCTCAGCCTCTTCGTCCATCCCATGGGTGGCAGCAGTCAGGTAGGCCAGAGACTCTGGACGCAACACAACACAGACAAGCGGCGTTAGGCTGTGTGTGCCTCTTTACAGGCTCCTTTTCCTCACTGGTCACAATAGCAAGGATGCACGGTTGCATGTTCCCAGCAGTACTGAACATGTGGTATATTTTTGGTGCAGTAGAACTTAAAAATTCATTTTGCAAATTCATTTTAGCATCATTTAGGAACAAGTGTATGTGCTTTAAGCTGGTGCAAGCTTTATGGAGTTCCCTTTCAGAACTGCTGATGGCTCCAGCTGTTGCTATGAGCATAACACTAACTCACTAAACAGTGAGGTGCCTGTTGGACCCACGGGCTTACTTATATAACAGCACTGCAATGACTTAGACTCAGTTGCACAGGTAGGGTGATAGAGAGATGGGAGATGATAGAGAGAATTTAAAAAATGGGCTGAAGACAACATGTGCACTCACTCTGTCCGCAGTTCTTCAGGATGCGGACTCTCTCGCTTACATCTCCCAGGTAGAGAGCTCCCTGGTAGTGACCACTCATGTCCTTCCTGATCTCAGCTGCAAACAGAGAGAACACACACTTGAGATCAAATTGATAAACACAACATACAAGTCTCTGATCAAATCACCATGCAATTTGCACAACGGAAAACTGCACTAATCCAGCAACACATTCCCCATCCCTCACCGATCTTCATCATCTTGCGCAGCTTGGCCAGGTTGCCGGTGATGAGGTAGAGGAAGGTGAGCTTGTCAAAGTTCTTGGTCCTCTGGTAGCACATCTCCACGACCTGGTGGTGGCCCTGCAGCAGGGCCGCCTCGCCCAGACGCTCCCAGCAGCTGCGCTCATCGAGGGCCTTGGCTGCCTCCAGCGCCACCTGGGAGTTCAGAGAGGGAAATGTTATAGGTTTGCAAGTAAATTTGGCAAGGAATCCAACATCACAGAGAGACATAGATGCTTACAATCACATATAGCACAGGACTGACTGCAGCTCTCTACTGGTTAAGGAATATTTCATCCGTGTCCCTGTCATGAGCTCTGACTGGGGAACATCACTTACACTTTAACCATGAATGAGAAGGATAGTGAATTCTCCAAGCTGGTGAGTAGTTGTTGGTTACCTCAATGTTTCCACACTCCAGGGCCAGGCTGAAGCGGGTCTTCTCGTCCTTGACAAAGTGCAGCGCCACCTCAGGGTAGCCCTTCTTCTGCAGGTAGGCGATGATGGACTGGCCCACCAGCTTGGCATTACGCACCATGTGGAGCACCTGGAGGGGGGTTTAAAGCAGAAAGAACATCTGGAAAGTCAATGGCTGCCAACAAGAAATTGTGATTTGGGTGCAAAAACGTTCAAAAATTGCAGCTAAATATATACTGACAAGGAAAATTCTCATTAACAAATAAATAATGTCCATCATACACCCACCTCTTCATATTTGCGGTTGACCAGAGCCAGTTTGAAGCGGTACTCAGTTGGGTCGATGGTGAGGACGCGGGGCCTGCACTCCCTGTCCAGGCAGTAAACACTGTTGCCTCTTACTCGGGTCACATAGATGGGAAGGTCCAGAGTCCTGATAATCCCATGATCACTGCAGTGGGACAGTGGAGAGGACAGTTCAAGTTTAGAACCACCATGTACATTCAAATGAAAGTGAAGTGTTTGCCCTTGTTAACAAATTACAATGAGTGAAAGAGAGAACCTTGTAGCATGTCACCAATTTGCTAGTCACAATACACAAATGAAAGGACATTTTTAGCAGACTGTGCAGACACTTCAATACACTTTGCATGTGTGACATTGTCCTTTGCCAACCCTCAAATCTTTGAAATCTAATTTTCTTCACATTCTTGGTTTGAAAAAGCCAGAGGCAAGCAGAAAACCAAATTTTCTGCTTGGTTGGCTAAGATTAAATTGGCAGGCATGTTTGGCATGCAGTCTGCTGTCTCAAAGAGATTAAGGATTACGTGAATTAAAATGTAGCAGAGGAGTACATACCCAGAGGTGAGTGCATATTTGATGTGGTTGGAGGTGGTATAGATGAAGACTCCACTCTCGTCCCAGGCGCCGCTCTTCACTCTGATGTTCTCGTGTATGTTACACAGGCTCTCCAGCTTACGGTTGCAGATCATAATGGCTGAAGGAACAGATTGAAACACTTTTAAACTCGCGGTTGTTTTTCTAAGCATTGGCTGAGGTTAATATCTGGTTTAAAGTCTTGTTGATCAAGTGAGAATTGGCACTTGGGATTTTGCAATAGGGATTCAAAATGGATTGTTAGGGAGTTCCTTGAAACTATAATGTCATGTTACAAGTCAATTTTTTTTTTTATAAGAACTTTTTATAAAGTTTACAGTCTTAACAGTTCTGGATTACACAATCCCCCCGGAAATTATTTTAACATCCTGATGACTGACAGAACTTCCTATAGCTGAAAATGTTTAGCTCAGCCCTGAGGTAGAAAACCAGTCTAGAGAATTTAATGAGATCAGGACGTTTTGAGACTGTGATAAGTATCTCTGTGTGTACTTGTTGTGTGTGTGCCTGTGCCTGTGCCTGTGCCTATGCCTACTCCATCTTATCTACCCACCGTGTTTAGCCAGCAGGGCCACGTGGCTTGTGTCGGCGCTCCACACCACATACTTGACCTTGGCGATCTTGACAGTGGCAAGTGAGCGTTTCTGCTGCACATCGAACAGCGTGACGCCGTCAGCATCGCGCAGCAGCAGCGACCCTGTCCCGGCGTAAAAGATTTCCTCACAGCTTGGTACCTGCACCTTCTTCACAATCTCATTCTTCAAATTCTTGATCAGCAGCTATAAGACAAAGGGAGGCAATGTCTAATGAATATGGATCCAGATAGACAAATTAAATGACTGATGAAGCTATAAACAGTGGAAAAGCAAAGACTGAAAGAGACCTAACTGTGTCATCAGACAAAACATAACACAGATAGAAATACTTCAATTACTGAGCAAAAATGTAGAGCTGCTGCAGGCTGTATAAACACAAATTTCCTTCATAGTTTTGTCTCAGAATTCCACACTTCAGACCTTGATTTCTTGATTTGAAGATTTTAGTGTCCCAAACCAGTATAAAAAAACATATGAGATGAAAAGGTCTAAAACCACTGTGCAACAATATTTTTTCATCCATATATGTCCTGACTTTACAGAGCTGCAGGCAAACTTACTGAGTGCATACGGTCCAGGACGGCAAATCTGTTCCTGGCCACCCAGACGGCTGTCAGACCAGAGGACCTCTTCCCTTCAGGGGCTGGTGAAAGACACAATCAATCTCCCTTTATTCACAAATAAAATATCTCAACAAGGATCTATTTAGGCAGCCCTCGTGCAGACAGACTGACCACTTACATTGTTACACTGGGCACACTGACACACATGGATCAACATCCCACATACAGCACGAGAGCAAGAGAGCAAACATAACAGTAAACTACACAAATCACTCAAGAAAGCTACAGAACTATACGAATGAAAGATAATTCACTGTTATTAAAAGAAAACTGTTGAATGGGTGGAAAAGAATAATTTCACTGATTTATTGTGTTTCAATACCATCAGGGTTCTGTGAGTCGCATTCTTTGGGAATGGAGTACAGGTCATAGGTGCTGTTCTCCAGGTTGGTCGCCCTCTACAGGAGATAAAGAATATTACATAATACACATTGGGAACACAAAACATAACAGTGTGTATGTTAATAACTAAGCGAGGGTGTGCCTGTGTGTTTTGGCTGACAAACACTTACAGTGCAGAGCAGGACAGCGTTCTCAGCGGGGTTGTAGGACATGCTGAACACTGGGAACTTGGACCCACTTGGCAAAGAAACAAGATGAAATGAAACATTACGATCACTAAATGTTACACTCACACTGGTCCAAAGATTTCATTGACAAAATCAGAATTACGCCAGAATCAGGGGTGAGGCAAAACACAGATGCCAATTTTTATTATGATTTGTTTGATCACTACTATATGTGCAGTATAGTGCTCAATGTGCATGTTCCCCTTCATTTTTTTTTTGTAAAGGATGGATTTTCAAAGTTTTTGGTACTAATGAAAAGTTATTCACCCAATTTAGACACAGACATCATCAAGAGGCAGCAGCAGTAGTAATGTAACTACAAGCTGTTTAACTGTCACATCAAAGTTCATTACACCATAATTTTTTTTAAAACCAATCCATACCTGTTCAGAATGCAACAGAACACCATCTTATACATTACTGACAACGACAACACACACACACACACACCTGCGCAGCTGCATGACGGCGGTGTCTTTGCTGCTGTTGAAGTCCAGCTGGCGGAGGAAGCGGTCCTTGACGTAGTACAGCATGTTGCCGTAGACGGCGTAGGCCGGACGCTCGCGCTCCAGCTTGAACACCAGCATGCCGCTGTCATGACCTGGAGGACACACATTATATTATATCACAATATTTATATATGAACGCTTCCACTTTGCAGTAATAATACATACAGTTCATTGTGGAATATCTAGGTGGGAAGAAATTTCACAAACTGACTTGTTGCAGCGGTGGCAGCCCATTACATTACGATTACAGCACCACACTCAAATTCAGTGAGCTCTTTAGAACGAGCCATTCTTTCCCTAATGTTTGTAAAGGCAGACTGCATGGCTAGCCGCTGGATTCTATACACCTGTGGCAATGGGACTGAATGAAACACCTGAATTCAATGATTAAGAGGTGCGTGGCCCAATACCTTTGTCCATATAGTGTTTGTTTACTAGCACTATATATCCAGGCTGACAACATACATATATGATTTTTATTTATCTTTCTATCAGGTAGAACCTTAAATCATGTCCTATGAGCAAGAAATGTCCCATGTCCCCTGAGTAAGAAAACGGGACTTCCTTTCGACTGTGTTGACTTTACCACTTACCAGCAGCAAACAGGTTGAGGTTTGGGTGAGCTCCCAGCACCCAGAAGCGATCATGGTCCCTGCGGAAGGTCTGGACGCCGGTCCTCTTGGACATGTCCCACACCCTGATGCTCTTGTCCTCAGAGTTGGACAGAATGAGCTCTTGCCGTGGGTGGAAGACGGCACAGGACACGTTGTTGTAGTGACCTCGGCACGTATCAAGCTCCCACGCTTTGGACTCTGGACCAGGGGAGACAGAGAGGGAGAATGCTCAACGTCTAAAATGTTTCTGCTATATAATTATGAACAGTAATCAAACAGAAGTTGTAGAAAATCAGTACCTCAAAGGATTTTGACATCCTTCTAACTGATGTAATAATTATACTGACAAATAATGTAATAACATAAGAGACTACATTTTTCTTGGAAGATTACTGGTTAATATGATTGTATCACTTTACAATGAAAGTTATTTTTCAATTACATACTTAATCCATTCATAGAGACATTTCACACCATTCTGGTAAGTTATTACACTGCGCAGCATTTAAATTATCAGCTGCTACACAGCATCTCAGTCATGAAGGACACAGTAACTCATGACTGTATTTGGACATAAACTACTACAGCTACTGCAAAGCCATGCAGTCATGTGTGTAATTGTTGAAATATGGTGCTATATTAAAATTTTACGACCCGCGCTAGCTGTGCACTTTGATGTGACACTGTTAGATGTGAATCCCAGTAAAATGCCTCATTTCAACTGGAAACAGCAATCAGCCACAAAAACATATTAGGCACATCCCTAGTTTTTTTTCCTACTCCTAAAGTGCAACACAGCTTCAGCTTTTCTGAAAATTGTTTTCCTGTGTTTTTCTAGCATTCTGTTATTTGATATTTATAATTACTGGACATTAGGTCTTTTCCGGCCTGTGGAAAGATTTCCTGGTGAGCCACTCACCATTCATCCTCCAGATCTTGACCTGCCTGTCGTCGGCTCCAGACACGATGAGAGGCATGCTGGGATGAAAGGCTGCCCAGTTGACCCCCCTGTCGTGACCCTGTGCACAGAGACACACACTCAGACACACACCCACCTGGTGTTGAAAACCAAGCCAGCAGTAAACCAGACACTTCCTGAATGCTGAAGAACTGACAAACTGTCCTCTAGGATGTAATTTAACACTTAAAACTGAGATAAAAAGTCAGATCATTTAGAAAATAATGCTTTGTTTGCAAAATAAAAGTATGGTGTTCCTCATGAACAGGAAATGACTTGAACTGGACAACTACGGTTAGTTGTCCACTGAGATCATTCCTTTAGTGTGTCGGCTTCTTTTTCCTCATCATTTACGAGAAGTTGCACTGTTTCATGTTCCTGTCAGTCCTACTGTAATAACATTTCAGTGATAAGAGCCGATAAGATCTATTTTTAATATTGCAGCTTTAAAGAAAACAAGCATCACACCTCAGATGGTTTTTGAAAACACGTGGCAGCAAGAGGCACTAACAGCCTTTACAAGTTTTCTTTAATTTCTTTAATGGTGTGATAGAAAAGTAAGTGGAAAAAGGGTTCCCAGTGGACACAAAATGATGATTCATGATTCATCTGCTGACTTAAAGGAGCAATTCAACCAAATGACTACTTTCCAGGTTCTGCAAAAAAGAAATCATATATTTTGAAACTGTACAGAAATATCTGTTACACTGACGTCACACGCACCTCGAGCACATGCTTGACAACAGCATCCGAGGCTCCAAACAAGTCAACGCCAGAGATGCCGCGCACCTCCGTCTCCACAGCGCCGGGAGACAGGTTCTTCTTCCTCAAACCTGGAACCAACATTCATAGCACCACGTGCAAGGGGGGAGCCATATTCATTTTACACAGGGGACAACCACAGTACAGGGGAGGAAGAAAAACATGGAAACAAGATACAAGTTAACACACAGTCAAATATGAAGCAATATCAAGGAAGGAAAGAGCCTAAGGAGGGGGAAAGTAACTGTTGGACTACCGAACACACACACGGGGTTGAAAAACACCAACACAACCTCTGCTCTCTCTCATTCTCCGCCAACTTGAGTCTGGCAACCATTATCGCTACAGGATCAATGTTGATTGGGTTAGTGAACAGAATCACAGATACGAGCATTAGCATTCCTCATCATTGGATTGGACAGCTTCATGGCTGACGATGAAGTCCCAGACTCAAATTAAGATCAGGAGAAAAATCAACTGAGAAAACAAAACAGTTTGTATTAATGATTCCGGCCCGCTGAAAGGGTGTGGTGGACAGATAGCTCAACAGAACTGAGAGATGACATGAAGAGAAAATGGCACTAGGAACCCGTGTGCAGGCGTGGATGTTTCTGGGAAGAGCATGGGATAAGGAGGACACAGGAAGTGGGTGGGTTTGGCTGATGGGGTGGGTGGTAGGTGGTGGCCAGTGGCCGGGGTTGTAAAGAGGTGCTCTGATGGGGCGTTGGATGTCAGGAGTATGAGCTTCTTGTTTAAAAGTAAGGGAGTCCATGCATCTTTGTGTTGCAACATCTGAGTCACATGCGGAGTTAAAACAGCCTGACTGTGGTGCTTATGAGTTAAATACGAGGTTGTGCTGTATATTAAGCTACAAAAAAGTAAGGTTACTTATGTTGCAACAAGAAATATAGCCAATGTTATTTAAGTATTTAGAATTGGAAGTACGGTAAGCCATGCAATTGTCATACCAAATAGTAGTGTAAGGATATTATTCTCACTGTGAGTTTGCAAGTGCTACACTTTCTAACCAGTTAGTAGTAATGGCTATAATTCTCCCTGATGCCATTTATGCAGCTGAGGCAGATAAATGGAACCATAATGTTATGGGAGGCGGTGTTGGTTTCCTGTGATGCAGATTTATCTTGGCAAAGGTTATTTCTGTTGAATTTCTGTTATGCTTGAAGAGAGGTGGGACAAGCAGGAAAATTACACCCTCTTTGGAGGCGTTTGCAGACATTAAGAGTGCAGAAATGCAGTCATGCTTCATGATAAAAAAAAAAAAGTCAGATAAAATCCCCTGAAATGGAGACAATTATAGCTGCATACTGTATGTTTTGCATGTCCATGTGCCAGGAAAAGACAGGAAATGTGAATGCTAATGGGTTAATGAGTGAGAAGATGAGTACATGGAGGAACAAGCAAGGAACACCATCAACAGAAAGAGATATTAAAAGGCATGCAGAAGTGCAAAAACACCTCTCCCATTCCCTAAATGCTAATCTAACTACATATTATGCCCCTCTGCCCTGCCAATCCTCTCTTCAGTCCATATCTTACCAAAAAGCCTGTGTAATAAATAAATTAACTTTATTCTGACTACAAACAACACTGTCTACTTGCCTGTCTCTCTGCCAGACTTTAAAGGGAGAGGTGTTTCTGCAAACAGCCCACAGAGATTTGTTCTCTACAAAAGACGAGAGGAAGCGGTTCAAGACTTGACATTAGTCCAGTCCTGTTCCTGCTTCTTTCTCATCATCCATACCACTCTGCCCCACCCCCCACCCCAGCCCAAATGCCTTTTAAACCCTGCCCGCTGTCCTCTGGTCCACTTCCCCCAGGCTCTCACCAGAGATATCCCACACTCGCACGGTCTGGTCCAGACTGGCAGACACCACCAGGTCCTCAGACGGGTGGAACTGGGCACACATCACATAGTGGTTATGGCCAGTCAGCACGCTGGGGGTGACAAGGAAGAAAAGCAAACACGGCTTATTTGAGGAATACACCATTTGTGATCACACTGTACTGAATCATACCACAGAAAAGTGTGAAAACCTGGAAAATACTGAAATGATTCCTGAAGCATCAGTATGTTATCATATTGACATAACACTTGATGTGCACACATATATCTTCCATTCAGTGTGACTCTCTGTTGGAACCTGACTGATCACAGTGATAGGAGGCTAAGCAAAGTAATAATAATAAAGAATAAACAAAGGGATGCAAATCTAGAGAATACTGCACTGTGTTCAAATTGTTTTGAAGTCCACCTTGAATGTGTTTGTTTTGTGTGAGAAATACAGCCAAACAAATGATTTTTGTGTCTTTCTATCTATCTGCTGTCCAATAAATACTGGGGAAACAGCCGTTTATAGTTTGTCTTACCATACGCAGGTCCTGGACTGCCAGTTCCAGATGCGAATGGTCTGGTCATCTGAGGCACTAAGAATCCAGGGGTACTCCTGCAGAGGGGGAGGAGATCCAGTTCAACTGTTTAGTGACTCTTCTGCATGAAGGGGGAAATACTGACTCTGGATTGGCCACTGTCAGCAATCACCTTTAACCTTGAAATCAGTGATCAGCAGAGAGGACACAGATGTGTGTGTGTTAGAGCAGCACAATAACTCACATGGTGGAAGAAGGTGGTTCTGATGTAGTCCAGATGTCCGAGAAGAGTGAAGAGGCAGCGTCTCAGCTTGTAGTTCCACACCTGATCAAACCACAGGAATGATACACTCAATCCACACTCATAATATGCATTATTTATCCAAAGGCCTCATATTATGGATACACATTTTACCAATAAAGCAATATGACAAGATACAACACCATTTAACATTATGCCATATATATCTAAATTTACAGGTAGAGTCAGAATACAGTGTTTATGCATGTAGCTTACACAGACATATTTGAAATTAAAAAGACAAATACTAAAATTCAGCTCTGCTTAAAATGAGACTGATCTAGAAACATCAACTAACACTGTGCATGTCGGCAGTTTCTGATATAAACAGAAGGATCAGCAAGAACATCAAACATCTTCTCTGTCCCTGTGAAGTGTCTTCATGTAAATCCATCAACTTCAGAACATTTTTATGTTAGTAAAATGCGAGTTCCGCTGCCCTCTCACCTTGATTTTGTAGTCATCTCCTCCGGACACAAATAACGGCTGCTGTTTGTGGAAATCAATTCCTCTGACGGGGCCTGAGGGGACAGACACATCAGCTACATCACAAATCTGTCAACAAAGCCTTAAGAAATTTTAAGAAATACTAGGGATGCGGAAAAAAAAGAAATGATTCCCTTAAATATTGAGCAGATTAAAGATTTTGGTATCATATGAAAAACTAGATGACCTGAGTAATTTGTTGGTGGGTTGTCAGTGAGGGCAACTAACATTGCTCCAAAGTTCGGCTAAACTTTAGTGAGGAAAAACTGGCATGGTCATTTTCAAAGTGGTCCCTTGACCTCTGACCTCAAGATATCTGAATGAAAGTGGGATCTACGGACACCCACAAGTCTCCCCTTTGCAGACATGCCCACCTCCCATGCAGGTTTTGGGCCCAAACATACAGGTTTTTGCATGCAGTCCAAATATGATATTCTAAAATGGTGTATTTTCTGCACACTGGGGCCTGAACAGTCTTGGAGTTGCATGAATTGGATATAACTGGAAAGCTGAGACTCTTGAGGATCCAATGAGCCATATTTAATTCCTGTGTGATGATGTCATTGTAGTGAGACCATTTTCTGAAACTTGCGGTGACTGTATAAACTTATTCCGAGTTTACAATACCCAGGCACCCAGGTATCATGACAGTAGCATATCAGGAGCTAAACATATCGTCCCAGTCCTGATAAGTGCCACACATCTTTGAGCTCAATTCAGTGTCTCACCGTCATGCTCGTCAAACTTGTCAATAAGTGTGCACATCCGATAGTCCCACAGCTGGATCACACCGTTGTGCAAACTTGCAAGAATCCATGGCCTCTTGGGATGGAAGCTTAAGCCTAGGAGCCAAAATAAATAAGCAAATAAACCAAAAGACAATGGCTCATGTAAAATGCCAGGCTATTAAATAAAAAAAAAAAAAAACAGAAATACTATAAAAGTAACACTTTGCAGGATGAGGCGACTCAATCAGAAGATGTTAGCTAACTTAACGCAGCGTACAAGAAATATCACCACACTACACAAAACATGACGGCATACGCAATAGAAGTCACATTCACTGATTAGTAACACTCTTACCATTAACGAAGAGGTGACTAAGTGTTATAATTATGACAGAAAAATGAAATAAGCACAATAAAACATTGCGTACTCTCAGCTAGCGGCTAGCTAACATCTGCTGCTGTGCGACGTCACGTACAGCTAGCATCGGCTTACCTTTAACACGAGCTGACTTCGTTTCAAATTTGGTTAACATCGTGACTGCGCGTCAGTATTAGAGTTTTCCGAGTTAACTGCTGTAGTAAGATGTAATTTCAACCCAACATATAAAATAACACGAATTAAACGTCCCAGAGGCTAGGCGGTCAGATCGCCTTCGCCCATTTAGCGGACTCTCCGTCGGTTTCCTGACACGTAGCCTGTCGTGTCTTCCTGCTTTGTTCAATAAAGTTGTGCGATCAATCCGACGCAAAAAGCTCCACGGCGGCGTTACGTCACGACGCACAGAAATAGGCCGCATAGAAGTGAGCTGACGCTGAATGCCGTGCGCCAAACAGTCAGAGCCGCTCTAACCTGAGCATTTCTGTGCTCAGGCCGCTTAAAACGCTTTCCTTCACTGTAATTTATTTTTATATTATTTTAATGCAGACGTTTATTTACAAAATCTGTTTACTGAACAGTGTAGGTGCCATTTAACTTTCGCGTACTTGATTTGAATTATCTCAAATAAAGGAAAACGTAAAGTTAAGAACTTTGGCTCATAACATTTTTTTCTCTCCTTTACTTGATTAAATTCAAGTCAAGTGCATTAAATATACATGCTACATACATTTTTTATCAGTCTGTAAATATATTTAAGCATAAAATTAATATAAAATTAAATTACAGCACAGTAAATCGCAATAAATTACGAAATGTAGGGGAAACAAACAAACAAACAAGCAAAACTTCAGGGTCTGCTAATTGGAGTTAGAATTTCATAGTTTTTGCCAATTTGTGATTTGTGAGTTTTAAATTTTCAATAGGACTCAAATGTTTTAACATCAGAATCTTTGAAAACATGCAAGGAGGGTAATTTTTTGAGCCAAATCATTTTATGGATACAATATTTAGCCAAAATAACTGATTATAGATGATTCATCTGACAAAAAAAAAACATAATTTTTAAATGTTTAAATGTCTTCATTAGCATGAAATCTTCACTTCATAACACCAGTTGTTGTTGCCCATCACAAACTAATAATTTTCTGTAATTAGCCTCCTGATACATTTCTGCCTTGATAATGTTTGTCACATGATCATCCCATCTCCCTCTGTTAATATACAGCTCAATATGAAAAATATATCAGCTCCTTCACTGCTTTTCTGAAACACAGCTGTTACTATGTGGAGGAAAGACACACAGACTCAGAGCTGTTATATCATTAGTTTATTCCATGTTGATATTTACAAAGTACAACAAAAGAAAGAAAGAAAAACAGTACTAGTGTGAAATTACAGGTTGCATTTGTTGTAACCGTGCCCTGGGCGTGTTTTCATCAGCCCTGAGATTTGAATAGATTGCACCCCGTCTATTATATGAAACACAGGCCGCATGAAAAGCCACAGCTCCTCTCTGCTGTGTTCGATGTAAGTCTAATCTCTTTCAGTGCACGGCTGACTTCATCTTTTCAAAACGCCCCCCTCGGTGTTCAGCTATTGATGACGGCCTGCCTGCTGTGTCGTTTCCAGGCCTCTCTCCATAGTCAGTGCAGTAAACTTTTGTCCACCGGTCGCTGCGGCCGGTAGATTCCAGCCACTTTCACTGTTATTTTACCAGACAATTTGATGTTTAGAGCAGAAAAGAAGCCTGAAACTGGGGATCTATCAAAGTGGCTGGTGGAGTAAGCTAATCTGGAGGGCTCTGGCTGGTGGTGTGGTGTTCATTTCTGACTCTTCACTACATCTGTGTGACTTTCCTCCTCGTGTGATTCAACATGAGGAGGGGAGCGCTCTGCCTGTTTCACTTCTCCTCAGGGAAGCTTGTTTCAATGCAGGGCAGAGGGGACTCACACTCTCTTTCATGTACTAACACACTCCCGACCACCAGCCAAGTGTTCCACCTTCCTCACATGAATGCCATAACCACACATCACATCTCTGCACACACACACACACACACACACACCAAAACACCAGGGGAGCACGCTGCACAGAAATCTAGAGCTGCAACTGACAATTATTTTCAACATCAATTCATCTGTCAGTCATTTTCTTGACAAACTGACTGGTTGTTTGGTCCGTAAAACGGAGAGAAATGTTCATTGCAGATTCCCGCAGCCCAAGGCGACGTCCTCAAATGTCTCATTTTGTCCCGACTGACATTCAACCCAAAGACATTTAGTTTACCTCCACAGAGGACGAAAGAAACCGGAAAATATTCACATTTGAGAGAAGCTGGAATCAGAGAATTTGGATATTTTCCTCGTAAAAATGACTCAAAATGATTAGTCCATTATCAAAACAGTTGCCGATTAATTTTATAGTTAACAACTACATCGATTGCTCGACTAATCGTTGCAGCTCTATAGAAATCCTAACTCTAATGATCACAGCAAAGGCATCTGGGAGTCATTATTTGCACATCACTTCAAATCAATACCTTGATTGGGAAATAAAACACAGCGGATGGGTCATGTAAAATTAGTCGGCTGAAATAAGTGCTAGGAATTTATATTATTCTGAGGCGTTAAATCCTCAACTGTCTTCTGTATTCTTTACATAGTTAACAAATATACATTTTTTTTTTTCAGCGTTCATGTACACATCTTGTTAATCATAAAGACAGCAAATTTTGAGAGTCAAATCCTGCGCCTGTATAGAAACAGAGGTGAATTTATGGGTGAATCAAACCACGACACCAAATGATGGCTGAGTTTGTGTAAACTTGGCATCTTATGATAAAGCAGTTCCACATTTTTTAAAAATCTTACCCCTAAGAGGTACTTCACTGGAAAGTGGCAGAATCTTCACCTTACAGTAAAACCTAAAATAACAATTCAGAACCATTTTGCAAAGGCACTGTTTATACCCGTGAAGTGGCCGGTCAGATTTCACCATGAGGCTAAACAGTATACTACAAACTAATGAGAGATGGGTAGTGTATTTTCATTTTTTGGGGAATGCCATCACCAACCGAGCCAGGAAGGAGCTGTGGCAGCTGCTGACAAAAAGCGGAGATGTTAACGTGTTGTCAGTTGTGCGTTCAGTGATTCTTGTGACATGAGAGCAGAGTGTGTGTTCACGTGTGTAGTTGTGTGTGGTTCCTGTTGGTTTTTTTCTCGAGCCTCGCTTCCTCCCGTCTGCCATCCAGAAACCCCCTGCGTCAGGGAGAGCAGAGTCGCCGCTCTGCTCGACCTCGTCCTCACACTCTGTCCTCCCTCCTTCACTCCCCATCTCTGACGCACCCAGACAGACCCGGGCTTCGGTGTCTCCGATGAGCCGCGCCGCTTCCCCGGATCACATGATTGAGCACTGCTCCGCCGCGCCCGCCCCAGGGACTCCTGGGAGATTCAGGGACTCCATATCGAAGTTGAAGCCCGGTGGCTGAAGCAGGAAGAAAAACTGTGGTCATGTATGAGCACATTTAGGGTTCCTTTCCTCCACTAGACACTTTTTTATCAACTACATGCTGTTACTATAATCCTGTGTATCAATACTCTGATCCAGTGATTGATAAAACGTTTAAAAAAAGAAGCGATTGACTACTTTGGAGAAAACTGAGAAGTGGCAAGTATTAAAACAATATACATCATTTTGACAGTGTTTTGTTGATTTCTGGTCAAATCTACATTAACTGTTGTTTTATTTTTTCCTCGATGTGAATTTCTCCATTTCCCAAATCAAATAAATTCAAAATCACAGTGTAGTTCTGTCTGAGAGCACAGGAGAACTTACGGCATCACCAGCTAGCTCTTTGGGTGGCTGGCCCAGATCTTGCAGCTGTAAATAGAAACATGAAAGTCCCCAGTGAGTTCCGATGGTAGCTGAGCTTTTTCATTAGGGCTACACACAAAGATCACTTTTATAGACCAATACTGAGTTTTTACAAAGTATCTCTTATCATGCGGTCGAGTACTTATATGAGAGGAACAGTCTGTAAAATCTGCAAATGAAATGCGGTTCATTTTTACATTTAATTTATTCATGAAGTTATTCACTGAGCTTTAAACAATGCACATATATTTTAAAACACAGAACTATATCCCACAGCTTTCCCTGCTATTAAAGAGGTGAAGTGGGTCAACCAGTTATAAAGAGCCTTTAACCATTTAAATAATTTCTTCATCTTACAAGGGATTTTTTTCTGGTATTTAAATTGTGTAATTTAAATATATCAGCACAAAATACCTTCTACTGACAGCTTCTATTAAAAAAAAAAAAAAAAAAAAAAACCTTGTTAAATAATGATTCACACCCCAAATGCTGAGCAGGGTGTTGATGCAAAAGCCACTGAAAGTAACGGTAAAAATGACTCTGCATACTGGATTACCACAGATACATTACTAACTAATCACTAACCATTCAAGCAACAGAAAGTCTAAACACACAACAGGAGCAACGCTGCCTCACCTGCTGCATCAGTTCCAAAATGTTTTCAAACACGCCCTCCCTGTCCCCTCCCCCCTCCTCCTCGCTCTCAAACTGCTTGCAGATGTCTCCCATGATTTTGGCCTGCTGCTCGTACCGCTGGTAGTCCTCCTGGCTGAGGCTGGTCTTATTGGTATCCAGCCACTCTGGGTACTGCGGGGGTGAGTGACAGATAACCAGTTGGGGATGGAAATGACTACAGAATATGGTAACAACTATGAAAACACCTTGAAATATGAAAATACCTTGGCAGTGATCTCTTTGAGCGACGGATAAAGCACTTCCTTAGAGAGAAGATTCTGCATGATGGATTGCATGATGGGCAGGATGTTACCGTCTTCCCCGCCCCCTTCTCCGCCCTCGTCCAATCCCAGGCCCTCTAGAGCCTTGACCAGATCCTCGCCAGCTAACCCTGCACTCTGAAAGACACCAGAGGGGGGAAAAAAAAACAATGGTTATGTAAATTCTCCCATATTTTCAGTGCTAAAAACAGTTTCAAAACATTACTGGATTCTCAGTCGACCCACCTGCAGGTTGTCTGCATTTTTGGCCAAGCCACTGAGGGTTTCTTTAAGACAGGAGGTGAATTCTTGTTGGGAGGCAACATCAGTACCTGCAGAGGACACACAGATACAGTTTGGGCTACAGAAACGATAGAGAGAGCACAAGAAAATACACTACTAACCACAAAATAAGTTAACCAATGGAGCTTACCAACTTTCCCTGCAGCCTCTGATAGTTTCTGGAAGTGTTGGAGCAGCTCTGGCTCCTCCTGGGCTAGTTCAGTCATGGCCTTCTCCCACTCCTCCCTGGCTTGGCTGGCCATGTCGCCCTCAAACAGAGTCTCAAAGAACTTGGTGTCCTCCAGCATGGGGGGCTGAACAGACCGAAAACAACAGGTAAATAAAGTGCTTTCTGAACAGGTGGGGAGTTGTTCACGGAGGCAGTAACTTTTCTCTAACAAATCTGAGTCAATATAAGTTGTGATGTCTTAAAAGTCTTAATGAAATGCATTTTGAGAGGGTCCTGGTTCTGTAATTTGATGTATTATTGTTATTAGAGATGCCAGGACACATTTCTGGTGTTAAGCCATCAAAAAGAAAATCTGAAGGCAAAGACAAAAGTCATGGAGGTTGGCGTTCTTGCAAGATGTGTCATCTGAACGATGAAGGATCCTGACTAAAATCTGAATCTCAAAAGCGCAGTATGTAAATAATGCATGGTGCAGTTTTACGGCTGATAACAAATATGTTTGGCAGATGAGCCAAAAGGTTAAATATGGACCCTGAGCATGACTGTTCAAAAATCTGGTTTTATTTTAATGGTATTTTTATGTATGCCTACTATCATAGCATTGAGTTAACCACTCCAGGTTTAGTGTTTTACATTAAGTAAAAGTAACAGTATTATAATACAACACAAGAAACACAGGCAAAGAAATATGCTGTATGCTATAAAGCATACAAAATAAAAAATAAGTTATTTTTGATTTCACTGAGACTTGTATAGTTGGTATATTTGTATTTATTATATCTGGGCGTTCTAAATATATTAAATGCTATTTGTCATCTAATACACAGCTAATATTTTGTTTTGGCCGCCCCACCTGTCAAGTCAGACAACATCCACGATGCAAGCACCAAGAAAACTGCAGCCCAAGTGAAATGAAACCAAGAGAAACACACTGCACAGGCAAGTGAAAACACAGGTAAACAAAAGGCGGGTCCCTGTCACACAGTGTTTACGTATGTAAAAAATAAATAAATAAATGTTAATATTCAAACACCCATCACCCCACAGACAGTAAATGTCTGCCAGTGCTGAGGAGAACAAACAGACCTTTGCTGCTCCGCTCTTGGCTGAAGACGAAGCAGCTGCCGCCTCAGGAGCTGGAGGCGCCGACGTCTTGTCAAAGTCATCTAACGCACCTGTAACGAAGGGATCCCATCAGTGCTGACACACAACATAACCTGTAAAGAATAAGTTCACCTCAACATGAAAATTCAATCATCATTTATTCACTCAGTATTTATCTTATGGGACCAGCAGATGCACAGCCAGTTAAAGACTTCCACCTCAGTGCCTTCATCCAAACAACCTAAATAAAGCTGATGTATGTTAAATATTTACCTCAATATTATCTCCCTTATTTCCCCTCATACACACCACATCATTATTGGACGTTTGGACCCATTACACAATGATGTAGCTGGAAAACATTTGGACTGGACTAAAGGAGCAGTTTGGAGAAATCTGATGGGTCATGTCATCTGGGAGCTGAATAAGAAACTTAACTTCAATAAACTAAAATAGACTATGATGATTTCTGAACCTGAACCTCAATGAAGTTAGACAGGCATGGAGGTAAGTTGTTAATGACTGATTTATTTAATTACTATTTTGGGGTGAACATGCCCTTTCAAGAATGGTAATTGCTATTTATCATGTGTATACTGTACATTTCTTCTTTCTTCTAAATTTGCACATTGACCTACCTCTATGCACATTTTATACACCCATGCACACGGTTTTTTCTGTTTGTTTTTTTTTGTTGCACATTGCTTTTAGCACACTGGGTTGTACTTAGGTTATTCTGTTGTATTCTGTTGTACTTAGATCTTATTCTTTATTTCTATTTTTTTTTTTTTTTTACTTAATCTGTAATCTGTGGATACTGCTGAAAAAAATGTGAATTTCCTGCGGGATGAATAAAGTATCTATCTATCTATCTATCTATCTATCTATCTAATGACAGCGTTTTAATTAAGGTGAAAAGGGTGTACATTTGACTGAAGAGGGTTTCAGCACAAATACCGAGTAGCAAGCCTAAGTCATGAACACACTACGAAGAAAAACAAAAACAGAAGAGTCAGCTCAGTTTTTTTCGAGCTAAACTGTCAACAGATAGTCCTCTTTCAATAAAACGTCAAGGACACGGACGTTACCATCAGCTCTGCGGGTGAAGGCGACAGTTAGCAACACACACGGCATTTTAAAAGGCTTCCAACAAAGAAAACACATATTAAAGTTGAATAAATGACGCTTTACTAAAAGACTAGTCGGCTAGTAATCCCGCCGGGGGTAACCTTAGCTAATCTGGCCGATATTAGGACCGAGCACATTCCCGCAGTGACTCAGACTCGATCCAACGGCCGAACCGCAGCCATTTTTCAGACCACAACAAAGCGTGCCGACACCGGTAAACACAACCGTCGCAGTGAAGACTAAAACGCCAAAGCCTTACTGTCCAATAACTCATCCAGTTCTGCATCCTGGCCAGTGGAAGACTCGGCTGATCCTGACGCCATGTTGCCTTCTTTCCCCCAAACCAAACACCCACCCGAGTCTCTCAAAAATGACGTTGTCGTTCTAAAGGGGGAAAAAAAAAAAAAAAAAAAAAAAATCCAACCAAACTGTCGCGCACGCACACGTCATGACGCAGGTTAAATTTAAAGTCTGGCGTCATCTGGTGGCAGCGACGGGAATGACAGAGCACGAACAGCGGCGGCAAAACACGAAAAGGTACGAAGTGGACAGAATAGAATAGAATAGAACAGGATAGATAGATAGATAGATAGATAGATAGATAGATAGATAGATAGACTTTATTGATCCCAACCAAGGAAATTCTGGTGTTCCAGCAGCAACAGTAGAAACATATAATAAAGTTAAATAAAATAGAATAAAAGCTAAATATATAGGCTACAATAAAGACTATAAAGGCTAAAAACTAAAAATATAGGCTACAATAAGGGCTAACCTAAGAAAAAGAGATATGAGATGTGAAATATGCAGATGGTAATGAATATGAAATATACAGGTGGAAGTGAAGTAGGCTAGGCTATATAGCCTACATGATTGTATAGATAAGGAGAGTTAGCATGAAACCCCGAAACCAAGAACCAAGTGGCAGAACCCGACGCCCGGTACTGGGATTCAGGAACTAACCGACTTGATTCGACCTCTGAAGGAATCACCACTTCCCCCCAGTCTGAAAAACAGTGTGAATGTATATTAACCTAGGATGTGATATATAGATAATAAATAATAAATAAACAGTTAATGTGCTGGGTGATGTATAATACATACAGTAGCTACAGTAGAATAGAATAGAACAGAATAGAAAAGAATAGATGGGTAAAAGGGAATCCTGATGTCCCGTTTTATTGTATTATATTATGACTGTATTATAATATGTAGGCCTATTACATTATTAATGTTTTTCGACAGGTCTTTGTATCACTGAGTTCACAAGATAATCCAGGGCACACGTGTACGAAACGTGCGTGCCTCGAAATGTCAACTTCTGTTTGTTATTGTGCAAAAAAAAGTGTGGAATAGCCTAAATAAATTCAAAGTACAAGCGACAAGATAAAATCATGTGTATTTATCCAGCTGATGGGGTAAGTTTCTGTATTGAAAGGAAATAAAACTAATAGAATAGAATAGAATAGAATAGAATAGAATAGAATAGAATAGAACATTCTTCGTTCTCTCCCCCACACTCTCTCTCAACACACACACACACACACACACACACACACACACACACACACACACACATACACACACACACACACACACACACACACACACACACACACACACACACAATAGCAGCATTTACTATTGTGAAAGTGTGAAGTCTCGCGCGCTGCCCTATTATGGATTTTAATGAGGGACTGAGGCAAATTAAAACATCTTGTAGTTATCATAAGAATGCGCATGTGATATGAAATGGACACATTCTTCTCTCTGCCGCTTTCTCCCCCTCACGCACACATAGACTCTCTCTCTCTCTCTCTCTCTCTCTCTCTCTCTCTCTCTCTCTCTCTCTCTCTCTCTCTCTCTCTCTCTCTCTCTCTCACTTGGGATGCTCAGATTGTTTTTTTAACCCGGTCAGGAAACATACGTCACCCCTCACCCTGTAAATAAAAGCGCGGTTACTATGGGATGCGGCCGCCGTTTCTTAGCAACACACACAAATAATGTCGGAAATAAGTCAGACCGTGAGGCTGAAACATATCTGACATTTTTCGACTTCCTGACAGTAATCCCCCCCTGCTCAGAAAATAAAATAAAACCTAAGTAAACTATAAGGACGGCTCCAAAGTGATTAGAACAGTTTCAGTAGTGTTTCTCATCAGTACTGAGGATTATGTTAGCCCAGGTGTTTCCTGTTCACTCACAGTTTGCCCTATAGTGTCAGTGATTCAATGACAGAGAGATCGGATTTCGGATTTAAAATATAATAAAACTGAAAAAAAAATTGTGATGATCATAAAACATAAAATCCTGTATTTAACCACATTTAAATCACAACGAGGATAGGTTTCAAGTGATTCCTGGCCAAGAAAGGCATCTACATCATTAAAAAAAAAAAAAAAAAAGTCATTTAAAAACCAATGATATGGGCACATTTCTATTTCTTTCTTTCTTTTTTTTTTAATTTCCAAAGTGGGATGCATTGCTTAAACAAGCAGTTCACTCCAAGATGTTGGAGCAATATGCATCTTAAAAATCAGTTATAGCATTACATATTTTGTCATCCCCTTGATTGATATTGCGCTGCGCACTTATGTAAAGCTCCACAGGTGTTAAGTTCTATCCGAGAAATTAGGCTACTTTTTTCAGGCGGGTTTCTCCTCCATTACATCCCTGGTTACTTGTCATTTTAAAAAATAAAAAATAAGTGGGGAAAAGGGTGAAAAGTGGCCTGAGCCGGTGGAGGAGGGATGAGTAGGTGACGTGCAGCAGAGATGTGGATAACGGTGCAGACATTTGATGCCTAATTTGGTTTGCTGGGCGGGGAGCTACTCATGAGCCTAGTAAGTCCGAACAGGGAGCAGGAGCCTTGCATTCTACCATTTTCTACCACTGGAGACCCTGGGAGAACAAAGAATAGCAGCTTTCAAGACCCACAAAGGTAACCAAAGAAAAAAAAAATCTGGCAAAATCGTGCTGTGCGTAATTGCGTAAAAACAACCCGAGATAAGCTCTTCTGTTTAGGTTGATGCCGGGAAAAATGTGTTGTTTGGGGCAGCAACTTGTTGCAGCTTGCTTACCTGCATGCCTCTAGTGAGGGAGCAGAGCACAAAGCAGCAGCCAGAGTGAGCCTCAGTGCGGCTTTCTTTGCAGGATGGAGTTAATTTCGCCCCGTTTTTACACAGTGCACACTTTGTTTGACATGGTTTTGCAGTGACATCACTGTCTGAGTCTACATTTGAAATGAGTTTGGACAACCGCCCGCATAGCGACTCAGTCCAGTGTAAATGAAGACGGGGGGTCGCTTTAACAGGCTATTCCTATGATATTTGTATGTATTTAAAGCAACTTAATCGCACTTCATGGTATTTTCTATGGTATTTCAATAGGACTTTGTGTGTGTGCGTGTTTTTTTTTTTTTTTTTTTCCAACTTTTGCTGTGATATCTGGGTTATTCTAACATGATCATCGGAGGCTCAGTGGAGTTGTTTTTGTTTTTTTTTTTTTCCTCTCCAGTAGTTTGTAAGTGGATGTGTGTTGCGGTGGGAGCAGGGCGCGGCATGAGGCACACCCACCTCTGCTGTCAATGAATGAAGCATGAACCTCTGCCGGACGGGAGCGCAGCTGTCACCCAGACAGGACGCGCTTTATCAGGACCTTCATGCTCTCTGTGCTGCTCATTAACTCGGCTGACTGCTGCGTGAACTTGTGATAAACTGCGGTGAACATGCATGGATTTTTGTTGTAGCTACAGGCTGAATGTCGACCTAAACTGGAGCAGAAATGACTCAGAGGGCAGCACTGATAAGCATTGGAGCATATGACAAATTTCCCACTGCCTTAACAACACCCTCATGGTTCGGCATTTACATGCGTGTAGATAAGAGCTTAGACCGATGTGCGCCAGTATTGGGCCGATACTAGACTGTTATATCAGATATACTATAGCCTGTTATTAAATATCAGAAATGTCCTCCCTGACTTCAGCTCGACTACATTAACAGTCTGAAAAACCTGCCATGAAATGATTTTATTTTTAACATGCATCTTTTAAATGGTCCAATGATATGTCTTTGAGTTTTCTCTGCTGTTGAATAGGTGTGGTGGGCCGCCCTGCCTCTAAGAGATGGGCTAGTCTTTATCCTAAAGGAGTGCCACAAGTCTTGTTTTCACTGGAGAAATTTAGTGTCCCCGCCTGCACTGTTTCAGAGAACAAAATCTACACGGAAAAATAGATTGATAGATAGATAAAACTTTATTCACCCCCAAAGGGAAATTCAGATATCCAGTAGCTCATCAGAACATAAAAACAACATCCACACTTCCACTGGAAAACCTGTGATAACATTTGTTTTTCTCCATGTCAAGGTCTAACGAGTTTCCCCTGCCACTGAATAGGTGTGGTGGGTCATCCTGCCTTACATTTACCCTTAAGTAGTGTGCAGTTGAAATAACATTTTTTTGTACCATAATTGAATGTATGTATGCATCACTGAAGCTATACATCATGCTTATACTGAGTGAAATATTCAAACACAAGATGACATTTTTTATGGCTCCACCATTACATCAAGCAGAAAGTAGACTTGCCTAAATGTGATCTCCTACACATTTCCCTGTAATTCAGCAGGATATATTTGATATCTTAAAAAAAAAAAAAAAAAAAAAAAACTTGGGATCTCCCCTACAATTTAAAATGAATTTCTGTGAGTTTGAACAAAGCTCAGCTGAGCAGCAGTGGTAACCCATCTGTGAGAGTGACGGAGCTGAGGAGGATGACGAGGTAGTGCTGATTCAAAAGGAATTTAATTAATTTGGTTTTCAGTGAAGAGGTTTAGTGTCCCGTGATGGTCTGAGTGTTGTTTCAGGGGCTTTTCCTTCACAAAAAAAAAAAAAAAAAAAAAAAAAAAAATCTAGGAGGAAATGCTGACTACTTTGTTGGTCAGATATAAAGATATTGATTGTCAGCCTCTCTCCCTCCCTCTTCCCATGCATCAGTGTGGGATTCTGGGACGGTTCACCGACAGAGCCTGTCTTGTGTCTCAGCCCATGGATGCCCCCTTAAGTGGATTATGGGTGAAATCGAGTTACTGATGTTGTGTCATGACAACCAAACAAGCAGCACACATGACCTCTCGGCCTGAGACAAACGCTCTTGCCTAAGCATCTCAGCCTAAAGCCATCTATGTGTCTCTCTCTCTCTCTCTCTGTGTGTGTGTGTGTGTGTGTGTGTGTGTGTGTGTGTGTGCTTCTCTGCGTTGGTATCTGTTTAGATCTGTGTATGTGTTCCGTTGCTAATGTGAAAAGTGACTGTGCAAAAGAGCATGCTGCTGTCACATCCTGTTTGCTGTCCTGTCGCAGGCCGACGTGTGAACCTATTTTAGTGGCTCCTCTCCTTGAGGGAAGTGGCCCCTGTTTGTGCGATACTGTCGTGTTTTCCATGCTGCTCTGCGAAAACGCCACTTTCCACACCGCCACTCTCATTTTTCTCTCTGCCATTTTCCTCTCCCATTTCTCTTTCTTTTCTTTTTTTTTCCTGACTTGATTCCATAAGCAGCGGGTAATGGCGGGAGCGGGGATTGATTTTTCCATTACGGCCCTCCCATATACGTTTATTTTGAGTGGTGTACATGAAATATAATTGGTACCCTTCCTTTAAAGCTGGAGTGGGAGTATTGAGCTGGGATGGAGAGCGGGAGGTAGAGAGAGAGAGAGAGAGATGGGGGGGAGGGGTGAGTGGAGGTGGAAAAGTGAGGGAGTAGCCACTACGGAGGGAAAGAAGGGAAGGAAAGGAAAGAACTTGGCAAATATGACAAAGTTACCAGTTGTTCAGCAGCCGCCAGACTGCAGCACATCTGGAATACATCAACAAGTTGGAAAATCTTACAAGAAAGAAAAGGGGAAGGGAGGGAGGTGGGGCGGGGCGGGGAGGAGAGGGGGTGTCGGGGGTGAGAGGGGGGCAGAGGAGAAGTAAGATGTGAGGGAGGGGCGGTGCGAGAGGTGACTCACTCCTCGGCTATTCCACTCCATCACTGTGTTGAAACTATGTGTCCTTCTGCGGCTGAGGCACAGGGCTTCCCCCGTATTATTCCGCCCTCCCTTTTTTTCCTCCCTTCCACTCCTCCCCCCTCTCGCCTTCTCAGCTTCAGCTTAGTCACTCTGCAAGTGCTGGGTTTTCGACTTTGTGCACGTGTCTCTCTCTGTCTGTTCACCCCTCCATCTCTCGCTGTCTTCATCCCTCTCTTTGCTCCATGTTCGGCCCCGTCCCCTCCCTGCTTACCCTGCCTCCCCTCATCCCATTGGGTTCCTTGGTGTTTAGTAATGCTAATGTAAACAGGCGTTTTCACCTTGTTTATAACTGTCCTCCTATGTAAACTGGGACCGGGGACTGCAGCATTTGTGGAGCCATGTGGGTGGGGAGGGATGTAAGGTGGAGTGGGGAGTGTGGTCAGACTGTCTCTCTGCACTGTAAAAACCTCCATCTTAACATGTCAATTCAACACAATCCACACTTAAAAACTGTTTTTTTTTTTTTTTTTTTTATTGCAGCCAACGATGTCAAAATAACTTTACTAATCTCAAGTGCAGGTTCACTCGATCCAAGCCTCTTCTTGAATCAAGTAACAAACTTTTGGTGTTGGTCGTGTGATCTGCCCTGTCTTAGTGCTTTCTGGAATGCTACTCCCTGGAAACCGTAAAAGTTACTATGCAAAGCTGCCGGGGAATAATTGAAGGGAAGACTCTCTAGGGAAAAAAAATGCAATAACCACATAATTTGATGGCTGAGTGTACATGGTTCTCATCGTCGGCCTGACTCACTGATGGATTATTGTGTTTAATCCACATTTTTTTTGTTGGTTGCGTCTAAACAGCTCTTACCTCAGTGAACCTTCGGCGATCCATCCATCTTTACACAAGTGACACTGCACTGAAAACATGTGGCCTTATTTTAGTCTAAGGATGGGATTTTAAAGCTTTATTTTTGGGGCTCATTGTGGTTGTTTGGCGGTGCGCTATAACAAGAACCAAAAACCTGAAAACACACCCCATTCACTCTCCTCTTTCACTATACTGTTTGTTTTTGCCTCCATAATTGCATGAACCTTTTTTTTTTTTTTTTGTACTGTAACCTTGAGTTCTCCAAATGTAGACAACACAGCATCACGCTCTAGTGTAGCTACACGGCATGTTGATAATGTCTCAGCCAGCCTGTCTACACAAAAGGTAAATATCAGGATTTGTTGTCAGGCTCTCAGAATAAAAGAACAAGAGCCTCACTTGAGACTGTTTGCGCCGATATTGAGAAAACACACATGGAGAAATTCGTCGTAACAGAGGAAGAGATACCATTTCTCCAATAACAATAGCCTCGATAAATCAAACATGTGTTTTGATTAAAGGATGTGACTCATTTTTTCGAAACAAAAAAAAAAAAATCCTCTTGCTATCACTATCACTGTGTGTATCCCTCAAGGTAAAATCCAGAGCACACCATGAGAGGTGTTGAAAATCATTATGCAAAATGAGCAAAATCTAACTGAAACCAAAGAGGGCGAACAATTTGAGGAAAGGCGGGTACACTAAAAACTAAATGACAGCACTTCATCATAAAATGAGTCTTGGCATACACTGAAGGTCACAGACTGATGATGTGTAATGGTGAAAGTTTCAGAAAGTTTTGTCTCTATGACTCCACTGAAGACATTATTGTGGATATTTTTGTCAGAGTGTGCATGAAGGCACTGGGCGTGGATGGTTGGACCGAGGGTGGAGGGTCCCGGTCAGAGTATGATGACAGACACACTGTGGGGTTGGTGGCACCACGCCTGTGTAAAAGGATGTGTGTATGGAGGAATGTCAGGGTGACACAGAGCGCTGCGTATAAACGCTGTTGACAGACAAGACTCAAGTCTGACACAAAGCAGAAAGCAGAGGCGGTGTAGAGATGTGCGCATGAGGTCGACCAGTCAATCAGCGTGCCATGATCGAGATTTATGGCACTTGCATTTATTAATTTCTCAATCTCAAATTGTTTTCTTCATTGTTTCCTTTGTTTTTTCAGTCATTTGTAAAAGCACAATAGCAGCATTGTGTGTGTGTGTGTGTGTGTGTTCCACCAAATGCCATGTAGGCCCACAGAGCCTGTTTGAGCAGAGCTGCGAGATGTTGCCCTCATCTGGTCACATCTCGATGCTACTCCTACAAGTGCAAAATGAGGACACGGGCGAATTTTAATGCTGGAATGATTAACGCTCTTGAAAATATTCAAACCAAGACACTGCTGTTATAGGGTTGCACCATTACATTACACATTACATTACATATTTAGATGCTTGTTCGTCATTTAGTGTTTAGTATTTGTTAGTTATCTCCACTAGAATTTAAATGAAGTTCTGTGGGCTTGAGCAAAGTTTGGCTGTTAAGCCTGCATTTGAAATGACAAACCCACAAATAGGACTGGCGAGGTTGAAGAATATCTAATGTTTTGCTGACCAATTCTCTCTGTTATCTGTTTTTTTTAGAGTTCCTTCTGTATGAGCAGCTGATGGTAACAATCAGAGGAAAACATCTACACAAGAGGAAATAAAGAGGAGAGTATTCAGCAATTCCAGATTCTCTTCATCAGCTCAGCGTCCGACTACATCTCCCATCATGCCTGTCGTCCTCCACTCCAGCCCTCTCCTATGGACACGGTTGGCGGCTCTGGTCTTCTCCTGCGTGGCCTTCTCTGTGGCCGTGCATGGTGGCAGGCTCTACCAGGGCACCGGCGACTGGTGCATCTTCTGCTGGGCCTTCAGCTTCGCCGGCACTCTGCTCGTCCTCCTGGTGGAGCTGTTCGGCCTCCAGGCCCGAGCCCCCGTCTCCTGGAAGAACTTCCCCATCACCTTCGCCTGCTACGCCGCCCTCCTTTGCCTGTCCGCCTCCATCATCTTCCCCCTCTACTTCCTCAAGGGCTCAATGAGCCACAACGAGGTCCATGATTACCGCGTTGTGTCCACCGTCTTCTCCTGCCTGGCCACCATCGCCTACATCAGCGAGGTGAGCATCAGCAAGGCTCGTCCCGGTGAGGTGGCCGGCTACATGGCCACGGCCCCCGGCTTGCTGAAGGTCTGTGAGACCTTCCTGGCCTGCATCATCTTCGTCTTCATCAGCGACCCCGTAGTCTACGACCGCCATGAAGCGCTCAAGTACTGCATGGCCGTCTACTGCATCTGCTTCATCCTGTCAGCAGCCATCATTGTGCTCTGCGTAGGAGAAGGCACCGGCTGCCTTCCCTTCCCGTTCGCACGCTTCCTCTCCGCCTACGCCCTGTTGGCTGTGGTCCTCTACCTATCAGCAACCATCATCTGGCCCATCTTCAACTTCGACCCCAAGAACGGAGGAACAAAACAGAGGCCCTACAGCTGCGGCAACTCGCCGGGGCTGTGCACGTGGGATAAGCTTGTGGCGGTGGCTGTGCTCACCGGCGTTAACTTCATCCTCTACCTGGCCGACCTCATCTATTCTGCACGTCTGGTATTTGTCAGTGCTTGAGGTGCAGAGATCTATCTATGATCCATAAATAAGAAAGGAGGGGTAATAGAGAGAGAAATTTCGGGAGAATAGATTTGAGTGGTTGAGGTCGGCGGCTGTGTTTATATGTACAACAATATTCCTTTAAAGAGGGATGAAACGTAAGCAGAAAATCTAGATTTTGCTGTCATCTAATGGTTGACATTTGTGCTTCACTGCAGTGATGTAACTGTGCCTCGTTTATTAAGCATCGGTCAGAAATGCAACACAGCACACTTTTGACCACATCTAACATTGATGTTAGGTATGGGCAAAAGTGTGGCTTATGCTTTCAACCTGATGGAGGCCAGTGCAACAATGCTTTTCTACTATAGAAGATTTCTGGTTTCATTATCCTTTACAGGTGCACCATACAAAATTGAGGGTTGATTGAATTAAGGACAATTTAGATTCAACTGACAAAAACGTCAAAAATGCAAGAAATTTGGTTTGATTGTGGCTTTTATCACATGAGTCTAAATGGTCCTCACTTTAATTGATTGCATGTAGTGCACCTTTAAAGGCTTTGGTTTTTCTGCCAATGAGTTGGACCCGGATAAACTCATATCTCAATCACGAGGAACCTAGATTTGATTGCTGGTATGTACCAGTATTATCTAGGACACGGAGATGCCTTGTGATGTTTACCATTGGTTTTCCAGATTAGTGCAAACTTGGTGTCAATTGTAGTGATCAAAATGTGATTTTTTTTCATGCATACAGGCATGAATATATATATTTATCTGGATATGAGTATAATTACTGACAGCATATCCTGACAAAGGCCTTAACCAGGATACACCATAACATCCAGAATACTGTGTGCATGTAAACACAGCCAGAGATGAGGAATGAAGAAGAAACCAAAGCAAATGGCGGCTTACTGTTTTTACTGTTTAATTTTTTGCATAATATATATGCCAATGTTCTGCCTTAAGTCTGTTTTCAATTTTGATTTCAGCCATAAAGAGACTGCCAAGCAGTATTTTCTGTTATTCAGTGCCAAAGGAGAAAACGTAGAAAACATACATACTGAAGTCATTCTGAATTTCACTCGTGTGCAGCCAAGATGAATTTAAATGTTACGGAGGAAAGACTGTGTTGGCGTACGAACAGATGTCCAAGAGTCCAAAGAAAGATGAATTTCTGTTTTGTTTTGTTTTTATTATAACCAAACAAATCTCTTATTTCAATTTGAATTGATGTGATAAATTCCAATTGGGGTTTCCTTTCAGTGCACAGTGCTGAAGACGTTTTAATTGATCCAGTTGTATAATTCATCAATTGTATGATTTGTCTGATGATTTTTTAAAATTTTTATACAGCTCCAGTGTTTCAAGACTTGAATTAGTATACAGAAATAGTTTACATGATGTAAAGAGGAATGCCAGGCTAGCTTTTTGCTCATGTTATGATATTGTATGTATATCTACAAGCTACAATCAATGACAAGAGTATATATGTGTCAAGAACATATGCAAGATTGTGGATTTTAAGAAAAGACAATTTCAGTTTAATGTACACCTACTAGTTAGTATTTTATATATGTTTCAGATCTGTGTAGTATGTGCCTTCAAGTATCAAAGCACCTATCAGTATGTATCTCACACCACTAAGCTAAAATGTAATCGGGCCCATTGGTTTTGTACTGCTGTAAACAAAAACAATCCTCTGAGAAAGAGATATGAAAAAGATGCTTCTCTTTTTCTTGATGTTAGTGGTACATTCTTTAACTTTTTTTTTATATTCCACTGTTGGTGTTTTAAGTGTGCGTACCACATCTGTGTTGTAGGAAAATGTAATCCAGTGTTTCAATAAAACCACATGGTAAAGAGTTGTGTGTTCTGTTGCTGTATTGTCACATTTGGGTTAAAGGTCCCATATAAGAATAGAATTGAATACAATACAACAGAAGAACTTCATTGTCCATGAGTGGAAATTTGTTTTTAGCAGCACATGGTATAAATACACATACAAGGCAGCCAAAAAGACACAAAACAGGCATCAAAGGTCACCACAAGAAAAAACATAAAAGTGTGAATAAGTCACGTAAAGTGCATGAGGAACCCATGTAAAATAGCATCAAATCAGTGTCAAGGTCTTTATGTAATGAATTACATATTTTTACATATTTCCTATAGAAATATGTAAAATGCCAATGCCATATGTAAAATGGTCAAATGCCACAATCATGTGACCTGGCATGTAGAGTGATCTTTGCTGATTGGCTGGGTGAAGACCAAATGATTATTGAACTAACTGAGACAGGGGATGGGCGTGATATGTAAAATTTTTGAAATTACCAAAAATAGTCACTTGCCTGATAAAGGGTTAAGGTGATTGGATGTTTTTTTTATTTGTACCGAACTGATTTAAAATAGTGAGATTACAGCCCCAACCTAGAAGAACTCATTTTTAATTTTCTTTTTCCTCAGTGCATTTAGTTTGGTTCAAATACTTGGAGTGGATAATGGTGACTTGTCAAAATTGTGAAGGCAGAAAGTTCTACAAGCTTTAAGTAAAAAACAAAACAAAACAAAACATTAAGGTAAAATATTTCATAGGTAAATGTATTTTAGTTGAAAGTAATAAAATTTTAATGGTAATACACTTTTTATCGAATGAATTGTCATAGTGCTGGACCCTGATTGAACAAAAGCAGCACATTTTTTAGTTTCCACAGGGCTGATCTGCTGATTGCAGACTTCCAGAAGTGGTGCCTGTCAGTTTCAGGCCCTTTGTCTTCATCCAATGTGTATTATCATATTCAGTTGAAATGCAAAAAAATAATTATCTCTCTGCTCTGCTGGTTTAATAGATACACACACACAGTCACTGAAACACACATGCACAGAGAACGCACACTCAGGCTCACCATCTGGGAGGTGTGGCTGCAGGTGTCTGCTTTGTATAATGAAGTCATCTCTGTGATATTTCACTGCCTGTGTGAGGCTGAGGGGAGCAGTCCTGCAGTCTCTCTGGCCCACGATGGCCAACACAGCAGCCCCGCTGGACAGGGACCAGTTCTGCTGTCCCATCTGCCTGGACACCCTCAGAGACCCCGTGGCCATTCCCTGCGGCCACAGCTACTGCATGACCTGCATCAGCGACTACTGGGGTGAAGATGATTCCTCCAAGATGAGCAGCTGCCCCCAGTGCAGACAGGCCTTCAACCCCAGACCCATCCTGAGGAGAAACACCATCCTGGCCGAGATGGTGGAGAAACTATCCGAGGTATCTGTCCAGGAGTCGCCTGCGTACCATGCCTCCGTGGGCCCCGGGGATGTTGCGTGCGATCTGTGCCCGGCGGGGGCGTCCAGAGCTGTGAGGTCGTGTCTGGTGTGTCTGGCGTCTTACTGCAAAGCCCATCTGAGATCCCACAGTGAGGTCCCGGCCTTCAGCAAGCATGTGCTGGTGGAAGCCACCATGCAGCTGCAGGAGAGGGTTTGTCCCCGTCACGAGAAGCTGCTGGAGATGTACTGCCGCAGCGACCAGCAGTGTGTGTGTCTGCTGTGTGTGATGGACGAGCACAGGGGGCACGACACTGTCTCTGCTGCTGCCGAGAGGGCCGACAGACAGGTAGGACGTCCAGGTCTGTTTGACCCCATGAGCTTGACTGACTGCCTGAGTGGTGGATCATTTATCATTAAAGATGCACAATGCAAAAGTGCAGAGGTTCAGTTCAAGTGAGGACCTTTTAGACCCAGCAGACAAAAAATGTGGAATTTTGATTCTACATGGTTCTGATTGTCAGCTTGACCAATACAAGCCATATATCATGCTTATTTCATATTTCTTGCCAGTGGAGTCCTGACAGTTTTCCTTTATTCAACCCTTTTTTGCTGGTAGGGCGCCTTTAAAAGTTGAGTGAATCAGTGTAGTCATCTATTTTCTTTTTCTTTTCTTCTTTTTTCATTACAAAAATCGGACTCAAAAATGGATCGTAATGCATTAATTTCAAGAAGCAGCAGAGAAATATCACCAAGGTTTTGGCTAAATGTTTCCTGTGTGTGTCAAGGCCTGCAGGAAGCGAAATAATTTATTGGCTGTGACGCCTTGATTTTTTCATTTACTTTTATTTAATGGTCCAGCACCAAGTGAAAGAGGTTGTGCAAAGACTTTAACAGAAACTGAATAAGTAAAAGCAGCAAAACGGTCACCTGATATTCGGCCTGAGCAGCTCCACGGGACAATTAAGGTGTTAGTGCCTTGCTTCAGGAAACTGCTTTTGGAGGAGAGTTCATTTTCAGAGGGTTTGAGGGCGTAATCCAACAACTTTCCGCTTTTCAAACCTTTAGGCCACCATTATCCTAAAAGGAAATGTCAGGGGAAAACACTACTATCCCCATGTTGAATGTGGAAAACCCAAACACCACATCAGGCGGCACGGCTTCACCTATAAAAATATTTCCCTGATATTTATCAGAGTTGGTGCCATTAAAATGTAATGGTTAGCTGTGGCTTCATACCAGAAAGACTGATTTCCCTTTCAGTATTCAAATGTCAGCAGCTGCCCATCTGTCTTTGAGTCCGCAAGATGATATCAATCTTCAAATTTGTTTTTCAACATGAGATGGTGTGCGCGTATATCCTGAAACTGCCATAGCCTTTGAACGGACTGTTTGTTTGAATGACATCCAAGTTTCCATATGCAAAGCAACTTCCTTCTTTTGAAACCAATCCGACATAATGTATGCGCTCTTTTTTTGTGGGGATAAGTCACAGTGAGAGGCATTTGAAGTCTTTTGGATGGGGAGTGTTTTGCAGACTAAACACAAATTCAACTTTCGTCACCACAAGATCTGATAATATAGAAAAGGGAGTCAACCAGAAAAGGATAAGATGTCAGAACGGTCCACTAATCACTCCATTGTGTCTATACATATATGTGTGGGCATGTGTATATGTGTGTTAATGTGTGTGACTGCACGTGCATGTTTGAATGCGTGAATGCAACATACTGTATGCACGACCATTGTAAACTGTGTCTTTCTTTGTGCATGTTTGTGGCCAGAGGCAGCTGGTGAGGATGAGGAGGAGCTCCAGGCAGAAGATCCAGGCCAAAGAGAAGGAGTTGGTGGAGCTGAGGCGGATTCTGGAGTCCCTGAAGGTGATTCACGGCTCTGACCTTCAACATTGGAAAGTCAGATATGAGTATGACTCTGAAATTCCACTAAACGACATTATAATCCTCCATTTATCTGAGGGAAGATGTGCTCTTTTTCAACAACAACCTGCTTTACACTCATTTGGCTGAGCACTTCTCACACGTAGGAGCTTCCCACTGATCAAATCTAATGGAGTCTAATGAATCTAAGGGAAGTGCAGGGTTAAATGCCTTGCTCAAGGGCATCAGAGTAGTATAAGGAGGGGAGACCTTATTCACTTCTCCCACAGAGATTTCATCAGAGTCTCTTCCCTCTTATGTTTTTTTTTTTTTTTTTTTTTTTTTAATTCAATTTAATTTTATTATTTTTTATGGCCAAAGTTGAGCACCGCTTGGTAGTTTTGGTCCACCCTGAAACTTAAAATATTACTTAATTTGCTTCATTTGCTCACTTAATTATTTCTATCATGGATTCAAAAGAGCCATGAAAATTAAAATTGATTTTTGATGGAATGGATAAGAGAGAGGGGTTTTATTCCAAACCTAAATATCCATTTTGGAGATGAAAATGTATTTGCTGCTCATCTTTCAATATTTAAAAATCCATTGCTATGTTAATATGTTATTAATAGTGATTTAAAAATACATAATGACCTAAATCCTGTTCACTAGTGAGTTTTATCGTCATGCCTATCATTTTGTGTCAAAAAAATGTCCAAATGATGGGCATCTCATCAGGATAAATCCTCTCCAGAGCACACTTAGTTGGTCACGTCTCTCTCTGGATGTGGTGCAGCTCTCAGCCCAGGCGGCGGTGGAGGACAGCGAGAGGATCTTCACCGAGCTCCTCCAGTCCATCGAGACGAGGCGCAGGGAGGTGAGGGAGCTGATCAGAGGCCAGGAGGAGACGGCCGTCAGCCAGACTCGGCAGCTGCTGGACAAACTGGGGCAGGAGCTGGAGAGGCTGAGGAGGAGGGACGCCGAGCTGGAGAGGCTCTGCAGCACCGACGACCACATCTACTTCCTCCAGGTCGCTGCCTCCCCATGTAGAGTCTCTGATCAGCAAAATCACCTCTTTAACACACCGCCTCCTAGATCCTTCTGAAGGAAATTATGAAAATATATAAAAATGAAGCAGTATATAATCATGCCAGATTTATTGTATGGTACGTTTTAGACACAACTAGGCAAGAATTTGGCTGTACGGGACAGAAGTTTTCAAACACTGATTATTTATACAGTTAAAAAGCGGTGATGTATTCCCACCGTGAGAACAGAATCCAACACTGTTTTGATGATACAGTTCTGCTGCTATGGTGATTTGCCTAGTTCCCTGTTCTACATTTTTGGCAAACATCTTTATTGTCCAGCGAGCACTTTCCGAATGTGTGCAATTATTAACTCTCATGTAGCTCTGATGTGTTATTATTGATTTATAGGGAAATGAAAGTGTAGCTCTTTTTGCTGCTATTGATTTCCTTTGCGGATAATTCTGGCCACATTGAAGGTTAAGCCTGTTTCCCAGCATGCCCGCATGGCCTCCCCTGTTATCAGATAAAAATGTCATCATATCCTTACCTTCATTTGAATCCAAACAAAATGATAACCAAATTTGTGAGATGCAAACAAGGTATGGCAATGTGTGCATCGACCAACATTTGCAAGGTCTAACCTCAGCAAGCAATGTAAAACATTATTAATTATGGATGAGAAGTAGGTTAAATATTTCTGAATTTTAAAATGATTTACCAATCTTCACCTATGGAACCAGATGTTCTTCAACACACACACACACACACACACACAATAATATTTGCAATACAATCTTAGTTCATTGTGTTTATTGAAACATTTCATTAAAGAGATTTAACCTAGCAATAGTTTTCCTGATTTGTTTCTTTTTTCATGGTAACTTTCAGATTTAAATACTGAATATTGGCACGAAATGCTAAATATCGGCTACTTTAAGCTTCAGTTACAGTAAAAAAAAAAAAAAAAAAATTGAAGTCAGATTTGCCTCTGAGAGAAAACTCATATCGGTGGAAGCCGACTTTGGGCCATGGGTTGTCCAGCACAGAGGTTACTCACCAGATTGTATAATATCAGCATGACTCATGAGGCTGCAATGTTCCCTCCGGCCCTGAGCTGTCCAGGCCTGTGTCATGGAAGAGTTTGCAGATTTTCATTCTAACGCTTCAACTTTTTCACTTTTACAAGACATTCACACACTGTGAACAGCTGCTCCCTTTCTGGTTGAAATCAGTGAAAACAGGTGTGGACACGTGTGGAGTAGATGCTGTACTGGTGCTATGTGTTATTCCTTTTTTTTTGTCTTTTCTCAACAGAACTGTCAGTCTGTCTCCCAGAAGACGGAGCTCACCGAGTCCCTGAGCGTCACGGTGGTTCCCCTGCTGGATTTTGGCAAGGTGCAGTCCTCTGTGTCTGCTCTTCAGAGGAGACTGGAGGATTTATTCAAGGGAGAACTGCCCAAGATATCTCGAGCAGGTGGGAACAACAGCTGGTGCACAAAAGCTATGCTGAAAAAAAAAAACAACCTCTGATTATTGTGCTGATATGCCGACTTAACTAAAACTTTCTTTTGTTGATACATGCAGATAAAATGCTGTGACATTATTGCTAAACAGTGTCATGCTTCTTCCCTCACAGCAAACACGGTGAAGCTCCTGGAGTGTCCAGAGCCCAGAGTCAGACCTGAGTTTTTGTACTGTAAGTTGAAACAGAAACCTCGGCTCACACTGTTATAGAAGCTCCAGGGATTAATCTTAATGACTGAGAACATCACACACACAGTGGGCTAGCTCTGTGTTACCAGCCCAAGGGTTGGGGTGAATTCAACATTAATAAAAAATCAAACCTTACAATAAATCATCTTAAACCAGTTGGGGGGTTTGATTCTTGCCTGGACCACCAATGAGTCGAAAAAACGATTTGTAATTTAACTGTAAATTTACTCTCTCATACTCACTTTTACACCATATAGACTATTTTCATTAGTTGCACAATTTTAAATATTATTTTTGCAATGTGCCAGGTGGAAAGGGCGGCTCACCTTGTGTTCCGTCACGGCTCCTTGTTAATGGAGCAAATCTGGCCGTGTTTTTCTTGAATCGAGTCATTTAAAATCTGAAATTTTAATGTTGAGCACACAGTAAAAATCCCCAGTTTAGCATAACATTGGTCAGAAAAATTGTTTTTCTTCACACAAGGTAAAAAAAAAAAAAAAAAAAAAATCTGTCAGGCAGATGAGATAATCCCACTTGTTTCCAATGCAGTTTTACCTGTTTATTTCTCAAAGTATACAGTCAAGGTGGATCAGCCCACTAATATCAAGAAAATGGCACTTAATTCAAGAAAATTCTGGAAACAAGTTGATTACCATTGGAAACAAATGGTATGATCATACAGGCAGACTTTTTTTGCCTTATTTACAAAAAAATAACATTTTAAGACTGACTGTGAAACAAAATGACTTGTTAAAATGGAGTTGTTGTTTTTTGCAGTGCAGTTGTAAGACTTAATATTTTGTTGTTATCTTCATAAATTAGATATAAGAACCCATTTTTAGCTAAAAAGTCACTTTTCAGGTTGTGATGATTGTGTCAACTGAGAGTGAAGTGGGAAAATGCAGATTAGAGCAAACGTGGGCAACCTGCTCTTTCTATGAAACAGACTGAGCAGGTGAGTCCAGTCCACTCTTTATGATTTTCACTGATCAAATCCACTTCAGTCTTAAAGAGGTGGTGTAGATTAAGGTGAGGCGACTCATTTAAGAGAGTTCCTTTGGCAATCAAGACATGGATCATGCACAATGGGGTGCAACTCACCACAAGGAAGGAACTCATCTGTTCTGCGCATGCTATTTATACACCCCTGTTTACATTATCTGTCAGCATATTTTTCTCCTCTCCTCCCTCCCTCTGTTTCCCTCTCCAGATTCCCTCCAGCTCTCCGTGGATCCCAGGACGGCCCACAGGGACCTCAGCGTGTCCCAGGACTTGAGGGCAGTGAAGGTCCGGGGCAGGGAGCACTCCGGTGCGGACCACCCCGGCAGGTTTGACTACTGGTGCCAGGTGCTGTGCCACCAAGCCCTGTCCGATCGCTGCTACTGGGAGGCCGAGTGCAGCGGGGGAGGGGTCAACATCGCAGTGGCCTATAAATCCATGTCCAGGAAAGGAGATGGCAACGACGCCCACTTCGGACACAATGACAAGTCGTGGAGCTTGTTTTGTTCGAAGAAGGGTTGCACCTTCTGGCATGGGAATGTGGCGACTAGAATATCCACCCCAGCCACGGGGAGGATAGGAGTGTACCTGGATCACAAGGCGGGGACTCTGTCGTTTCACAGCGTGTCTGACACCATGACACTGCTGCACAGAGCCCAGGCCAGGTTCACTGAGCCGGTGTACCCTGGGTTTGAGTTCATGTGTTTTGGAGTGTCTGTAACACTGTGCCAGGTTGAATAGCAGAGCTGGGTCGATTCAGGTGAAGGCGTGTGTCTGTGTGAGCCTGACTGTGGTCTTGCTTTATGACTTTAACCTGATTTTGAAATGTTTGTGTATGGAAAATTTGATTCAAATGTCTTTTGTGGTTGATGCGTGTACATACAGAGTGTGTAATGGAGTAATAACATTCATCTTTTCATCATTATAAACACATTGTGCTGAAAAAATGATGTAGTTGGAGGGACCCCTGCAGCGAGAATGCTTTCATTGCCCCAGAAATATTTCTCTCGCTTTGCTCTCTTTGCCGTTTTTCCTTGAGAGGGTCCAGAGTTTACGACCTCTGCCTCTTAAACCTTAAATGTCCCCACTGGCACGGGACTGACTCTTCTGCCATGGCTCTGTCTGTTTTACAGTCTCTCCCGCTAAGCCCTCCTGCTGTTGTAAAGGGGAAAAAAGCCCTTACGGGGAGTGGCCTTCCTACTCTCCTTAAAAAACAAAATTAATTCTTGGCCTTCCCACTCTGACCCATAAAGCGAACAAAGAGTGCAAGTCATCGGTCTTACAATAGCTTGATACAATCTCAAATGAAAGAGGCCATAGAGAGTCTTTCCACTCTTGAAGTAGATGTGTACAGAGGAGATTCAGGCTTCCAACAACACACATTTACCTCTCAGCATTCCAGTATTGTTTTGAAAGCATGTAATTTATAGTCTCAAACTAGAGACACAGATGTTTTTGTTTTCTTCCATTCATCCATCCCCATCCGCCATATCTGCTTACTCCTATCCAGGGTCACAGTAGGGGCTGGAGCCTATCCCAGCATGCACTAGGCAGAAGGCAGGGCACAGATATGTTGAAAATAACCGAAACCCTTTTTTTTTTAAGAGTGCAGACTCAGTATAACCCCCCATTGCTTGCATAATCTTGGGACACAACCCCTGAATAGTTTGTGCTAACATTGTCACACAGTGTAAACAGCTCCAACCAGCTTAACAGCTTACAGCAAAGCATGAATGACAACAAACAAACCAGTGTCAATATTTCCTCCAAAAATAAGTATCAATACATTTAAACATTTATTTGTGAATGTTTGACATTACCATGAAAACTCTAGTGCACAGTGACTTTAACTGTGAGATGCAGGTTAAGTGACAAACTTCTCTTAATTTTAGGTTTCAGAGATAAACTAGTTTGTTGTACAGTGAAAACCTGCAGCATCTAATAATACATATTTTAATTTTTAGAGCACTTTTACTGTAGTCAACCACCTCAAACTCTTCAAGAAAGTTAGCTAAATGTGAGGTTGGCAATAAAAAAAAAAAAAAAAAAAGATTCCTCACTCAAGGATGATGATGAGGAGCATTGAATGTTTCCAAAAATTTAATAAAATGTTTAATCTACCAAAAAAAAAAAAAGGAGGTTCTGTTTACAGTGACTTGTCTGTAGGTGGTGGTCACGTTACATTTGATTGATCTGAAGAAAAAAACTTGTTGGCTGCAATGAATACGGTGGTTATATTGGTGTAGAACTGAATGGTGGGAAACTGCTAAAATTAGAGCTTTCTCCATGTTTTATTTTCAGCTGTGGGGTCACCGTGACATTGAAGACTTGAGGTCAAGCGTGCAAAGTCGTAGGTCATATTTCACCAATCTTGACCCTTCGATTGGAGCGAGAAGGCAACATTTCTCTGCAGATAGATACAAATACGTTGTTTTCCCCCTGCTTTTGCTCCAGTTTTTGAAATAACAAAGGTGAAAACAACACAGCTGAAAAGGGAAATTAAAAGCAAAACCTTTTCAAAGAGTGTAAACTGGAGCAGCAGTGTTAATGTTTTAAATATCACACGTGACTGAAGGGGCTCCCGGAGGCACGGTTCGCTCTGGTTCAGACCATAACGGGACGCGCTATATTTGAATCCTGCGTTTGTCATCCCTCGGTCTCATCCCTCTCGACCCTCGCTACTGTCAGCTATCAAAATAAAACAAAACAAAAAAATGCCGTCAAAAACAATGAATGGCTCTGATCATGAACATCATGCATCCTGATTTTCCTCCAGAAATATTTTGTTGCTTTCTAGACGCCCGGCCTCTTTCTTCCTGCCACCCTGTCTTAACAGGCCATTAGGAGTCTTTATGATAAGCAGCTGTGCAAGCAAAGCAATTTTCTCCAGGTCGACATCCCCAATATTATTCTGCTTATTTCAACACATTTCTTGCCTCTGACCCCCATCTGAACCTGTGTTGTAATTTTCCTCCAGAAGCCGTCTTCCGTCATTCATGGAGTTGTACTTCCTCACGTAAAGGGTGAATACTGAAAATCATACATCAGCCTCTCTCTTCCCTAAATTCTGGTTTAACTGATAGAATACTCCTACATTCATTTTTGCTTTATGACCTTTTAAACCTGTATTTTTATATGTGTCATTCCTCTACAATGTCCATTCAGTCTTGAATAAATACTAAGCACTTCTGCTTTTCCAAAAGTCCTGTGACGTATTTCTCCAACGTGACCCTTGCTCATCAGCACGTCTTCTGTTTTCCCATAGGCTACAAACACAGCGCATTAAAAATATTCCCTCTGCACCTCACAGGCTGATTTAAAATTGAGTTTGCAACCGAACATTTGTCCATAGGTGTTTTCTCTCAAAAAACTAAATCCTGGGCTATAACATGACAGTCAGAAAAACAGGATAAATGTTAGGAAACAAGGCTGCTTGAGAGGAAGCTATTGGCATTAGCATTAGAATACCATTAGCTTTTGTGTTTATATTAGGCTAATGTTCATTCTAATATGAATACAGCTACTGTTGGTGTCAATAATAGCATTATCTTTTGAATTATCATCACTTTAGCAAACCATTACCATAACTATTAGCATTAGGTTTAATATTACCAATAGCATTAGTTATAGCATTAGCATCATTATGAAATGCATTAAGCTTAGCATTAAACTAGTACTTGTATCATGACTATTAGCATTATAGTAATCATGTTATTATCAACTTAATATTTTGTGTTAATATGGATAGATAGATAGCTAGATAGATAGTAGCACAATGAAACTGAGTAGCAATTTTACCGACAATTTATTCACACATAAATTAATTGCAAGTTTAGCTAAACTATAGCTAAATAACTAAAACTAAAAGCGTTAAATTAAACAAAACTATTTAAGGTGCCAAATATATAAATGAAATATTTAAAAATCTGTTTTTGCTGTAGCCTATAATAAATGATGTAAAACAATTTGATAAAGTAAACATTGTTATCCCAATTTTTGCATTAGCTGTCATATTAGCATATTTGCACGATCATCAGTAGGCCTGTTAGGATTGTATTGTTTTTACCATTTGTATTTGGTTAAGCATTAGCATTACTATAAATATTGGCACACCATACTACCCTGCCAAACTGCATATACACTAAATACCAGCAAAGACAACACACACACAACAACGTAGCAACACACACACACACACACGACAATACCACTGCAAAAACTTTAACTTGATTTATGAATGTTTGAAAATGCAACTAAACCCCCCAGTCAACAGACGGGTCATCGTGAACAGTCTCAAAGTTTAATTACAGGAAAAATCAATAAATCTATTAGACAGGCACTTGACAACAATACAGGAAGAAGCTGTAAACCCAAACAATGAGCAAATACAGAAACACTGCAAAACGTGGACAACACAACGGGACGGAAGTAAAAATGAGACGCTGTGGGGAGCTCTTAAAGGCGAACAGCAGCGGTGTCCCTGCTCGCTGTTGCTCTGAAACGCCTCACTGATCCTATAGTTAGCTTGCCTTTTGGGAATCTAATTTTCCAGCAACCACAGCCACTTTTAGACATAATGGTCATTCTGTTATCGCTCAGGCTCTTTATGATCTGGTGGAGGCATCACTCCTCAGACTGCAGTTGCCCCCGCGGTGTCAACCTGCATGTGTCAGTCATGTGGACGAGTGCAGAGCTCAGCGATGTGTGAGATTACACCTCCCCCTGGTGAAACTTACACTTAAACCCACATGCAAAGACATAAGGATAGACTTCATATCTCAAATTTTACTGTACTGAAAGATATTGCCATGCAGTAATGATATATGATATATATTTCTAGTTGTGCCAACACCACAGGAAGTTACAGATGGAGCAAGACACAAAGATTATTTGTTAAGCAATATATTATGACACAGGAAGTGGTCTACTTTTACATGTTGCCTAAGTCTACTGTTTCTCTTCATAAGTGGTGATAATGAACAATCACCATCCTTTATGTGTGGGTCCAAAGTCTAGATTGTGTAATGAGATATAGAGAGACAGTAATAGTCAAGTAAAGTCAATGGAGCAGAAAGGACAGGAAAAGAGAGGGAGATAAGGGGCCTCCAAAACGTGCTAGTCATATTTCTTGAGAGCGACTGCAAATAACTAATGGACCAATATAATGCACAAAATATCACTGGTGAGAATCTGGCGATGAGAATATGGCACCAGGCATTACTGCATTATCAATGTCTTAGATCAGCTTATTGATGATTTTGTATCTCGGTGGGAATGAAAATGCTCGGTGGGAGCTGGACCATCATCTCAAGTCACAGCTGTTTCTCTAGATATTTCACTTTGTAAAGGATTTATGAAAAGAAAAACAAACAAAGATGAGATGCATAACAGTTTGGTTTTAGTCTGAAAAGCAGTTCTTCCCCCAGAACTGTGCTGTTGTCAGGACAGAAAAGCCTCTGAAACAGCACCTACTGTAGATCATGAGACACTTTGAACGCTGAATCCCGGACTAATTAAATTCTCGCAGATGGATTAGCAGATGTGGAGGGAAGCCTGACACACCCCGTCTCTGCTGGCAGGGAAACGATGCTGAGATTCTCAAACGGCTATTTATGTCAGGCTCCTTAGAAATTATATAAGAGTCTGTGGAAGAGCAGGATCCAAAGTATAACTAATGGATGCGGCTTGATTGATAAATCTGTGAAAATGTGACTAAACCCCCAATCAACAGAAAGGTCATCATGAACAAACTCAAAGCGTAATTATGAGAAAAAATAAATAATAAGTTCCTGACTGCTATACCCACAAAAAACTATACATCCTCTGAATTTTAAATCACTGAAAACATAAGCAATGAAAATCTGTTTGCAATCAGAGGTTTATGAATGTGTAATGCATTTAGGGCATTAGTTTATTTTGGTGACAATCTTGCAGTGTTTTTTTTTTTTTTTTTTTTTTGCCACATTTTACCTCTTAATAACTTTCCATGTGTGGCTACCTCTCCCGAGTCTTTGCCAGAGAGAAAATGAGTGGCTGGAAGAGCTGAAGTCATGAACAGTTATGACTTCAGTTTCCACACGGAGGTTCAGCTTATGTGATGCATAGACCTCCTGTCCAGTGCTTAACTCCTGTATATCTGTGTCTTAGCATTAGACTTCTTCAGTCCCTATTCCCCAGCATGCCCATGTATGGTTACGTTGAACCATATAGGCCCATTAAACTGTCAAGAAAACATATAACGCTATTCTCTTGTCTTTTGTTTTAGCTCAGTGCATTTTATTGCCCTCTTGTTGTGGTTAATTTTCAATAATCAGCGTCTTGTCTTCTTGTTTCTCACGGCCTCAGTCAGTTTTGGCGGAGAAAGTGCACACAGCACAAAGTAAGACCTGTGAGGACTTGCAGCAGAATGAGAAATATCCCACCATTTGCAGATTTATGGGTGTTTTTCAGGTGGTGGTGAGTTCAAGTCCTCCGCCTCCAGGTGGCGCTGCTCTCCAATAAGTCATGCCAAGTACCTGGCCTGATGTCCTGCGCTGTTTGAAGAGGATTTCAGTGACTATTCCTCACAGAAACCTTTCAAACAACTCAAACGGTCACAGCCTGGCCACGTTAAATCACACTTGTCGCATAAGGTCAAACTTAACACCCGTATCCTCAGTCTCACCACTCTGTTTTCTCCCAAACTTCCTCTGCATGGCTTCCTGTCCGCTCCAGCTGAACCTCACACTGGGCTCTACACGAGCAGAGACAGCCATGAAGGAGAAGGGACACCTTAAAAGGCATAAATACGAACATTTGTGTTGATTTGTGCAGAGTTAGTGGCCATTACCTAAGATTTTGGAAACGACAAGTCTCACCTCGAGTTGATTTATCAGCTAATCTGTCTTCAAGGTCTTCAGGGTTCCCACTTTGTGTCAAATACAAAATTGCCTTATTTTTGCATGATGAAACGCTACATTTCCATGACCTTGATAATCAGAAGTTGTTTTTTTTTTTTTTTTTTTTTTGATATTCCAGTCTTATTAAAGTTTTTTGTTCTGCTTTATTCTGCAGAGGAGGTGAACAAAACTCTATGATAATCCATGGCTTGTCCTAACAATTTATTGAATTCTTTTGTTGCCTGTTTTCCATGACTTTCCATAAAGTCGACAACCTGTGGGAACCCTGATTTTAACTCGTTGTGTGCTTGCCTTATTTTAATTTTCCTAAAATATCAGGCATTCTTCTGGCATCATAATAATATTTAGAAATATCCTCTTTTTAGTGACCCAAACCCAGTTACCATTACCTTGACAAGTCCCATAATCTCCAGGAACCAAAAAAAAGTCGCCCTATCAGGAGACTTAAGTGGCTGCCAGGACAGTAAGAAATTATGGTAGTTTACTTAAACTATTTTCCTTCAGCCTCTCTACTCTAGATTTAGGTTATACCCAATGAACAGTGTCAAGCTCTTGTTTTAGCACCAGTCCAGTGCAACAAATAACTCACACACCATACCCACATGGTTTCTTGTATAATTTATATTGAAAACATGTTAAAAACATTAGTCTCCCTTTATAAAACCATAACAGCTAGTTATGGCCATAATTACAACAGTGTCCTGGTAATTAAATTCCCCTTTCAATATTGCCTTTAATTGGAGCAACGTATCTTAATACCAAGTGCATAGTGAATAGAAACATGAATAGCAAATGCGCTAATGACAGCAGAGCCGCGCCGAGCTCAGTTTGGCTGGTTGTCCATCTGTGAGCCTGACTGGAAACTCCGGATGTCCTCCCCGATGAACTCCGTCACTGTGGAGAGAGAAGAGGGAAAAAAAGTGAATTCTGTCCTTCCATCTCCATTCATCCCTCTATCCATCAAACGGTCCTTACATCACACATCCAACATACATTTTATCTGGTTATTCTGCGCTATTGTCATTCTGAGAAGCAATATTCTGAGTAAATGTAGGCAAACTTTGCACGCTGTATAAAATGCAAATTTCCCTGATTTTTCCGTGATTTACCATGCTTAAAATCTTGAATTTCCATGACCTATATAAATGTAACATGAGGCTTTTTCCCTTGACCAAAATTTTGAACGTTCAACTCAGACTCAGGTCTTATTAAAGTTTATCAATCTTTTTATAGGGAAGTGAAAATAATGTGAACACAATGGAAAAACATATTAGGTTTGGTGAATAATTTTCTGATTTTCCCTGTCTGGAATGGACTTCTCAGAATTATAGAAATTCGATGACACACTGAAAAATGTGGAGCAACTCAGCTCCTTCCAGGAACAGTGACACAGATTCCTGAGAAGGTGGAGAGTTTTGTTTTAGGGACGATTTCCTGCTGAAGAACACCAGCAAACTCTATCCACCTGCCTCCAATTTGAACAAATTAGAGGCAGATAGGTGGGAAAATGACCGTTTTCTGCTCATTTACTGTAAGAGATAAAACCCTGTACATAAAACCCACCTTCTTCTAATGTGATGTGGTGCATAGAAGCAGAGCTGCTAAACTCCAGGGGGCCCTCCTGGATCTTGGAGCCGGCCTGTGCGTCCCTCTCTCCCCCCTGTCCCATCCCCAGCACCCTGCCCTGCGGGTCCCAGCCCTCATAGTGGGAGTAGGGTGCTGGGTAGAAGTCCTGATAGGGGCTTGGATTGGAGGGAGGGGAGGGACACACCTCCTGAGGATAAGCAGAGTACTGGGGGTAAGGGGAGGTGGGGATGGGAGGCAGAGGCGAGGAGGAGATGGGACTTCCAGCAGGGAACGGGCTGAGAGAGGAGGAGTGGGAGGGAGAGGGCGAGGAGGACAGGTAGGGCGAGTCCAGCCAGGGGGAAGGGGAGGGAGAGGGAGGCTGTGGGGCACGGGGGTACAGTGGGGGCAGGAGCTCAGTGAAGCCCAGCTCCAGGTTCTCAAAGCTGGGGTGGCGCTCAGACAGGGCCCCCCTGGATCCACCAGGATCCTCCACCGCAGCCTCGGGTTTGGAGCAGTACTCTTCGTGGTAGCCAGGAGCTGGGTACGGAGGGGAGTAGGCGGAAGGGAAGGGGGGCAGGTGGAAGCCTGGGCCTCGCTCCTCGGCTGCGTGGTCACCTCTCAGGTGGAGGCCCCTGTCTGCCCTGCTAGTGCCCCCCAGAGGACACAGAGTTCCCCCCTCCAAGGGCAGGACAGAGGGCCGAGACAGCAGAGGATCCTCCTCCTTGAACATGACTGTGGGGGAAACACAGAGACAGATTAAAGAGATCATTGAAGTGGTTTCAGCTTCCAGGGCACATCCAGTTCCTTTTCTGTCTATGGTTAAAATGAATAAGGTTTCTGGTTAAAATATGTTAAACTGTGACATTAGAAAGACCACAACTTAGATCTGTTACATGTGCTATTGACTTTGCTATCAAACTAAGACCAGAGACACATCTTGAAACGTTAACTTCAGTATCAGCGACTGTGATGCAAAGATACATCAAGCTTTTTGGATTTTTTTTTTCATTACAGCTTAGAACTCGTTTCACACCTCGGCACCAAATAAAGACATCCCCACCAGATCCAAAAGATAATAACCAAAGCAGTCAGCCTTACACAAAGCTCCAAATCACTTCAGTGGTCTACAACAAGAAGCTTCTGTACGCATTTTACATCACAGAAATATTTCACTCAACACACTCAAAGTCTCCCTGGTGAAAACTTTCCTCTGAAACCGTTTCGACTGAAGCTAAAAGTTTGCAGTCGTCAGCAACTCAAAGATCCAGGGATGCATTTTCCTTATGTGCCTCAAAAACAGAGATTCAACCATTCTGAGAAAGTGCATGAGTGAGTGTATTATTCATTTGTGTTTGTGTGCATCATCATAGATAGATGGATGGATATCAAAGAATAAGAAACGCTGTGAGAAGCAATTTTCCCTTCTTATCTCCAATTATAAACGCACAAATGCATTAAACAAAACCTACAAAAAGTGAATGAAGTGAGGCTGGACACTCACTGGGAAGGTATTTGAAACAGTGAGTGCTGCTCCGCTTCCTCTTCCCGTTGGAGACGTACAGACAGACGGACACGGGCCGGCTCACAGACAGGTCGCTGTAGGCGGGGACCCTCACACACAGCAAACACTGAGAGACACGGACACACATTTTAAACGACTGACATGTCTTCATTGACGGATATTATTCCTTGGAGTTGAATATCAGCACAGTTCCAGGAAATTCAAGGTTACAACGAGCACTGAACCTTTGAACATTTGCTCTCGAAACACACACTTACCTCATTGCTGTTGTCACGGTCGATGTGAGCCTCCTCCTCCCACTGTAATTTGCCATCTAATAGATAATAACATCAAGTAGAATTAATGACAAGAATAACCAAGGCCTACACTGTCAGCCACTTGTTGATGAATATCATTTGCTCCTACAGGGATGCAAGGAGAGCTAAGAAAAATCTGCTATTCTTCCTGTTTTCAGGTGAAAAAGTGACTAAAGAAAAATATCTGGGGTTCTTTTCATGTGCACCGTGCTGTGCAGTTACATAATATTTAAGCGCTGATCGCTGTAAGATAAAATATATGAAAATACATCAGTGCCAGAAGAGATTGCATTCAACTTGTCATGCTCATACTGAACTGCTGAATTTCAATAATGATTGGTTCGAGAAAATTAATACAAAAATGAAAATTGTTAAGGCTGCATTTCTAAACTGCATGCAATGAATTGGAATGGGGTATGCAGATTATCTCATACCTTTTCAGCGCATTTACAAATTGAACTTTCTCATCTCAAATTTAGATTTATCAAATTCACAGTTTTTCATGAACATGCAAGGGCTCAGGAAAAGCAACAATTTAACCCAACAATTTAGGAAGGTGCACTTGGACAAGCACTACCACTTTTCACTAGCAGCGGTGAAAATATAAATTATAAATCTAAATTTAATTGAAAATTTTCTCACTAGCTCCGTTTTAATCAAGAACCCATTGACAAATCTGTGCCAAAAGGGCAGAAGCAGCTTCAGAGAGAGAGAGTACGTTCAGAGGTGATCACAGTGCTTTGGTGGAAACTGCACTTCAGGGACGATGAAGATTTGATTTCTGCCTCTCTCTGCCTCTGTCTTGTCATTTACCTGTCCCTCTCTCCATGAAGAGCACCCTGGAGATCGGCAGGAAGTTGGTGCCACTCAGCAGCAGCTCCTCGCCTCCTTCCACAGAGCAGGAAGTCAGACTGACCGACTCGATGACTGGCAGCTCCTGGGCCGAACGCTGGGCTGAGAGAGAGAGAGAGAGGAGGAGGAGGAGGAGGAGGAGGAGGAGGAGGAAAGAGGGCAAGAGAACAGTGAGATAAATACGATAAAACAACTTGAGCACCCTGCACAGAAGATTTGACTGTTAATTAAAGTGTAAACCTCAGCTTTAAATCTGCAACCATCTGAATTAATTTAATACATAAACATACATAGATACCAGCTCTCTTACTGGACAAACAACCGTCCCGTCAACTCAAAATAATTGATAATGATAATCATCAATTAACACTGGAAAATGAGCTGTGTACAGCACTGCAAACACAGGCAAGCACAGCCATACAACCAGGAGAGTATGGTCAAAGTAATACTGGGAGTTATGTTATGTCTTATTTGCATAAAGTAGAATAGAATAGAATGGCTTTAATATAATTGAACAGCAGCTGTTACAATGATATTTCAGTGCAACTCGTTCAGTGAATCAATCATCAATAATGCATCAATAAAGCCTCAATAATGGGACAGGATAAAAAAAAATTACAAGACGACAAAAACATAGACAGCCATGGACTCTCATATAATAAATAAACAGGTATAATACAACAATAATATTATTGCACAGTATCTTGCACACTCCAGTGGATATTATTATATTGCACTCTTCCAATGAAATTATTGCCCAGTCCCTAGATTTCTCAAAAGCCAGGAATTATTTAACAGAGTTCAGTTCTTGTAAATTAAATCTGAGCCTCTTGTAATGTCAATAGAGAAGTGTGTGCACCCAAAACCCAATGAAGATGGATTAAAAAAAAAATCTCAAACTGAGATGCTAAAATGCAAAGGTACCTTAAGTTAAGTGAAGCTATGCTGAGTCATTGGCTACGCATAAAGTGAAAATAGTAATCTTTGATGGTATTTTACCATCTTTCTTATCCATTTGAAATCTAGTCATACTACTGTGACTCTGACTCGCGACTCACAGCATTCGATGGGCAGGGAGGCGACCTGCAGAGCCAAGACGCGTCCGGGAGGAGCCACAGGGGGCGCTAGAGGGATGTGGGTCCGAAACACCAGGCGGACGCGGGTGTTCTTCCTCCCAACGTCCGTCTCTCCTTTCCTCAGCTCGATGTCCGAGTTCCTCAGCTTGAGAATCCCAGCACAGTCGATGCTGAGGCACACACACACACACACACACACACACACACACACACACACACACACACGCACAGAGGTTTTTCAAGCCCTAATTCACCCAGGGAAAGTTTGTCGAAAATGCACGAGCATCGTACAAGTTCTGCTTCTGCGTTCAGTGTTTTGCTCACATGCACCTCAGCAGTGAAGGGAAAGTGTCGTTTATCCTCTTCCCCTACCATTATTTTCCTGGCTGGCCCAGCAATTGGAACCAGCAATCTTCCACTCATTAGTTTATTCCTCCTAACATATAGACCACAGTCATCCTCTGTGTGGGTTGGACAGAAACTCACAATATACAAATGAAGGGTTTCATTCCAAAAAAACTACATATCCAAGCTGGGAAAAAGGTTACCTCCTAAATTTCACCAACAAATACTTTAAAATCACAGATGATTGAGCTGTTTTGGCGGTGAAGGTCGTAACTGTAATGGTTACCAATAAAGGACTTCAAAAACAAGCCATTATTGTGAAGAGGAAGCGTCACTGTGTCCAAATGGTGGAGAACTCATTTAGGAATGAACCATTTCAAGCACAATTTCATGCTGAAGAGAAGAATAACTCTCAATAACTGTTTTAAAGGTCTACACCGAATATACTGACAGGAATCAGCAGTCGACCTTGCAATGAAGACACTACAAGTCCTTTGTTGTGTAGGTTGCACAGAGTGAAGCTCTGTCTCGGACTCACAGTGCCGTCATGTTGGTCTCGGGGTTGAGGGGGATGTCCAGCAGTTTGGTCCCGGCCTGGACGCTCTCCTGACTGGCGGTGCCCACCATCTTCCCTGTCACCCTGAGGGCACAGAGACAACCGTCTTAACCAGCCCTAAATACACACCGTGCAGTGTGCTGGTTCACATTCAGCAAGAATTTAAGGCGAGTGAACGGGGGGAGTGAGCACAAGTAAGATAGCGAAAATATATCGCTTTTAATGCAAGATTTCTACTGCTAACACTAGAACATTTTTCAAGACTGAGTTTTAAAGTGGTGTATCCAGGTAAGACGTCACAGACAACACACTGGAAGCTAGCAACGTATCACTGTACTTGCTGCTATGATTATGTATGAAAAACTGTGAATAAAAATGAAGTACACGGACAAAACAAATGCTTAAGATGTGCCAATCTTCCCATACTTTTAACAGAAGTATGGGACAGAAAATGAATAGCAAAAAGAGAGATGAATTTACCATAAGAATCTATGTTTTTTCAAGAAACAGCTTAAGCAAACTGCATAGTGAAATTATATTTGCATTTAACTTTAATGTATTTAGCGGATGTTCTCACTCAGAATTATTGAGACTAAATTCAGCTATAATATCATAACTATAAAAGGTTGATTCCAAGATCAACATTAGAGGTAGACAGTAATATGGACTGTAATGGTTAAAAGATGTGTCTTTAAATTATATGTCATGTATCCCTTGATTATATGTGTTGTAATGTGTGTTTTTATAGCAAAACAACACGGTACCTGTGTATCTGATAGAAAGGATGAGGCCTGATCGATCGATCATCAGCTGTTCCAACAAACACCTGCAGGGAGAGAGGCTTCCTGTCTGTGTAGCCGCACAGCTGCAGACACACAGAGGAGAGAGAGATCAGACTCTGTGAAGACATCAGCGGCGATTCTGTTCCTTGGTCATTGAAAAACAAATGTTAAAAACTGGCAACTTCAAGAAACTAAGTGTAATAAATCATTTACTGTTTAAACAGACTTGTCTTATGGTTAGGTAATCTCATTATGGCAGGAACCATTTTATGAACAAACAAGTTTGTGCAGAATTTCCATGCAAGAAATTTGTTGTGCAGAGCAACAAACAAACCCAGATGTCTGTCTTTGTACTGAGAAGCTTACTGATCTTGGATCTGCACAGAGGGCCTTTTACGACCCTGTGAGCTCCCAGGGGCTGAAACACATCTGTGGGATTTATCTTTGCCTTGCCATTTGATAACAAAGACTTTTTAACTTCTGCCATGAACATTTGCATTTGTTGTTGGTTGCACCTGATTTCATGTTTTGCATGTTCTGCACTACAACCAAGCCAGGTAGCGCTCTTCCACTTTATTTTTCCTTGCAAGCTGCACAAAGTAAGATTTTTATTTGAAAGTACATGCATCTTATCAGCTTAAATCACTAGTGGGGCTAAAACAAAGAGGAGTATCCCAACTGCCTAACTGAGATCCCAGAAATTCACTGTATCAAATGAAATTCTCAGATAAGATATAGGCATTTCTTTGCTCACAGGAAGCAACAAATCAAAGCAGTGCAACATACCAACATGCACCCAGACAGTGGCAGACAGAGCCCTGTCTCAAAGAGCCAGACTCATTAATGTTAGATGTTTTTTTCTCATCACTTCGGGGTCACAGATCATTCACATAAAAATGAAAATGCTGTGTGCAGTGTCTAAGTACTGGAGTTCATATTCTGAGGTGTAATGCACCTTTAAGAAATGTATTCTGCCTTGAAAGTTTACCGCCAAAATTTGTATCAGCAGAAAAGTGTTATAAAAAATCCTAAATATTAGCCTACAGCACGAAGTATACAGTGACAGCTCCTTTCAGCAGCTACTTGGCTCCAGAGGTTTGGGTTGTACCTTGACGACAGGATGTCCCGCTGGCGCCGCCTTCACGGCCCCCCTGCTGCCTTCTGTCTCATAGTGGGCTCTGTGATGAGGGCGCGGCTGCACCTCGATCCGCAGCTCGTATTGGTCAAACTGGGACGGCAGCGGCCAGTCAAGTGGTGGAAGTGCGTTGGACCTTTAAGTGTATTGGGACAGACAGATCGAGAAGTTTACTTATATCCGAGATAAAATCTAAATCACAAGGCAGGCATGCAGGCCAGAAAGTCCCATAAATGTTCATGAGTCGCGGGTGGGTCTTCTGGTTGACATGTGCTGTGATTAAGAAAATGATCCTACATATTCATCGACCATAGAAAAGTCTAAGATCCAGATTTACAGATATTGGGAAATCTACGTTTTTGCACCGCAGCTGCTAGGGCTATGAGTGCATAGTTTTCATCTTATTCATTCAGAAATGTATACAAATCAAGTTGTGATGCAAACAAACGCTCAAAAAGAGCAAAGCCATGCAAACAGCCCCCTTCATCATCACTTGCACGCACAAACTGTGTGCCTCAGCGGTAAGACTATCCACTGAGGCAGGAAACCTTGTGATTCTAGGATGGAAAAACCTTTCCCTTGCTTGCCTGAGTCACTAACTACTGTTACAACAGCAGTTACATCAGAACCACAAAATTTGCAGATGCTTATGAGCTCCATGGACTGTCTTCTTCATGTACTCTCTATCGGCAAAAACGACGGTATCCACTGTAATGTCAATTTTTCATGCAGAAATTGCATCAATTGTATGTTTCCTTGTCCTCTCCTCGCCTGGGACACTTTTTTCTTTTTCTGTTTTTTTTTTTTTTTTTAAGACAAGCCTAGAATAGGTTCATGTAGTCCAGCCTGTAGTGTGTATGGTGCAGTCATTTCTTGCACAATTACATGTTGCAGTCCTACAGTATTGCCTGTGACACTGCAATACAATGCAAAACTAATGCCATTCTTATGAGCAAGTTACATGGGAAGGTGAGTGACACGTTTTGGTACTGGGGAGTGAAGTAGCCACTTTTTGAGTTGAGCTGAATTTAGTTACCATTTGAAAACGGCAGCAACATCCTCCCCATTCAAAATGTCTGCCTTTCACAATAATAGTGGCTCACTTACGTTGATAAAATGCTACCAGCTACACAGATAGTTAGAAACAGGCGATGATGCCTCTCATATGTCGAGTTGTGTGTGTGTCCTTGCCTGAACAGAGGGCTGTGGGCGCTGGCTCGGGTCCTGCCCCAGCCCAGAGCGGGGGGCACAGACAGGTAGTCCATGCCCAGGGAGGGGGGTTCTCTCCTGGGCTGGTGCGTCTCTGGCAGCGGGCAGGGGGAGCTGTGGCCTGGAGCCTGCTCCTGATCCACCTCCCTGGGAGACAACTGGAGCACAAAAACACACGCAGCCATAACTCACCTTGTAAAGACTCTCTGTAACTCACTGTAGTGTCTGTACATATTTCTTACAAATTTTTTTGTTCACTGCATAAAAGAGAGCTGGTGTTTGTTACAGCAGTTCAGTTTGGGTCAGGTAAGCTGTAAATCAGTGGAGAGGATCCTGAACAGGCTTTAGGCGATTAAAGCAGTGAAGTCTTTGTGGCCCTCGTTGTCAAGGCTTATCGATCAATAATGTGCTGCTAATGAAGATTTTGCACAAAGCGATATTCAGAAAATGAAGAACAGAAATACAGAGACAAGCAGAGTGAGCAAAGGAATATTACAAACAAAATAAATATTACAAGCTCCAAGGATATTTTTGGTTCACTGTTTATGGTTAGGATTAAAGTTAGATTTGGTAAATTTAGTGAGTTAGTTGTGGTTAAGATTAGTGTAAGGCTGTTGAGGAAGAGTGCAGGTGTGTGTGTGTGTGTGTGTGTGTGCGCATGTGTGAGGATATTACAATGTTCAACAGGGCAAACCTTATCCAGGTAAACATTCCCAGTTATTTCAAGCTTCGCATCACAGATACAGCCCTAATTTATTCATCTCACTGAAATCACTGTGAAATTACACAGATATATCTATCACATATTTCATCATTTACACTGAAAAAAAAAATTAACACGGCGTTCTGTATAGGATGAATCATGTGAAAATAGTAAATACGATTAGGGAGTGTAATTAAAGTAATTTATTGCGGTGAGAACACACAAACCAAAGCATCTTCACCTGCTCCAATGACGTCTTCCTGGTTTTCTGAGGGATGCTGAGCTCACAGCTGCTGGGAGGAGCTTGTGACTGAGAGATGGAGTCGCCGCCCTCGAGGCTGCATCCATGGAGGTCCTCTGAGTAACTGCCCCTCCGTGACGTACAGGGAGAAGCCAAGGGTGAATTTCTGCGCTTTTTGCCCCCGGGGGAAGTCGGCCTGGACGAAGGTGAAAGCCCAAAATTGATGGTGGCCTCGTTCAGCTCCTCCTCCTCCACCAACAGGGAGTCGCAACTGGAGGCAGGGCTGAGCCAGCCGCGAGAGGAGGGGCTGGAGGCGGGGCTGGGGCTGAGGGAGCCGGGGCCTCCGTCGCGGTAGGTGAAAGGGTCCAGCAGGGGGAGGTAGAGGCGCTCTCGGTCCCACCCACCGCCGCCACCCGTGTCCCAGTAGCTGGAGCTGGCCGGCGCTGGGTCATCGTCCGGGGAGATGGTGGTGATCTGGATGCTGGGGCACTCGACCACACGGGATTCTGACACCTGTGGAAAAACACTTGTGTTCCTTAGCTTTGGCTCATTTTGTGCGATCATACCTATAGATAATTTTCTTTGGTCTGAATCAGAGAGGAAAAATTAATTTGTTTAGGATCACACAACCCAACGACAAGTAAACCAGATATGAGATACAGACATCAAGCTGGCAAATTATTCACAGCAGACTGAGAACCTTCCTCTAACCTCAACCTTTGAAAAACCCAGGCCTAAATTTAACCACCTCTAATCACTTTAAAAGTGTTAGTCTATAATTGTTGGCATAAAAGTGAGGATCTGGTGGTCTCCACGCCTGCAGCGCGATGATACTGCCAGGTCTTGTAAACAAAAGTCAGATGGACTCAAAGGAAGCTTGTTTACTGGTCAGAGTTTTGGTCCCTTGTCGTTCTGCCAGGTTACGGATTTTGATGCCAGGGAGAGTCAAAACAAATCTGATTCCAGCTCCCGTAACTTCAGGAGCACATGATGGACTTGTCTGCACTTTAATTTACTTGCTTTGATTTTTTTCGACATTAGACTAGCCATACAGGAGAGACTGCTGGGTTATCAGACGTTCGCCCAATTGCATCCAAAAAAATGTACATTTTGGAACTGTTTCTTGAAGTTGGTTTGGATTACACTCCTGATGCTCACAAACTACACCGCATTTCACTTGGAAGCGGACTGAGACCAGCATTTTTGGGTGTGTCGGTGCGGTTGTGTGGTCAGCACCTAAGTCTGAATGGTGTTTTTCCTCACCTGCAAAAATTAAATTCCCCTGAGTTCAGAAATCTTCCAAACACGTTCAGTATCCCTGCACAGGGGCGCCGTATATGGGGGAAAAGTTAGGACAATTCCAAGGGCCCTTGCCTGACAGGGGCCCCAAAAAATAGGTAAAAACTAATATAACATTATTAAACCATCATCGAGTATTTTTTTTTTTTTTTATGGGGCCCAAAATTCCTGGCGGCACCCCTGTCCCTGCATGGATATTCTCTTTCTGCTTGCCCATCTAAATGCAGGTCAGAGGTCAGAGTCTGCACTGATTACTGGTATTTTGATCCTCTGTTTTGATCATTTTCATTCACTACACATCTAAACACTAAACACCAAACCGTCTCTGATATCTCACCTGTACAGAGCGTGCTGGCAGGCTCTCGTAGGTCCCGCTGAACTCCCTCACCAGGGCCCTGCGCGGGGGTGGGGAGTGCATTCCAGCCCGCTGGTTGGCTGAGGGTGGCGGGCTGGGGATGCTGATGGACTGGCCTGCATGGGTGGAAGCCAGGTGGTTGTCTGTAACCAACAGGAATAATTATCAGACAGAGAGCGGGGAAAGACGGCTATCACCTAATAGATCATGGTAATTCAACAAAGAACTGGCAATATCATGAGACTCCATTTTTCATTCTTTCTGCAGCGTGCTGTTTTCTCAGTTTGAACAGAAAGCTCCCGCAAAAAGATGAACACACTTGTGCACACTTAAAGCTTTCATATTGATATAACTGGCTCATTTCACTGATCTGCTGTGTTTTTACTGCACTTATTTATTGTCTTTTAAAGTTCAGGTTTCATTTTGTTTTGCTGCAACTGTTTCTGGCTTATTCATTCATCTGACCCGTGCTTTCGCTTGACTTTATTGCCGCTCATTTTGTTCAGTACAATATAAACAAAGTAATTATTATGTAATGTCTCCTCTATAATTAAAGCAAATGTGAAAAAAGAAAAGCAATAAAAATTTGGTCGCAAAAACAAAACAAAACAAAGTTATTATTGCTGTTATTGATATCAAACTATTATTATTGATGATTAATACCGACCTAAAGCTTACAGTCTGTGTGAATGAAGTCGATCTTGGGCTAACTGCTCCTTTGCTGCTCTCATGCCGCTAACAACTAAGCACACAAAAGTGTTGCTTAAAGGTGCACTATGCAAAAACTGTCGAGGGTCGATGTATGTAAGGATGATTTAGACTGAAATAACTGAAATAAGCTTGAACTTATCAGTGAGGCAGACCAACACTGAGAAGAATGAAGGCTCAGTGATCACTTGCACCATGTTGTGTCCTCATTTAATCGACCCTTACCAATTTTGAACGGTGCACCGCTAGCGTGTCTCTGTATAAATATGATTTGGGCCTTTTCTACAGTCATGATTCCATAAACTTTCTCAAGAAAACCTATCTGGATTTGGTCAAATGACCATCACACGGGGGACATGAGCCTTCCAACGCCAGTTACCACCACAGTATTTTCCCCCCGGGTGGTGTGGCAGGCCACTGGGATCAGCCTCGACTCAAAGCCAAACAGTAGTTAAGTCTGCAACAAGCAGGTCTAGAACTGATCATCGGTGTGCTGCACTGCAGGGGCGGCGGGGAGCTAGCGCTAACAATTTTTGGGCGGTGCAGATACACAATTGCAACTGCCAATAAATTAAGGCTCGGGGTGAAAAAAAAAAAAAATCTCTTCAAGTGTTTCCTGGCAACAAAATATTTTATAAGTGATAAAAGCTGCAGCGCCGCAGCAGCAGCTCGTTGGTTACTGGATTTTTCACACGAGAAGAGCCTTTCCATTTTTCTGTGGACGTACCAGCGCACGAGTTCATGTGAGGTAAAGCACTAAGACTGGAGGAACGGTGGTCACAATTTCTTTGGCGCTTTCTGTGTCCTGGCTCAAACCTGTCATAGGAAGTGATGTTGTCTCTTTACAGCAACAGATAGAAAAATCCTGGATGCCAAGGAGCCAAAGGACACCTTCTGTGGGAGTCTAATGAACTTCCACAGGAGGTGTTTGCGCTGAAAAACGAAAATTCTCCACCAAAGTAAAAAATTATTTCTTTGAGTGTAACTCTGTAGCAGCTTCTCCTGAAGTTCACTTTCATGCCTAGGGTGTGGTGATACGTCTGTATGCCAGCATGGGCGGGAAACAAATGAGAGGGTGGATGTGAGGTGTGTGTGTGTGTGAGTGTGTGTGTGTGTGTGTGTGTTTGTGTGAGTGTGCAGTCTGAAAATGGGGAGAGGGAGAACAGAGGGAGGGAGGGAGGTGTGTATGTGGTGTGTGTTCAGTACACAGAGGTTGAGGTTCCTTCCCAGATGGCAGCTGTTAACTCTACTCACACGCACAGCTGATTAGAACCACATTGAGTCTGGGTTGCACACACACACACACACACATACACACATACACAAATACATACACGCAAATGCGCTCACACACACTTGCATAAACACAGGAATACAGTAGGGCACACACACATACTAATGCACAGGCACACAAACACACGCAAATCCCCATGTGCATAACACACACACACACACACACACACACACACATACACACACAATAAAAATATACTCATGCTCACATGCTTACAGAAACAGGCACGCACCACACACACAAACACACTCAAGATCACACACACACACACACACACACATAAGCACATTGACTACACACAACACATCACAGCACATCACAGCAACCACCACACACTTTTTGTCTGGCTCACACACACACACACACACACACACACACACACACACACACACACGCACACACACACACACACACACACACACACACACACACACACTACAGAGAAAGCAAAGGCATGCAGCTGAGAGGGCCTACAAAAGGATGCACATCACAGCACATGCAACCGCCCGCCACACACACACACACACACACACACACACACACACACACACACACACACACACACACAGATAGAGACAAACAGGGTGCAGTTTCCTCTCAGGGAAAGACTAAAAAGCAAGGATGCCCAACAGCCAGTAAACACACTGGGAAGCCAAATCCCTGAAGGTCTCATGTTTGAAGAAGCCATGCAGGGTTACAGCGTTCAAGCCCATGTACTTCAGCTCGTCTTATCCAAAAAAACAAGGAGTCTGACCGAGGCTGCCGGTGGAGTCAAGGTGCAGCGGGACGCTCTCACTTTTCTCCCCGGGAACCGAGCTCTCCGGCTGGGCTGCGCGCACCGGGGTCGGCCCCGGTGCGATCTGACGCGGCGGGTCCTCCTCAAAAACCAACTTGAACTCGAACTCGCCCTCCTCCCAGCCCGGACCCGGCGCGGCCCCCATCCCGCGGCAAAGACAGGATACAATCGCAGATTCACTGATATCTGCCTGCGTCGGACACCGCGATAATGTCCTTGGAGCGCCTCAAATAAATAAAAAAAAAAAAAAAAAAAAAAAAAGACGCCGCTTTCCCCGAGATATTCCCAAAACTGTTGAATGCGTCTTAGGTATGTGCCATCGCGCAAATGTCGCTCCTCCACGAAAGTTTTGGTACAACTTCTTGCAACTTTTCACAATGTTCCCAGACGATGAAGGCTCGTAAGTTTTTCAGACTTCATGCCTGGCGCGGTCCCGAACCCTCGGAGATGTGCGCTATCACAAAATACACGCCAAACATAGCTGTGCGCGCTGTCTACGTCTTTCGTTCCAGCTCTCTCGCCATCCTTTCTTCCTCCCAGTTCAAGAAAAAAAGTTTATCAAATATTTTTGTCGTCCTTTACCCTTAATTGCCTTTGGGTGGGTTTCCCAGCCCCAGTTGGTCCGTTACTCATTCCCCATAGGACCTTCTGCTTGTCAGTCATGAATCCCCCTCCCCAACCCCCAAGCCCCTTCTTCCCCCACTGCTGGAGATTTCTCCCTAGTCAGAGTCATTTCATTTCTCTGCTAACATTTGCCTCCAACACCACTATAAGCATAAATCTTAAAACTTAGCACCCTCCAAAGATATTCACGCTGGCATACGTCCTATCCTGAGTCATCTGAGATTATTTTCCTTGTGGCTCCCCCACCCCCCCTAAAATGAAGTTTTTGTCCAATTTGTTACCACCGTCCCTGCATCAATAACTGCGTGGCACACTTTTGAGGTCAATACAATGCAATTATCATTCCGGTCATGAGCTAGACTCACGGCGAGCTGCTCACCGTCTCCAAAACCTGGTATTGTAGGCCAGCTGGCCACGAGGGCCGTGATGTTAACTGTCAGTTAGTGAACATAAGAGGGCCTATTTCCTGTGGCGTTGAACATGACAGCCCCCCTTTCTGGCTGTCACTCTTCCTTCTCCTCCCCCTTTTTACCCCCACACACCTCCCTCTCTTCTCCCCACCAGCTCCTTGTCCCTCCTTCTCTGACTCTTCCAGCTCCCCCCCTCCCCTCTTTCTCTCTTTCACTCCCCCTCCCTCCCTTCCTTGACGCGAAAGATCTGTTTCTCATTATCCTCTGTAGTCTGCTCTCTGTCTGAGTCGGGAGACGAAAAACTTAAATAAACACACTCTCTCTCCCTCTCTTGAGCTCCTTATTCACCCTCTACCCTCTCTCTCTCTCTCTCTCTCCCCTCTTTCCTCCGTCTTCCCCCTCCTCTAGTTCTCACAGTCATTAGGCTTATGTTATACTGGAGTGTAACTGGGGCTTGTTTCACTCTCTCTGTCATCCTCTTGGGGTTGTGTGGGCAGGCCTTGAATCCTGGAGTGGTCTCAAGATGTTCAAGTCTCATTGGGTAGAGGGGGGAAAAAAAAGCGCTGCCACTCTATCAAAGCCACTAACTAGTCTTTGTAAAACATCCTGAATGAACTCACATGACGCACTAGCCCGTCTCTTCCCTTTGGGCAGCGTGGTGTTTTTGCATTTTCAGGGTGCTGTTGTTATTTATATGCAGTTGCTCTTGAGGATTGAGCTCCCTAAGCTCTAGTGAACTCTGATCCATGTGCCAGGCTAATAAAGTCAAACTTGAACTTGAAAAAAAAGGGGTCCTTATATGTAACGTAGGCACATTTTTAGTCATTTAGACACTGGGTGGCTTTATAAATGGAAAATTAAAACTCAGAATCTAAGGGCTTAGACGGTCCTCATGGTGCTAATAAATTATTTAAAGGTACTGTTGCAGTGTGATGGAGGTGTACAACACGCTGGAGGAATGGGTGAATGTGGAGTTTATGAGAGCAGGACGCAGGGTAGAGAGGATTCCTGTGGATGTGTTGCCATCATGTGGTAAAATGCTGAACACTTTTTACTGTAACTTTCCTGAATGCTCCTCTCTGTCTCTGCCGCCCGAGGGCACGGATTACAGGAAATAAGATGAAAACGTTGGGCAACCCAATTGGCATGACAGATTAAAGGATATTTTTAATTAAAGCAATTTTTGTGGTATTTTTCTGGGGGGAAAACACTTTTTAATTTAGACAGACACACAAAAAAAGTGTTGACAAAAATGTTTTGTACCAGTGTTTACTTGATTGAAACTAGAAAATGGTAAAGGCTTAGACCGCAGAAGACAGACAAAACCTGTTTTGTTAATGTATTGTACAGATGAAATGAACTGATATGTTTTTCTGTTGCATTCTTGTCATTACACATTTATTATCTTGGCTCCTTCCAAGGCTCCCTCCCCTATAGCTCATACTGATGTCTGATAGCTGGCATTTTGTGCTAATATTCAACAAAATTACAAATATCCAGAATTTTATTATCATCAGAGCTAGCCCCCCAACCCCCATCTTTAACATGATGAAAATGCAATGACTGTTGCAATGACACAAATTAGCAGGAAAATTAGTCGACTTCCCCCCCAATGGGAGTGTATTTCCCCTTTATGTATGTGTTTACGCATGCTCTGCATGCATGACACAACAAGCTTGTTCAGGTTTGATTCACCTTAGATAATCTGCCCTTATCTTACACAACAACAGTTTTACAGAGGATCAAAAGTGCCTTGATACAAATAAATCTATTGATTGATGATAGAAGGAAATTTACTGTATGTAGGGATTTTTTTTTTTTACTAGTTTGTTTATAAAATGGGAATCATGTGTGTCGTTTTATTGCAGAAACACTTGTGATGACGTTGTGCTGCAGAGGATCAGATTATAAAGGTTAAAAGTACAAAGACAGAATCTGAGAGGGAGATAGAGGCATCTTCACACCCCGTGAAGGTAAGTTACACTTGGACCTTCATTATAATACTTGACAAGGTGGGCCAGTTTGGACTGTATTTTCCCAATTACTCTCCCTATTCTTCATCTTTCTCCTCAATTCAAGCTCAAGGACTTCTGACGCAGCAAAAGGCCCACCACCCATATCACCATAGTAGAGGGAGTGGGGATGATGGACACAAGTTCCTAGAGGAGCAACTCAGGAGCAAAGTGGGCATGTTGGACAACAGTGAGGACAGGACAGAGCAGGCTGTTCGTCCTGATGAGGCTCAGGTCCTTGAACATGTGCACTAGGATGCTCTGGATGTTTGGTGTTATTTTCTTTGCTGTGGTGTTGCTGTCGAGGTGGCATCGGGGCGTGTGGTGCCAAGAGGGGAAGCCAGTGAGGAAGACGAGCTCTGAGGTGGGCATGGAGCTGGACGGTGTGGAGGCAGTGATGGAGAGGAGAACGAGAGGAAAGATGGGAGCTGTCATGAACAAACCCTCTCGTCGTCTCAGGAGCTCGTTCAGCCACAGACACATCGAGCCACGTGCCTCAAAGCGCCTGGGGGGGCTCTTTCACACAATCGACCATCAGACTCCATGACGCCAGAGCACCCAGCACCTCCTGCCTCCACTGACTGAGACTTAGAACCATACACTTCTCACAGTTAAACCACCACCACCACAGATTTTGCACATGCACATACAAACAGATAATGGATGAGTGTATGTACTGTGTGTATATTTTAGAAATAGCATCAGAGTCTTGATCTGTGGCGCTGTGTAAGGACAAAGGTGACGACAGTGTTTTTCCAGGTCCCTGCCACCCTGTCCTGGGGCCCATTACAGTAAATCAACATCCCTTGATTTTAAATTTAATTTTTTTTATTGTAAGATTCAACTTGTAATATCGTGCTTCTGCGGCAAACAAAGTGGTTGCCATTCATAAACCACAGGACTGAGAACTGGCTGTGCAAAACAAGTGTTTCCCTGGGGACTATTTTCCCTGGCGGAGGGAGCGTTTCACTCTGCTCAATTTAAAGTAATCAAAACACAACAGTGCTGCTGCTTTTAGGAAAACCAATGTGGACGACTTTATTACAGTGATGGCATACTGGTGTGAATAAAGTCTGAAGTCTCTGAAAGTCCATTATCTTATTGTAGTGGAATGGAAAGCAACGGCTGGATAAAAGGGAGGCAAATGTAGTAAAAATGATATTGGAGCTCTAAAATATGATTGCTTGCTTTGGGAAAACATTAGCAGAAAAGTGAAGTGTATATAATTTGTGAATATTACGCTGAACATGATTATGGCATACATGAAATGGCCTAATTTATCACGATATAAAGTTCATTAGGCAAAAACAAATAAATAGATAAAAATAAATAAATAAAAATCAGAATATCCTGGAGGCACATTAGCAGGAAAATTCATCCTTTCCTTTGGTGTCTGAATATCTTATGCATATATGATGTAGAGAACTGCTGTGTTATTGATATGTTTTTCAGTTGCATTCATGCCATTCTTGCATTTTTAACCTGGTTCATCCTCAACTTTGATCTTTAACATGATGAAATTCAACCGAGGTCTTACAACTGTTCATATCTTTAAACAGGAATTAATAAAGTCAATCAATTGATGAATCAAATGAATCAGCACTTAATTTAAGAGATTATTGCCTGAAGAATATTAAGTTTCATAGCATGTTTTACAGATTGCTCTTACATAGCTGTGGTTAGTAACTCATGCAACCTTTAGTAAAAAATAGAATTGAATTGAACTTCCTAAACTTTCTTCTAACCTTTCTGGATCGATGTGAGGAGCATGTTTTGTGAATGTGGCCCCAGACTGTAAGCCGACACAGAAAACACAGCATGAATGTGAAGTGGGACGTTTCTGAACAAGGGCACACACACCCGGCAAACTGTCCCTGGACGGATTAAGGTTAAACAAACGGGCTCCATCAGTCCTTGAGCTTCAGCTTCGGCTCTTCCCTGACCAAATCTTTGTTTTACTTTAAATTCTTTGCAGGGAGAAGGTGAGAAACATACGTGAATAAAAAATAGTAACAACAACAGAAAACACCCAGGATCAAAATGACAAAACAAAACATAAAGATAGGCAGAAGGAACATCCAGAGCGTGACAAAACAGGTGAACTAAACAATACGTTTTATGCATACGAGCACGCATCTGATTGCTGACCCGTTCAGAGCCATAACTTCAGCTTCAGCTCTTATCATCCACTCTCTCTCTCTCTCTCTTTTCCTTCTCCAATCTGGAAGCAGCATTCCTCTCAGTGTAGAGCTAGTGGGTGCTTGCTTGAGTGAATTTGTGAACGTGCATGTGTGTGTATGTATGTGTGTGTGTATGAGATCTCAGTATGCGTGTTTGTGCTTGTGCACTCTGCATCCATGACACAACAAGCTTGTGCAAGAGTTTGAGTCACTTTTGATCATCCATCCTCCCTCAGCTTACACAACAACGGTCTTACAGAAAATCAAAAGTGCCTCAGGACACAGAAATATTGAGATTCATGATTACTGGAAATCTATAGGAAAACATTCTGACAGTTTTTTTTTTTTTTTTTTTTTTTTAAATATAAACTAGGACTCTCTCTCTCTCTCACACACACACACACACACACACACACACACACACACACGCACATATAGATGTAGATATAGTTATAGATAGATATATAGATATGTACAGTGTTAACATCTGTGATGCTTTCCACAAGATGATCAGATTTGAAAGAGGCTGTGTTTGAAGCAGAAGTTGAGGGAGAGTTAGAGAGAGAGAGAGACGGAGGGCGTTAAGGAAGGACACACCTCTCTGTGCACAGCATGTCGCAGCCTGTGGGACGGGACATAGTTCAGTATATTATGGAGTGAACGAAACACGTCTTCCAGTAGAAGAGAAGAAGCATCAGTGAAAGCAGAAGCAACTAAGGATATTTGAGTCAGATCAACCCGAGCTGCAGCAGGGCGTCTTCACACCCCGAAAAGGTCAGTCACTCTTGTAACACTCTGTAACACCTCACAACCCATTAATCCATTTTTTTTTCTTTCTGTCCTTTTTCCACTTTTCTTTGATCCATTTTCAAATCCATGCTCGACTCTTTTTCAACACATTTTTTGTTTGTTTATTTGTTTTATAAGTTTTCTTCCGAGTTATTAATTGATTTTATACCTTGCACCACTTTTCCTATTCCTATAACCAGCATGCAGAGCCTCTCTCAAGGTCAAACAATTGGCAATATAATGGTGAATTTCAAAACCTTTCAAAACCTTTTCAGAACTTTCTTGATTTTTTTTAAATTGATTTTCGTGTTTTTGCTAGAAATGTAGAACTGATCATTTATGATGCTTGAGCCCACTGTCACTGAAAGTGTCTCTTAATCCCTGATAAGCTGTTGTTTTGGAGATAAGAGTTTTCAGCGGACAGATTTTGTGGATTTAGCTGCCTGTGACTGTGTGTTCCTTACTAGTGACGTTAGCCTGACTTGATTCACTTGTTTACTCATTCACTCTCATATAAATCCATCATGGAAAATAAACAGCGGGCTTCAGTGGGAGCAGAGCAAGGAAATTAGAATTTATTCAGGAAATTAGGCCGTGATGTCGTTTTCTCACAAGGGAAGATGTGGTTTTGTGGAGGGTCGTTTCAGGATGCGCACTATCCTATATTATCACTGACCCAATTAACATGTCTCTGCACTCCTAATGTCCGTAATTCTTATACTGTCGTCAAAGTCGGCCACTGATATGACTGAGTAACGTCTTTCAGGACTAGCAAATAAATAAGGGATGTGACTCTTTCCAGTTAGGACCAAATTGAGTACAGTCCAAATTGTGTGACCTCAGCCGTCCACGTCTCAACTCATTTCCATGTGTGAAACAGTCGAGGGGAGGAAGACACCTAAGAGAGAACAGGGGAATCAGCCTGTGTCGAAATACTCTTGCTCTTTTGACTGAGCGCTGCTAGTATTTGGCATGTTTTAGCATGCTGTCTATGCATGCTGTACCAGTCTACCGTTTGCTGGCGGGCCTGATGTGAATACTTGGGGGGCTGCGTCAAAGTGGCAGCCGTCCAGCAGCACAGTAACACACCACGGACACACTGGGAACTAAGATTTCCTCATGTTTATTTCCTATTACTCTGTCTCAGCTCAGTGTTTTTCCCTGGTTCCTTCCTGATTCTGACCATTTCTGTTCATTCGCTCAACATTAGAAACTAAAGAGTGATAATGCAAGATCTTGACAGTCCAAAGACATGTTGGCACTAGAGATACAGTATACAAAGACATTTAACCAAACCCATGATGCTACAGAGGCAGATTGCTGAGGGCAGAGCAAAGATTTAGAGCAGAAATATCGTGAGTGAGCGCCCAAACAGACAAGGCAGTGGTGTCTGATTTAATCAAGCTCAAAATATTTCTGGGTACTGTGCAGTTTCTCAGAAACACTTTGGGTAGAGATCTGATCTGCACCCCCTTGCATTTTGGGTGGACAGTCGGTGAATGACAGTGACATCAGATCCTGTGTGCGCGTGAGAAGAGCTTTGTGATAAATGGAAGTGGCATCTTTATCAGCATCAGCCATAACAGACAGTGACTATCAGCTTCCTGAAAGAGTGAGGTAACACTGGTTGCACACTAACTAGCACTCTCACCTCTGGTACAGTGTTATGGTAAAATAGAGAAACTCGGAGTGTGATGGGTCTAGTTCAGTACAAAGCCACAGACGCGGAAGGTGACAGGAATTTAGAGGTTAAGTTTTAGGAGGTTGCTGCACTGTGCAACTCTCTTCAGGACATTCAAAGGAACAAGCTCGATCTTAGATGGTTCCCTGTTCAGTCCCGTTAACTTTATTTGTTTCTCTCTCTCCAGAATCAAAGCATGAACAGCCCAACCTATCCCGCACCGGTTCCCACCAGCAACATCACAAACATTGAGGATGAAAGCCTCGTGAGCAATGACTTCTCGACGGCTTTGGGAGCTCTCATCCTCACCTTGGTCTTCCTTCTGGGCGTCCCCGGCAACCTCTTCATCATCTGGAGCATCCTGGCGCGTGCCCGGCGGCGCTCCGTTACCACCATCCTCATTCTCAACTTGGCGTGCGCCGACAGCTTCATCATGGCACTCACCCTCTTCTTCGTGGTCTACCTGGCCAAGCAGACGTGGGTCTTTGGCAACGTCATGTGTAAAGTCTTGTTCTACCTGTGCAACACCAACATGTATGCCTCCATCTTTCTGATCACACTGATGAGCGTGCACAGACTGGTGGCCGTGGTGTGGCCGAGGAAACTGAGGTTTCTGGCCACCAAGAAGATCGTGACGAGGGTGATCCTGGGCCTGTGGGTGCTGGTGATGATCGTCGCCATTCCCTCACTGCTGTTTCGAAAAGAGAGAGAGGACAAAGATGAAAGAAATAAGACAAGAGTGGTGTGTGCCCCCGAACACGATTACGCGCGACAGGTAAGTGTGATCCATTTGTTCATAGCAGTGCTCCAATAGACCTTTTTCAACAGCAGCCGTTTTGAGTGCACCAGAGCCTTCATGGCAGGCCGGCATGCACAACACCAGGGTCCTAAATGGAACTAAACCTTAATTAATGTCACTGGAAACACCTGTGCTCTCTTTACTGCTTTAGTAAGCTGTGTTACATCGCTTTAAAGGACCCCAAGCTTCAGGCTATGGATCTGTGTTTGATAAGGTGTAGCCTCACGGATTCCCATCTGGCAAGAAATAGTTATTCCATGACTGTCTATACTGTAGATGTCAGATAAACAGTAAAAAGAATGACACTTATGAAAAGAATGGTCGTTCTGATACATTCTCTCACTGGGCTAACTTCAAGTCAGTGACATAAAAGTGAAATTAAAATATTCCCTGTTTTTCTGTGGGGCTCCCCAGGAACCCCCTCATGGCCCCCTGGGGGTCCCTGGACTCCAGGTTGAGAACCGCTGCTTTAATGCTTTAACTAAGCCCAGTGTTGACTGGGCAACATTAACGGGTAGACAAATTAAAGCTGAAATTTGTAACTTTCCACACGCCGTTGCTTCACGGTGGAGTTGGTGGAATGTCTCATGTCTGTCAGAGTGATAACCACCTAGGGAACGTAAACGCACATGCACTATTTATACATTTATATACAAATTTCTGCTTTAAACTGTTGACTCCTGTCATTTATAGCAGAACACATACATAGCTTTAGTGACGAAAAACCTACCTTTCTGTTGCAGCTTTGTGCTTGTCTCAACACAGCGCAATCGTTTTCGGCCTCTCAAAAAAACATTGTCAATTATATATTTGAAAATGAAACTAACAGCACAGTCAAATACATCTTGACATTGTCCACTGAAAATAAGTGGTTGCAGAATGGTGGCTTCCCAGTAGGTTTTAGTATTGTTTTAGCTTGTATATTCTGCTATGTTCTGTTAATGTTATCTACAACTTTCCAAATTGCTCTTAGTGATGCTCTGTGGAAGTATACACATGTTTGGGATGTGCTGAGGTCATCGTTAAAAAATAGTTCCAAACATAGCGGAGCATTTTCAAAAAAAAAAAAAAAAAAAAAAAGAAAAGAAAAAAAAAAGGACATTTAGTTTGTGAGAGGTTGAAGACGTTTGCTATGTTGGAGTGTGTTGAAAGTGACCAGAATGATTCAGCAGTAGCACATTTCTCATCTCTAAAGCGAGCAACGAAGTTAGACTATGGATATGTTATTATAAATAATGGGAATCAACATTTTAATACAGCTTAGGTAGAAAAATACCAACCTAGCAGAGATTTCTGTTTACCCTAACAAGCAGTTTCTTTATCCTTGTAGTTTTTCAGATTTAAAAAAAAGTAGAGACCTGGGGAATTTTGAAGCTTTGATTTATCTTCTGTTTTACACGTGTCGGATTAAGCTATTGTTCCTGAAATAAAGCCACAGTGTGCGGGAAAGTTTTTTTTTTTTTTTTTTTGCTTGTCAAACTCGTTGATCTACACTTGAGTCAGGTTTCTCTGGTTGCCCAGCCCTGTAGGAAATTACTTTAAAGGAACTTCCTTAAAATTTTCGATCATGCTGCGTGCTGCACAGTGATCTGATCAGGTGACGTTTCAAATATCTTACCAGACGCAGGGAGATCAGGTGTAACTGTGGCTTGAATTTGAGTGTGAATGATGATTTGGGATGTTAGAGGGACAGGAAAGAGTGCTGGGTTTATTTCCCTATATCTAGACACTAATCACTCTCATTTAGTCCATAATTGTACTAATTATAGGAGTGTAATCCACGTAAGAGATGTGCCCTTACAAAAAAAATTTCATGGCCTCACCTCATAAAATATTAAAAACCAACACTGCAAATGAAGTGTAGTTCCTGTCTAAGTACATCTGGATGTTTTTGAATTTAGACACACACTCAGAAGCCCGAACAGGATGAGAGAGGACATGTCTAGATTTGTTCAAAATATTAACATCACAACAAGTGGGCAAAACTCCACTGCAGCATAGCTGTAGCGTCAGAACTGTGTGAAAATATACTTTTCATTTCACCCAAAAAACTGTCATTGTATCTTTGCTTTCTTCTTCTTCTTCTTCTTCTTCTTCTTCTTCTTCTTCTTCTTCTTCTGTTTTGTAAAATCAAGCACAACCACTGCTTAATTTCAAGTCTTTCTCAGCTAAAGAAGATAATTTTTCTGTCTGAATGTAGTTTTTTAGCAGTTAAATAGATTGTTAAAATAAGTCACACCTAACTAATCATCAAAGCCTGTTTCCTGTCTTTTAGATTTCTTATGTTTTATAATGTTCAGTGAAATCCCTCCAGCTACACACACAAAAAGAAAACAAAATAAAAAGACAATGCAGAATGTCCTATGTCCCAAGTAGTCCTAAGATAAAGCGCTCTCAAAAATGACCTAAATATTTTCAGTGGCAACAATTACAATAACCATTTCCATTCATTTGACTGATAATCATCAATCAAAAGTAATAATAAAAGTGGAGTGGAGGAGAGCAGCCACAGCAAATGGCAAAAAAATATGTCCACTTAATGAAGAGTCCGTGACTAAGATATGAACGTTTTCCTGACGTCATCTGCCTCCGCTCTGTGTTGCCTCGACAGATCCATTCCTGCCCGTAGAGGCCACATTACTCATTATGTAATCATCACTGTTGTCTGTCTGTCATCCCACTTCCTTTGTGCAGGTGAGGTTCCAGTACTCCCTTGAGACCGTGGCTGGATTCATACTCCCCTACGCCGTGATCGTGACCAGCTACGTCCTCATTCTGAGACGCTTGAGGCAGACCAAGTTCAAACGCAAGGTCCGCAGTGAGAAACTCATCCTGGCTATTGTGGTGACCTTTGGCGTGTTCTGGCTGCCCTACCATGTCATCAACATGGTACAGGTGTGTGATTGCATATTTGCCGTCTCATTTATCATGTAACGTCAATGAATGATCCAGTCGTTTGATTGAATGCTGAGAATATGTTGGTCCTTCCAGGTGGCGGCTGAGTGGTTCTCAGAGGAATCAGTAATGAGGGACAAGTAAGTTGCAACTTTAACTACTGACAGTCCAGCTTTGTCTTTTTAGGTCTTGTAGCTTTTCACTCTTTCATAATATTTTGGCATTATCACTGAGAATACTGTTGGCATATACAAAACAAGCAATAACGCTACAGTACAAGCCAGTAGAAGCATTAAAAGGCAGGTTTTGTGTTTAAGAAATATCCAAAAGCCAAAAATTCTGTCTTCCTTCCCCCAAATGCAATGGCGTCATTTTCCAACCCCTTCTCACGGATTAGTTTTTTTTTTTTTCGTCCAAAGGTCTTCAACGGGAAATTTAAGACTTCCACAGATATACAATAACAGCATTAAAAAGTCTCAACAGTAACAGTGAAAAGTAAAACTTTGAATATCAGGGACAAGATCAAAAGCAGTGGAAGCCTATTCGGTCATAATAAATAGACTGTTGTTGATAAGTTTGGACAGCTCGGAGGAAATGTGTTGGAGTATCAAGTGAAACATTTTGGGTTTCCAAGAAGATCATAGGCCCTCCACAACGTTTATTTAACATGTTTAATTCACAATTCTCGATGCATGACCTTAAAATCTATCAAAACACTTGTGGGGTAAATGTAAAACACTTACATTAGAAGTGTAAACTTCCACTTAATAGTTTCCAGCACTCCATGATAGGGAGTTATTTTTCCCAGATGACTGATATAATATTGCCTGTTGCATGGGAAGTGTATTTTGTCTTTGGAAAATAAATTTTTATGGAAATCCATGTATCTCCCCTGGTTGTTCTGGAGCATCTCCCATGCTGATATTCTGAAAGATGTAAATTCAGAAGACAACAGTTTTATTTCCTGTACCTTCAGAGCAAAACCTTTCAGTTAAGCCCTCAGGGATGTCACTGGACTCAGACTTTGTGTTTCATGAATTAGTACAAAACTCCAGTCATTCGGTGTGTCTGCTGTTGACCGAGATGTCCTCTTCACCCTTTTTTGTCTCTCTGCAGATTGGATCACATCTGGAAGTCCAGTCGTGCAGTGACCTCAGCTCTGGCCTTCATCAGCAGCTGTGCCAATCCCGTCCTTTACACCTTCGCCGGGAAATCCTACATCAAGCAGAACGGCTTTGCCTTCATGGCGCGGCTCTTTGAGGGCACATCATTGGACCAAACTGGGACCAGAAAGGGCCGGTCACTGGCCTCGGACACTCAAGTGGGACTCAGAGACATGGAGTCCACGGCTAGCACTGGAAAGACCGTTATACACGATGGACAATGAGCTTTCTATGAGCAGTTCAGACTGAAGATGGGAGAAATAAGATGTGGAGTGGTGGTGCGGCGGCTCACGTGGTAGAGCGTGTACCACGAATCAAGGCTGAGTCCTTACCGCAGCGGCCTGTGTTCAAATCCGGATTGGACCCTTTGCTCCATGTCCTCCCTTCTTCCTCTCACCTACCTTTCCTGTCTCGCTCTACTGTCACTATCAAAAAGAGCAGTAATGCAGACAAAAAAGAAATTAAACAATGTGTAGAGCATAGACATAATATATAGACACAAAGTGCAGCAATTCTACAGTAAATGTAGTTTGTGTTGTAAATAGTGTATTGTGAAATGTACCTGTTGTGAAGGTACTGTTCTACTGTATGTCAAGCACGCAGACAGAGGGAAGTGCACTGCTTGTACAGGACTTGTATATATATGACCTGTAAATAAAAAAAAAAAATTAACTAAGAGTCTACATGGACAAAAGAAAAAAATCACTTCAGCCTTAGGCCCCATGGAATTCTGGAAAGGTACATTTTATTTTGCCCTGATGTGCAAATTGTACCGTGCAGTTTGCTGTCACTTTCAGGCCAAAGACACAGCTCCTAAGTCTTTTTCCTTTTATTCGTTATCAACACTGAATGTATGAAAAATACAGGCATTACAAGGTGTCCTAAGTACACTGAGCAAATTACACCCGGGCCACAATCTCGCACGTTAAACTGACACAGATTACTGTTGATTACCTTGCATTCCTATGTAATTTTTTTTTACTATTCATGGGGGAATCAAAAGCAATATAACAATTTGTCTACACTTATCGAAAGGCGTTTTATTTATTGTGTTTTGTTGTTTTAAACTCTGGAACTGAATACTAATGTCAACTATAAATATATCATGCATTCCATGTGTGTAAAAAAAACATGAGTCTGAAATGCTTGTCGCTGAGCCAGTTTGGTCTAGTTAATAGAGAAGGTAAACTCTGGTGTATTCTATGTTTAGTTGTACAATATTGTCTTATGTCATTGTCTTACATTCAGTAGTGTATGAGCAAATCAATTAATTATTCATTTGACATTACATATTACATTTTAGGGCATGCAGTGTTACCACATGCCAACATTTCCAGGCAAGTCACATTTGGGGATTTCCATATTTTCAGGTTCATAATTTCTATGTGGCACCTAAGATCATTATCACTGTTTTAAGCGGCACATCATCTGCTCTGTTTTAAAAGAAAACCTGTTATTAAAACAATGTACTGCTGCCTCCCACAATCAGGGCCACAGCACTTTAGGGGAACTTGACAAGTCTTAAAAGTTTCACATCATTCTCAAGGCCAGGGTTTTGCAATTTGTGCACATTGTAAAATAAGATGTACTAAGAAAAAAACAACTCATGACAAGAGTCCTGTCATATGCAAGCTTTTGACCTCAAATTCACATGTTCCAGCAGCTGTTTGTCATTCTAGAGTCCCATTAGAATTATATAAGGTATTTATTATGAAACACAAATTGAAGTTGTACTAAAATAAGCCAGCTTGGTGTGTTGTAGATGAAAACCCACAACAGAACTAACAAACTCCCTGGTGGCAATGCCATTGGCATTTGCTCATCCAAATGTTTTCCAGGGGAGGGTAACCACTTCAGGCACATTCACACTGAGTAATAACTTCCTTTTCCAAACTGTGGCCCAAGAGCTTCCACTTTCCCATCGGGCGCCATCCAATCCATTTCAAATATGCCACTGCAAGTTTTACAGCATTCACATACTTGTATCCAAAACAGATGAAGACTCATACAGGCTTGTTTAGTCGTGTTTTATTGACCAAAAACGTTTTACAGAGACAAAACAATGCAACTGGTTCCTCTCACAAGTCAAACAGGATAATTTTTAAAAACTACAACAGAATTATGCCTTTACAGAAATATAGTTAACTAGTCAATGCTTGCACACAGCACTTCAGCTTTTTTATCTTGACTTTTAACTGAGAAACTTAATACCAGACTGAGATTGACCCAAAGGTGGATTCCCTTCAGTGTCCAAAACCTGCAGGCAAACAAATACAAAGGGCGTCAATAAACTGCTGTACTGTGCTTTTAAATGCTGTAAGTACATGCAATACACATAAGACATTTTTTGTTGACACATCAAGCACATGCATTCAACTCAAACCGGAAGAGAATATTTGTGGCATGAAAGATTGTAGTTTTACCTCATTTTGAAGAAATCCAGCTCAGGCTGCTCCAAGCTGAAAAGAGAAAGACTTTTAGTTTTACTAGTAACACAAATGACATAACTTCAAATTTTCAGCGTGGTCAAACCCATCAGTGCAGTAAGAGTGTAATCATGAGCTTCAGGTGAAACACGGACTGCAAATCATCATCATTACAGGGTTTGACTCGGAAGCAGAGCTGGTCTAAAAAAAGACTGGCTGCGGCGGCATCTGGAAATAATTTTCCCTCTTCAGCAGCAGCAGCAGCTCAGTGCACCTGCTGCCGGCCGAAGATGAAATATTATCCCGCAAAGATGCGCTGCGTTTGAGTGCAAGTTTTTTTTTCTGCGGCGTGGTGCGTTCAACATCCGTCCAAAGTCACGTTACGGCTGCTCTTCCTTGTCGCTCAGGCCCACTTGAGCAAACTGGAGCCAGGTCGACTTTTACAAATAACTACTGCATCATTTCCTCCATTTAGACTACTAACAAAGAGGTATAGTTTAAAATGTGGCTGGTATTTGTGAGACAGCACTGGTTTTAGCCGCTAATTAGCGTCAAACATGAGGTCGGTCGCTGCTACACGGGAGCTACATCAGAGGAAGACGCCGCAAACACGCACGTATATAGATAAACAGATATTAATGGCCAAATTACAAAATCAGATGATAAACCACAGCAGACATACCAGGCAGGAGGGTCAACAAGACACGCCGGTGGTCGTCACTGTGCAGCCCGGCAGAAAGAGCCTTCTTCACGGCTGCAACAGGAGGAAAAGACCGCTAATGAGACTGCGGCCCAATTTATCTGCTCATCACAACCACGTGTTTGTTGTCGTCCCGTGACTGAACTTCCGGTGCTCTGTCGTCTCTGATACACACACACACACACACACACACACACACACACAATGGCATCAAAAAAAAAAAAAAAAAAAATACTAGACACTACAATCAAATTTATGGTATGATGATAATGATGGCATGATGCGATTTTTCCATGCAGACCTATAGAGCAATGGAAGAAACTGCAGGAAGAGCAATTTATTAATAAGCTGTGTATAAATAAGGCATTACACTTTTGATCCCTTGTAACCTTCCTTCAGCAAATGATCAAATGTTTCAGCTCATCCACCCACAGAAAGGTCTCTGTGACATTAGCTCTTTCTTACTCTTTCCCTACGGAGACATTATATTTGATTGCTATGTTCATACACATTTTTTCTTATTCGTTTTAATTTGAACTCCTGCTGAAGTTCACAATTTTTTTTTTTTTTAAATCCCTCAATTCTTTGTATTCATGAAGGAATTGGAACAATGCATGTCAACCATTTCTTCCTGGAAAAAAAAAGACAATCAAATCAAATTTAGTTTATTAAAGCTTGTTGCCATACACTTGCGTTTTTTTTTTTTATTTATTTTTTATTTATTTGTTATTATTTATAATGTTGGTTAGATTTAATCCGTTTTTGCTGTATTATCCCCTTTTTTGCACTACTTTGTGTTTTATTGTCTTAATGCGTCCTATTGTTGTGAGCCATGTTGTGATCTATTTTTGTTCATGCCTTGAAATACAGATTGTAAAGAAAACTATTCTGTAAAAGGACAAGTAATGGGGAATACCTGGACGGCAGTGTGCTGTGTGTGGCAAGAGCAGTGATTTGCACCTGGTTGGGGCAGCGGATGTTATCTCACACAACCAAAACTATTTAAACTTAAATACACACACAGTCGAGGGTACGGAAGCTCTACTGGTCCGAAAAGGCGAAACTCCCCTCACTGAATGCAGCAGTGAGTATTGATAGTTCATATCGATAAAGGCTGTGAAGTGCAGCGACAGACGACAGCATCATTCACCAGCGGACGGTCATTTGGTAGCCATGAGAGTCTTAATAGGTACGTGACTTTATTTATTTATTTGTTTTTAAGAAGAATTTCAGCGTCTACATTAAACAGAAAAGGTCAATGTGACATAATGCGACCAGCTAACGTTAGCTAGTGTTAGCTTCGCAGCGCCGCAAGTGTTTTTATCCGCGTTATTAGTTTGTTTTTCTGGAAAACACAGCGGGACACTAGCGTGGTGCGTGTTGGTCCATGACTTTCGCACCGTTTCATTCTTATTCAAATGTCATGTTGACGAAAATGATGCCAAAGTGGTAAAAGTGCAGTTTTGTAAGCATGTCTTGTACGCATGCGCGTTGGGCTGTCAGCAGTGTAGTAAGTCCTGCCTTCTGATTGTTTTGTTTACATGTATTTTTTTTTTTATTATCAGCATTTCATATAAGTGATGTCAGAGTTCATACACATAAGCAGCTTTTTTTCTCATGTTAGTCAACAGTAGCTAACCTGGTAACTGTATGCATCAATGTTTCTTTTCTTAAGTTTTCCCCTTCAATTTCTCTGTGTATTTCCTCTTTATTTGTTCCTTGAAGGAGGTGGATCTGGGTTTGTTGGTCGTGAGCTGACTCGCCTGCTCCGGGACAGAGGCCATGAAGTCACAGTAATATCCCGGCAGCCTGGTCCAGGGAAGATAACATGGGTAAGGTGGTCACAGATTGATTTAAAATACAGAATCAGCAATCATGCATGCTGTCATCCTGGTAATTCTTATTCACCAGAGCAAGAGATGGCACTCACCACACCACAGTGACAGACTGAGGTGAATGTATTTGTACTGTATGTGAGCTGCTGGTGGATTTGTAACATGGATCAGTGTGTATGTTTTTTACAGCTGGGAGGGAATAAATGAGTTTGCATGGAAACAATACAAAGTCATTTATTCCTAAGTCCATGAGAGCTCTAAACAGCAAGAGGGGCTGAAAAAATAGTCGCCCATAGTCGAGAGACACATTGCCAGTGCCATTTTATTATTGCTAGTCTGCATGGCCCTGCAAGTCTATTTGTTCCATCTCGTTTTTGTTTTGTTTTTTGTTTTTATCAGGGGTGTAAAATCAAACTGTTTATTGAACCTTTACACCCCTATGTTGTATGTCTTCTGGTTTTAACCCCGTTGAGTATTTTGCCCAATTTTATATCATGTCTTCAAATACAAAACCAATGTACAAACCCCTGTATAGTTATTGTGAATGGCACCTACAGTGTTCACATTGCTGATTACTGATTTACGGGATTTCCTCCTCTGTGCCTTGCAGGGTGAGTTGGAGTCCAGAGGCCTTCCTCCATGTGAAGGCGCTGTCAACTTGGCTGGAGAGAATCTCATGAACCCGTTGAGATGGTGAGCAACAAACAGAGCCCGCATTACAACCAAACACGGTTGCACAAGTCATTGAATACTTTCCTCACTCAGTCATGGCTCAGAATTTCTCAATACATCCCACACAAATGGTTAGCATTTGGACTGCTGTTTGGATAAACTGTGAAAATTTACATTATGCCGGCTAAAGGGTGGATAAACTGTTTACAGTGTCTGTACAGAATAAATGAGCTTTTTGTGTATTGGGCCAGGCTTTGTGTGCTGCCTGGACCTCCCTCTCAGCCATGTTTAATTAAAACCTGTCTGTTTCTTGTTTGTTTCAGGTGGAACGAGAGCTATAAGAAGGATTTGTTTTCCAGTCGCATCGACACCACAAAGACTCTTGCTCAAGCCATCGCTGCCTCCCCGAGTCCCCCTCACTCCTGGGTGTTGGTGACAGGTGTAGGTACGTGTCCGTCAAAATGATCAGGTTGTCAATCCCAAATTGCTGCTAAATAAAATAAAGATAAAGCTTAGAGCCAGTGTAGTGTGTGAATGGAGTTTCTGATAATTAGCTGCTCACTTGGGCTGATATCTGAAAGTGTAGACTGTGGCGGTATTTGTAGCCATACGAAACATCGTCTCCATATTTTCGCTAAATGCAAATCCTCTGCACGCTCTCTATAGACAAGTTTGGTTTCAGTTTTACGGTGCTGTACTTACGTCATGCGACAAAACCATTGCTTTTGGATCCAACAGCATGCTACAAGCCCAGTCTTGAAGCTGAGTACACAGAGGATAGTTCATGGACACCATTTGATCTCCTGTCAAGACTTGTGAAGGAGTGGGAGGCAGCGGCGTGTCTTCCTGAGAGTGTAGCAAAGACCACCAAGCAAGTCGTCATCAGGCCCGGTTTGTGCAAAACGAGCTAATGAAGTCTAAATACACTGTTTACCTCAGGTTACACAGGGAAAACTTGCATGTCAGAATTTTGGTATTCAGTCAGATATTGCAATTTTTGCTGCAAAAAATGGGGTTAATTTTTACCAAATAATCTTGCCTTAAGTTTCACACAAATTATGTGCATTTTAAGTATAAGTTGTGTTGGTCTTGCAGTATTTTGATGGTGATACTGAGAGCTGTGTTTCTGTGTACAACCTGACAGTTCCTATTTTTCTCCCTCTGTCCACCAGGGGCAGTGCTGGGTCGTGATGGTGGTGCCATGAAGCAAATGCTGCTGCCCTTCTGGCTCGGCCTTGGCGGCACCCTGGGGTCCGGGAGACAGCCGTTCCCCTGGATCCACGTCGCGGACCTGGCAGGAATCATCGCCCACGCCCTGGAGCCCCCCACCGACACATCACCGCCCGCCGTGCCCCAGGTCTTCAACGGAGTCGCTCCTGCTCTCAACACCAACTACGAGTTCACTAAAGAACTGGGCCGGGTGCTGCGGCGGCCCACCATCTTCCCTGTGCCGGGCTTCGTCATGAACGCGCTGATGGGCTCCGAGAGGGCCGTGGTCCTGACCCAGGGCCAGAAAGTCAAACCCAAGAGGACTCTAGAGTCCGGGTTTCAGTACAAGTACCCGGACTTGACCTCAGCCCTGAGGGAGATTGTTGGGAGTTAATGGATCAGGAGAGATATAGAGAGGATCCTGTAATAATTACAACTTAACCATAACCAAACAGCGACGTAAACTCATAAAACATGATCATGCAGAAATCTCATAGTTTTCAAATCTGATGACAGCTTGCAAGGATTTTCTATATAATTCAAAATGATTTATTTTCTGACACAGGACTAAGTGTTGGAGTGTAGATTCAGCTGTTTTCTGCTCTAGCCTTCGTTTGTTCCTCCAGTGTTTATTCCTGCTGACTGCAGTAGGTGGGATGTGCTGGAAGGTGCAGATAACATCATCTGCACTATTAGAGCCTCAACAAACACAACGGGACATCTCTGGCCCTCCGTGACAGTCTGGATATGGCTTCCCTCAGTTCCTTCAACACACTTCTGCAACAAACTGTTGGTGAACATTTTTTAAAAGGTTCCTGCAATATTGATCAGCATATGCACCACAGTGAAGGCTCATAGTGGGATGCTGGTATCAGTTGCAGGTTGCAATGATAGTCAGACCAATATCAGACCAATCGGTGGTGCTCATGAATGGGACGTGATCTTTAAATGTTAATGTGAAGTGCAGTAATGTGAGGAAATGACTTAACTTCCATCTTAGGACTTTTCAAACGTCAGATTTATCTTCACAGAATGGTCCAGGATGTTTGATATGGAATATGATTTATTGAAAGTGGTGTACAATAAAAGTGGGTGAAGTGCAGAATGTGGCACTTGCTTATTGGCTGGACAGGATATTTTATTTTTTTACTGTAGTATTCTTTACAGTCACACATCAGATAACAGGTTAGTCAGCGTTTTACCAAGCAACTGCTCTGTCCACAAAATACATCTGACAAAGTATCACGACGACACTTCACGGGTTTTGGTTTAGACAACATTCAAGTAAGGAAATCTAGGACGAGGCGTACTTAAAGTGGACAGTGTGCTGGCTCTTTGTCAATAAATGCAGATGTTCTAGTTTGCTAACAAATGATGAGTCTCAGTAGGTTGTAGTTGTGAGGTTCATTCCTTTCCTTCTTCTGGGTGGTCACTCTGCACGCCCGCCTCCTGCTGCTGGATGACTGGCAGCTGATCTCCCCATTCGCTGCTCCGGGCACAACGATATACATCTCTGACAAAAAAAAAATACAACACATTCACCAGAATTCAAGGAAATGATCATAAGTAATGTAGCGGTGCATCAACAGGTGCACAGACAACACTAACACTAATGTAGATGAGACATTTTTCCAAGATAAGATATTTTTTGTATTCTTTGTATTCACATTAATCTGATAATGCCAACAATAATGTCAATATCACAGACAGAATTTGAAATCAACACCTCCCAAGTACTAAATCTAAATAAAATTCATATCAATCAGCCTCACCCGCCCTACTAGTTATACTTTTTCAGCCGATAATATTTCAAAAACTTTCTTGTACTTTGAATTCTGTTGCACTTAATGATTAACTGCAAATGTGATCCACTGTATGGGTGCGGGAGCAAGTGTAAATTCAACACAGTGCTTGGATCTGTGCACAAAATGGCATCGCAAGCGCATGAGGAGGATTATTTCTATGAAAAAGTATATACCCTGATTTATGGCTATTAGCTTCAAAAGGTGTGAAACGTTATGAGTCACAAAATGAGTTCACGAAAAACTTTCAGGTGATTTCAGCTGATCCCTGTCAGTGTCTGTGATTTTTTTTACCTGCCGTGTTTTCTGGCAGTCACCACCACCTGCTGGATCTGTCCGTTAGGGCAGCACATCTGGCAGTGGACGTGCCTCGACCTGCTCAGCACCGGTGCCACCAGCCTGGCCCAGTCCACACCTCCTTTCTCTGCCTCCACTCCATCCGTTCGGGCCAGGATCAGGTAGCTGAACTTCTCGATTTGTCGATCAGGACGCTGGGGACAAAAAAAAAAGCAATAAGGTTGATGCAGCATCTGTTATTCAGTGTTTTATTTATCTGTTTGTTAGAGTATTAAGCTCTGACATTTTCAGAAAATTCATTTCCGTTTGCTACTCTCTATCACTGCCGCATATAATAAAACAGTTATTTAACCTATAACTGGTTCATGACAACGGTAACATTTGCTTTTCTAAACTTTCAGTGTCTGTTGCGTCTTTCCTGGGAGAAATCCTCTGGTGCACAGGGAGTAAGAGGAACTGAGTAGTTAGCATGAGCAGTAACAGGTACCATGGCTGAACAAAGAAAAGGCTGCCACCTACAGAAAATGGAAAATCAAGAAGGAGCCTGAGAGCTTAGCAACAAAGTTAAACAAAAAAATACAATCTTTCACATTAGTAGATTAATCTTGGTGTTACGCCACAGATATGAAAGCCTCTTCAGCAAATTAAAGCTGTGTGTGGAGAGCAACACATAGACTTATTACCTCAACCTGTGCCTCTTTTATCTACGGGCTGAAGTGCTTTGGTGTCTTTTTTTTTTCTAAATCATGTATCAGACAATGTCAGAAAGTACATGAGCCTGGAGGAGGAAGGGAGAGCGACACGAGGGGAGACAAATAGCGGCATATTTCCAAAACATCCTCCATAATCCTTCATAATAAGCTGGCCTCTCAGAGAACGCAGACAGAAAAGTAACCCATCATGTAATCCTCCAGGGTTTTGTCTCACCCCAGGTAACGGCAGAGGGTGGTAGGGCTGCTGGAAGTTGCAGGGCACCGGGGACAGACGGGCCAACTTGGGACACGGCAGTTCATGAGGACACTACAAACACAGCGGAAAACAGAAGAAGGGGATGTAATCATAACACCGCTGATTAAATGAACACATGACGTTTTAACATCAGGGCGGGTGTGTGAACACATACGGGGGCGAACACTGATGCTGCTCTGGTGTCAAAGAGGAACTTCTCTTTCTTCTGCAGAGAGAGAGAGAGAATACCATCAGTCTGCTTCAAATGACCGCATCGACATTATTTTACATCAGGAACACTCACACAAAGTATTTGAACGCAGTACCGTTAATAAAATGTCTCTGGCCTCCATAAGCATCTGATGGCCTTCTTTGGTCCCATTTTCAACCAACACCTACAACAACATGAAATGAAAAGTTTTTGCAGTCGCTGATTATCGAGAGAAAACATGGGATTTGCAGACAGAGAACATTTTCGTGATATATTTATCTCAGCTTTAGCGATACAAATATTGTTTAAATGCTGTCTTAATGGTGTAAATGGTGTCTTATAATCCAGTAAGAGTTGGGTTGCAAGACAATACACAAAAAATAAATAAAATTCATTCATTTATGTGCAAGAAAATGGTTTCGAGCACACATTATAAACTCACAGAGTCACAGTTCAGACTTGCACTTGAAGCAAGATCGGGATTTCACGTGCAGTCCAAAAGGCCAGAGCAAATACAGCATCAGGTATGCACATTATACAGACTAGGTGGTGTGATGTGATTATTTCAACCAACCAGATATGAGCTGGTCTTTCTCCACAGAGTGAACAGGATCTCATCTCGCTCCTTCTTACTGGGCAGTTCTGAGAGGGAAAACGCCCCGACCACTACGTCAAACTGCACCTGGAGGGGGACACGAGGCCTTGTCATGGCTTTCACTACGCAAAACTTATCAATAATCGCCGCTCCATGCATGCATGCAGACAATTTCTTAAAGGGAAGCTTTTTTTTGTTGTGTATTGATGGGAGTATTTGGCTTTGAATCATTTTTGGAAATCAAAGTTCACCTATCCACACAGCAAAAGAAATTTTCAGCTGGTGGTTTCTTTGAAGCAACATGCGATAAAAACCGGTTTATTTATTATTTCTGTTTATTATTTCTGTTTAATTATGTTTATTACGAATGAATATAGAGTCAGGTTTTCTGCTAATAGCTCACCTTGGGCGAAACAGGGAGGAACTGTCGGAAATAGACTTGCTTGATGTGAGGTTCGGCTTTTTCGTCGTCGCCTGCTCAACACAAAAAAATGAACAATCTCAGATTTTCACGTAAAATCTATTATATCTTGTAAAGTATGGCACAATAACTGATAAAGGGAGGTTTGTTGTTAACTGGAGGTGTTACAGTAAATGAACTAAAGTTTGTCTGTGCCTTTGAGAAGCTGCTCTGCCAGGGTGTTCATGGGCCCCGAGCTGTCCACACACACCATCTCCTTCAAACTGTCCCCCCAGCACGAGTGTGAAGCCCTGGGGAGAGAAAACAGAGTAAAGACTGGACGTGCCGTCATACAGGACAGATAAAGACACCGCTGACGCTCATGTGGACACTGACCAGACCACCGTTCCTAACCCCGAACCAAAATCCAGGAGAGACTGAGGAGCGAAGGACGGATCTCTCTTCTTTATCTGCAGACACACAGCAGAGAGAAGATCAGGCATGAAAACACACCAGAGGTCAAAAAAAAAAAAAAAAAAAAAATGATGAAAATCCGTTATGGCTAAATTAGTCTGTGGTGCTCCCCCAACATGTTTTCTTCTGATGAGAATATACAAATAAATTCCCTCTTAAGGTCAAGTCACTATAATTTTATTGTATTTCTTACTGATATTTGTTCTTTTGCTGCCTCTGTTGTTTGTTATTCAATTGACTGCTTGGCACTTGTTTTAAATTGCCTGGTTTTATCTTATTCTCTTGTTTTTTCACTTTATTGTAAAACACTTTGCTACACCCCCTGTATGAAAGGTACTATGTAAATAAAATATTATTATTATAACTGTTGTTGTTGTTGTTATTATACTGTTATTATCATCATCACAAAATCATTCTGAGGGCACAGTTTTTGACTTTTCAAGGAATAAAACCGTTAAAAGGGAATGAGTAGAGGGTAAAAGGTGTGTAATGTATGAATGCACCAGTTTAATGGGTGCAATCATGATCATTATTTTTATTTTTGAGCCATAAAGTCACCCCAACTAATTCTCCTACGTCACTAAACGCAGCACAAACTACAGTCCTCTCCCTTTTCCTGTCAGATGTGCGTGTCATGCGTCTGGCCCAGTCGAGTCAAACCGACTTTTCCTGCCAAAAGTTTGATCGGCGGAGAGTGAAGGACTGTGATCCCCACCTCGTTGAGAGCTCGCCTCACGGCAGCGTAACCTCCAGCCAGACGAGCCACCATGTAAATCACACCCAGCTCTTCGTCGTACCTGAGATACACAGAGAGGGGACAACACATATTCATCAATGCGGCGGCTATGAAAAAGGACAAATCCTCAGTCACACGGCCCAGAGTGTGAATCCTCAATATTTCAAACTATTAAATCAACCACAAGCTTTGTTTTATTGCATTTTATTGTGATTGTCAGTACTTAAAAACTGTGAATGTCTAGTTTATGGAGACAAAATGTTAATAAAATGAAGGTTTGTGCATAGGTGGATACAACAGGACTGTATTTTGAGCTGGGCGAGGAAATTTGGCTCTTGGAGATCTTACAGCAATATACCAACAATAAAATACTAAAATGTTAAAAGGCCAGCTAAATTTATAGCTATTATCCATTTAAAAAAAACAGCAGTAGAGTTACTTTATGGGAGTCCAGTGATATGTCGTTCTTTTGAGCTCTGACAGCACTTTCTTCTTAATGCGGATATCCAGCAGCTGCTCGTCTATATCTGCAATACGGAGCACGCGTTTTTAGAATAAACACATCAGTGGCAAATCCTTGCATAAAATAATCTATTTCTAATTACTGTATAATCTATTATATTTGGATCTTTTTTTAAATTTTATTTTATTTTACATGTCACCTACCTCCTCCTTTCTCTCGGGCTTTTTCCCACAGAGCTTTCTCCAGGTTCCTGGCTTTCTGCCTCAGCGTCTCGTCCTCGGCTGCTCTTTTCCGGCTCCACAGGAAGTTTCTGAGGCTGTGGGCTCGCGCCGTCAGCTTCGGCACCTGGGCTCCTTAAAGGCCACCGAGAATGAAGAAGCACACTCTCACATCAAATCAGCACAATCACAAAAAAAAGCACACAGCACCAAAAGCGTTTCAGGACCTTCTCAAATGAATGTGAAGACTTTGAGACATGAGCTGTGGCTGTGTGGCTGACTTACTGTGAACGATGGCCTGGGCGGCTCTCTGCAGCTCCTCGGGTAAGCGCAGTGTCTTCAGGTTGGTCGCCCCTGGGTGCTTCCTGTGCGGCGCTCCGTTTAAGAAATCAGCCTGGGACTGTGGCTGTGCTGCTGCACTCATTCCCTGAGAATAAGCAGCAAAAAATAATAATAATAATAGCACTCCATTATTACCTGATTAACCCAAAATGCATAACCTTTAGTCTGTCATCCAAGCAATGCAATGAGGTGGAAGGCATTAATTACTTTTACTCATATTACTGTGAGTGAGTAGCCTTTTTGTGTACTTTTTTGTTTATTTTTTCAGTCAGTAGTTTTACTTTTATTTAAGTGCATTTTTTGCTTGAGTACTGTTCTTCACTACATTGTAAATCACATCCATTACAGAGAACAGGTGATCAATGGCAGATTGTGGAGCCTTTCACAATAAAAGGCTCAGTCAACAAAGATGAGAACAACCTGGTTCTGCTTTTTGTCATTCCCAGATTTCACAATAAAGGCTGCACAGTGTAAAACTACAAATTACCATTTAGACTCGGCTGGCAAAACTGTAGATTAAAAAGAAGAATAACAGCAGTGAGTTTACCTGACGAGGAGAACCGTGTAGACTCAACCACTGTATTATGTGCTTATTGTTTGCCGGTTGAGTCTACACGGTCCTCACTCTGCAATTTCACGCAATGCACCTTTAAAATATTTTAATGAGTTTTCTAACTGCATGGAAAAGATCACAGATAATAACTTTCACTGCCAGGACATTTTAAATCAGACACTTTTTACTTTGTGCTTCTGCTGCAGTCAAACATCAGCAGAGTAGCAGTACTTCTACTTGACTAGCAATTTGTAGTACTCTTTCCAGCACTGAATACTAATACACAGAACTTCCTATCAAGTGACTACACCGTGTCATTGACCCTCCTGTTACCTTCATATTTACTCACAGGTTTTATCAACTGGGGCCAATTTGACCCCAGTAATTTAAAACTCCAGAAAATTATTATAATAAAAATTGTTACCCAACGTTATGTTTCTTGTTGACTAGCTAAACCCCCTCACCCCCACCTCCCACCTTAACTACAGGTGTGGTTATGTTCCTACAGGAGTGATTATGTTAGATTAAGGCAGAGGTAAGTTTTTTGAAGATTATAAATGGCATGTCATAGTTCATCAGTGTCCAAAACAACTAAAGCAATGCGTGTAAAACGCTGATATTTCTGTTTTATACTGATTTTATACTGATCTTGATGAAATGGGTACAAGCCATTGAAAACAGGTCACCATGGTGATTTAATGTTGACCCAGTTGTCCCAATTAACTTAGGAGAAGCCATTACACATGGAGGAATAAAAAAACATATTAATGATGTATTTAGAGACGCTGAATGGGGTCAGATTGAACCCAAAGACAACAGGAGGGGGTTACAAGTCTGGACAGGGGATTTAAAGGGACAGTTCGTCTGAAAACAGTGTGACCTCTTCAATGACGCTCCAAAATAAAAACGATTTAAAGTGAGCTCACCCTGCACGTCATCCTCAGCACGACGGCTCGCTGACACAGGACACACGCGCCAAAGGTCCGTGTCGCCATATCTCCTGATTTCTTGCGTTAAAACAGCTGGAACACCCGCCGCTCAGCCCGCACAACTTCCAACCCCGCACGCTGGGCTTCAACTGGTCCTCCAACAAAATAACTCCGACCTCCAGACAAGACGGAACCTTCGTTAAAAAAAAAAAGTTCTGTTCCACCTAATGAAGTGAAGAGCGCTCACTCCGCCTCTGTTTCCGGGTCCCGTCGAACCAGACTGATGCGCTGATGTTGCGGAGTGATATCGTCACAGTATGTAGGCGAGGGACTATCCTGTTAAAGCAACATTTCATTGAACACGTTTGTGTAGGTTGGTCTCCTAGTGCTTCTTTTTGGTTTGATTCACAGAATTTACGGAAGATTTAATGCTGACACGGCTAAATATTTTGATCATGTTTGACAATCCCGTTTCTTTCGGCAGATGTTTATTGTTTTAGCTATATATTATATCCATGATATGATTTAGCAAGAAACATATAAAGTACTCCTTTTATGTTTTTCAAGATTCTGATTTTAAAACACGTTTGACCACAACTGCATAGGCGGAGTTTGCGGGGGGGGGCATTGCCCCCCCTAGCGTCTGAAATGTGTCACTACACTGAGTCAAAAATAGGTCCAATATTTTTTTTTTCCTGTATACATATCTATAAACATTTAAGCAATGCAATAAAATAAGATTATTTTCAGAAATAAATTTGAATTACATTATGTTTGGTATTGTAATAAATAAAATAATAATAAAAAAAAATGTTTGCCCCCCCCAGCGCAAATTTCAAACTCTGCCTATGCACAACTGAAAATTTAAAACTTAGAAATCACAAATTGGCAAAAACTGTGAGATTACTATGACATTTCAAATTTAGTCCAGTTAGCAGACCCTAATTTGTTTTCTTTCTTTCTTTTTCTTTCTTTCTTTCTTTCTTTCTTCTTCTCTTTTCCATAGATTTTGCAGTTTATTGTTCATTGTAACTCATTTTTATTTATTTATTTTTTTATCATTTTTATGCTGAGGTATATGAATAGGAACCTTTCTGGTGTATGTAACATGTTTACTTCATGTAGTTGACTTGAATTTACACAAATAAAGGGGGGAAAGTATGTGGACAAAATTACACATAAACACAAACTACTGAGCATGTTTGTTTGCTTGTTTCTTTTTCCTTCTTTCTTCCTTTCTTTCTTTTTTTAAATCAAGGCGCCTTATTTAAGGTCTGTACCAGATTGGTTGCTATGGTAACGGCATGCGTGAGGGTCAACGTGATGGTCAACATTTTTAGCCGTCGAGTGAGCCATCAGGTCAATAGACGATCTTTAGTGGCGCCGCTTGACAGAAGCTGCCGGGACAGTTTCCCGCCTCTTCCTGGTCACTTCCTTGTCTTTTTTACTTTTGTTTGTTGTTTTGTTTACATGATGCGGCGAACAAGAGGGTCGAGGAGTAAAGCAGAGAGTGCGGTAGAGAGCGGAGATGTGCCGTCAAAAACAGGTCGGTGTTTGTTTGTTGTTGTTGTTGCTTTTATCGCAGGTAAAGCAGCCCGACGGGAGAGACAGCGGCACGGCCGGCTGGACGTGTCCGGGCAGAGGAGCGCCGTCTGCGGTGTGCACACACTGCCGCGCTCCGGTGCTGCTGCTGCTGATGCTGCTGTTGACAAGGTTTCAGCAAACAAACAACCCTCTGTGTGTGTATTCAGGCCTGCTACATGCTAACTCTGTCATCGAAAGTGGAACCTGTTCGTGCCCGCCCCTCAACTAACTGAGTCTCAATGGAAATCCTATGTGTGTGTGAGTGAGTGAGTGAGTGGATGGGTGTGTGTGTGTGTGTGTGTGTGTGTGTGTGTGTGTGTGTGTGTGTGTGTGTGTGTGTGTGTGTGTGGATGGGTGAGGGGGGGTTAGACTGAAATCGAGTGTGTAGTCATAATAATAAAAGTCTTCATTTATAGAGCACTTTTCAAAATCAAGTAAAATTAAAAAAATAAAATAAAATAAACTCCTCAGGTTTTAAATAGTTCCTTGTCTACTAACATTAAGACATTCACCGGCTTGGATGTTTTCCCCTTTTCTTGCTTTTATAAAGGAATCATGCTCAATATAATTTGGCTTTTTTTGACAAGAATATACCAAAAAACTTTTTAAATGCAAAGTGAAAACAGATTTCTACAAAGTCATGTCAGATAATGAAAAATAAGTTAATTAATTGGCATTATTTTTCAGGACTCTGTTAGTTAATTAACTCACTTCTTTTACCTTGTATATTTTTAATTGATTGATATTATTTTTAAAGATTTCTTTTTGGTACATTCTTGTCACAAAAAAACCCCGAAATAGTATTGACCATGATTCCATTTATAAAAGCAATAAAAGGAAAAAAAAAACATCCAATATAAGGTGGGCAGAGTTTTTTTTTTTTTTTTTTAACATATGCTTAATTTCTTACTTCTGTTTTTATTGTTGTAGTATTTTGTGCCATTAATCCACATAATTAACATACTTTTTTTTTTTTTTTTTTTTTTTTTTTTTTTTTTACAAATTTTTAAGGCACATGACTTTATATTTCTTATTTCTTTTTGTATGTCTTAGAATCTATTTCTCTTTGTGAGAATTTGAGCAGCTGACCCAGTTTCCCCACAGGCAACAATCAAGTTTTTCTGATTCTGCTTATATCACTGACTTACATATTAAAAATAAATACTGTAGTGTGGCTGCTCAAAACTGACTGTTTGTATGCAGTTGCAGTATTTCTTTTTACTTTGTGTGATTTAATTTAAAGGTCAGAACTGGGTCTCAGCTGCAGAATATCGGATTTATCATATCAATAGTTAGGAGTCCATTTTGAGCAGCCGTGGTTTGGGGAGCTACAGGTTGTACAGACTGCAGTTTTATCTTTGATAAAGTGTGCAGGCCTAAGTCTCTCCCTCTCCCTCTCTCTTTCTCTCTCTCTCTCTCTCTCTCTCTCCCTCTCCCCCTCCCCCCTCAGTGTGGCAGTGGCAGGGAGACGAGGGCCAGTGGGAGCCGTTCTCTCCATCGGCCTGCACCTCGTTGGACTCGGCCGTCTCCACGGGGAAATCGTCCGTCACCGTGACGCTGAGCTCAGGAGCCTCGTACGTCATCGACCTGAAGAAGATGGTCCAGAAGAACCCTGTCACCAAATACCAGAGGAAAATCCGCTGTCAGACAGTAAAAACAGGTGGATGTGGGGCTTCACAAACATAATATTAATATTACCACTACTACTACTACTAATAATAATAACAACAATTATAACTGTTATTATTATTATTATTATTTATTTTATTACTTTTTTTTTAAGGTGAACTATTTTCATATCCACATTTTTATCACCTAAACATTAAATTATTATTATAATTATTATTATTATTATCATTATTATTATTTTCTTTGCTAATTAAAAAGCTTATTGAAAGTAAAGTAGTCAATATTTTATTTTATTTTGTCTTTTATTTTACTTTATTTTATTTTATTTTATTTTATTTACTTTTGACTCTTTTCGATCCAGATCCAGGTTTGAATGGAAGCGGTGACCCATCACGTGAAGATGAGAGTCCAGTTCAAGTTAAAGAGGAAGAGGAGGAGCAGCCGGCTGCTAAGAGGAAGAGGGGGCAGAGCAAAAGACAGACAAAAACTAAAGAGGCACCCAAAGAAGAAATGGAAAGTAAAGGTGTGTGCATTTCATTTACATATTTTTTTTTTTACATGATTGTTTTAAAATGGGCAAACGGGTGGATGAAGACAGAGAGAAAGATGCTTTGTGTTTCGTTCAAACGTCAGGTGGCTGTTTACTCTCTCTCTCTCTCTGTGTTAGAAATGGAAATTCACTGTCATTCATGTAAACTGTTTGTATGTTGCACAGAGGTCGTGAAGACGGTGGTGATGAAGGGCAAAGCTCCGGTGGACTCTGAGTGCAAAGCCAAACTTGGAAAGGTAAAGTGTCTGCAGAGAGCTTCACATTCATGAGTTATGATTCAACCGTGTGTCACTGCTTTATTTTTGGTCTTGAATCAAACACAAATTAATTTAAGTTACGCTTTAGAGCAGTGGTTCTCAAATTTTTTTCAACGTCTGAAACAACAACCTGATACTGACGATATTTTGTCGGCTCTGTTTCGGCGTCTTCTTCTCTTCTTTCTCCTTGAAACCACAAATCCATTTTCTCAGTTTTTGTCTGGCTTCCTGGTCATAGTGAACAAACGTCTTTAATTTAAACCATTTAAACCACAACAACACCTTCGTCAAACCCGAGGAGGGAATACCGAAGACAAACTGACATTTTCATTTATAATCAAACTTATTTCAGCGTAAGCTAATTATTTTATGAATTATGCATGACTTAAAAATATTAAATTAATGTTGAAAAAAATCCCATGTACCCCCGGCAGTACTCCAATATACCACTAGGGGGTACGCGTGTCCCTCTTTGAGAATCACTGCTTTAGACAATTAGAAGAACAAAAATCACCAGTAAATAGATTTGAAAAATATTCCTTCAACTTTTAAATTTCACATAATAAAGATGTGCGAGGTGGATGGGTAAAACTGAAAGTATATCCATACCATGAGTTTATCTTAAAAATATCAAATAGTGAATAACTACAGGAGATGCCATGCTAAATCCTCATTATTGCTATTATAAGAGAAGAGAAAGGCTCATTCTTTAGTAGCTTGTCTTGGTTGATTTAGATACTGACTCGATTCAGTTATTTTGTATTTAGTGAAATACAAAGTTAACACAGAAAATAACATTTGACTGCCTTTTTTAAATTTAATTTAATTTTTAAAATTTATAATCCTACAGTTTTTCTGTTGTCCTATAATGTCATTTTTTTGCTCAATGATGTTCTCTCTTCCTGGTGATTTTGAACATATAATGTTTATTTATGAGGTCTGTCTAGGTAAAAGAAAAAGTTTAGGCTAAAAAAAAAAGAGCATGTACAAGCCAAAGTACAGAAAAGACATGAGAAGTTGTCAGAAAAAGTTTTGTTTTTTGTTTTCTTTTGTTACGAATGATCTCAGCTTTATTCATGGTATGTTTCCTCTCTCGTCCATGCAGGCCCACGTTTACAGCGAAGGAAGCGACGTGTATGACGTGATGCTAAACCAGGTAATAATTTTTAAAAAATAAAATAATGGACTGAATCAAATGGATCTGACGGCTGAGAAGTATTCATTTACCCAGTACAGTACATATCATTCAAAATTCAGAAGCTGTAATGTTTTGCGGTATATAGGCTCGTCTGATGGGATGAAAATCTGGGCGATATTGTAGCTCTGAGTATTCATCATATATTGATGAAATAACTTAACTGTAGTTATTTTCACCAGCAGTTATCTTGACAGTTTTCAGACTGTAAATGAAATGAAACGTTTCAGTATTGCTCATATGAAAAGTGAATTTAAACTAAATTGTGACATCAGATAATACACAGCTGACAGTACAAACCTAATATTTATTTCTTACTATCAGTCTTTAAAAAGGAAGTTATTGAGTGAAGCCTCTATCATAATTGTGTCAGTTTTCCTTTTTGAACTGAGGGAACAGTAACTGTGCTGGAGTGAACTCTGCAGTAAACATTTTCTGCGGCTTTTTTTTGCAGACAAATCTTCAGTTCAACAACAACAAGTACTACTTGATCCAGCTGCTGGAGGACGACAACTCGAAGGCCTACAGTGTGTGGATGAGATGGGGCAGAGGTGGGTTTTACACGTTTTACACGCTGATGCAGGTGGAACGAAGAGAAGTTCATGCGCTTGATCGCTGAAAACTCTGTGTCTTAGTTTGGTTTGGAAATGAACAGCAGCCCAAAAAATTCTGGTAAAATCTAACTGTGTACTTTGGAGAAACAGTGGTGGGAGTTTCCTGTCCTGTTGGTGATATTTTAACCCTGCAGTGATGTTTTTTGTTTTTTTATTTTGTCTCTGCAGTGGGTAAAGTGGGCCAGAACAGCTTGACAGGCTGTGGCGGAGACCTGCTGAAAGCCAAAGACGTCTTCAAGAAAAAGTGAGATTGAATAATTGGAAAATGAGTTTCAGATGTCCCGCGTGGAAGTGGGTTTTGTGAAACTCTGAAATGGGCTGGTTTGTTTTCGCCTCAGGTTCCTTGACAAGACCAAGAACGAGTGGGAACAGCGGGCTAACTTTGAGAAAGTGGCTGGAAAATATGACATGGTGCTGATGGACTACAGCGCCAATGGAAAGGCAAGCATCACCTCCATCAGTATCGGACAGTGATCCTGACCGATACTGATGGAGAGGCTCAAATTTACCTCCTTTTTACATTCCCTCCTTCTTTCTTTCTTTCTTTCTTTCTTTGCCCATTAATTGAAATGTTTTCCACCTTTCCAGGAGGAGAGCCAGACTGTGGTGGACGCTGTGCCCAAGAAGAAGCCCTCAAAGCTGGACATGAAGGTCCAGTCTCTCCTGGAGCTCATCTGTGACCTGAAGGCCATGGAGGAGTGTGTGCTGGAGATGAAGTTCGACACACGTAAAGCTCCTCTCGGTCAGTTTGTCTGAATCGGAGTCATTACAGGAAATATTGTTCCAGAGAAATATTGAAAACGTACAGTTTGTCAGTTCATCGGGGCACAGTGTGCAGCAGCAGGACCTCACACACCGAGGAAAGAAGCATCATAAGACATCCTGTGGTCATTGTACATATGAATCCACATATACACCTGAATATTACCTGTTATGAACCTGTTATTAATATTTATAGAATTGATCTAAATCAGAAAAGATCACCTGACGCACCGATCACTTTCAGAGTTAGTACGTTTTGAATGATTCAGCTGTACACAGTGCCTCTCTCTGCTGACCACTGTACACTCTGAACATGAGACAATTTATTCAAACAATTCAATTTATTTTATACACAGTAATTTCCAGATTTAAAGATACCCTTTTTATTGTTTTTTTTATTGTCTTTCTGACTGGTGCTGTTTGTGAATGTGTTAGTATCACTGGCTCAGTTTGGTTTTCCTCCGTCTGTCTGCAGGCAAGCTGACGTCCGAGCAGATCCGTGCAGGCTACATGGCGCTGCAGAGGATCGAGGCGTGTCTGAAGAAGAAGGGCAGCAATCGCGAGTTGCTGGACGCGTGCAACCAGTTCTACACACGAATCCCACATGACTTTGGGTAAGAAATGTGCAACTCAGTAGTTAGGGAACACGCTAACACTGACGAGGCCCTGAAATTACAGAACTGATGTAGGAGATAATGTTTAATACGATGACTCTCAGAGTGTCTCACATTAGCTGGGATCTTGACGAGTTAGTAATGTAACGTTGGGATCTGATTTTCCAGGTTAAAAACTCCTCCCATCATCCGCACAGAAGATGAGCTGAAGGAAAAAATCGCCCTGCTGGAGGTAGAGGAACTCTACTTTATTTGAGATATACAAGTCTTTTCAGCTTGGTGCATTAAATTATTTATGTTCTTATGATTTTTATGTATTATTATATGGCTTACTCAAGCAAAATCACATTAAATGGTCAAATACCTCATTTTATTTGAGTTTTTAAATAAAATGTGCCAGTTATCATCAATTTAGACATAATTATGTATCACAGATGACAATATTGAGTTACTGCCTGTCCAATGTAAAGTAATCTACCAGTTCTTTTAACCCATTCACCTGTAACACAGTACATAATCCAGGGTAATCTACTGTTTCTCTTCCCTCCCTCAGGCTCTGAGTGACATCCAGATAGCGGTGAAGATGGCCCAGTCCAGAGAGGACAGTGACGAGCATCCGCTGGACCGACAGTACAGCTCCCTCCGCTGCCAGCTGCAGCCTCTGGACCCCAACAGCCACGAATACACGGTCAGTGTGACGCTGTGCTGAGCGGTACTGAGAGCAGTCAGGTGGTACCGAGCCGTTCTGATACACCACTGCTGATTCGCTCCAGAGGATACACATTTAAACTGATAGTTTGGAGTCTTAGCTATATAGTGGTAATACAAGGTTCCTACGCAGTCTGAAATATCATGAAAAAGTATGATTTTACAGGTCTAGAAATGTATGGAAAATGAGGAAAAAGTGTCAAAACCATTTGCAGACAGTCATGTTTTACATTGAAGGACGTCAGATGCCTCCTTTTGTCCTTTTCGGGCTTCTGCCCTACAGCCTGGCCAGCCACAATAGTGGCTGCTCCCATTCAGCTCCAGTCTAGGACCCATGGCAAATACAAACTTTCCGATAGGTGGCTAGCCCATCCCAGTTATTCAAAATGGTTAGCGAAGGATCCCAAATCCAAAGCAAAAGCAGTGTGTCAATTATGTTTGGCAGTCATTCAAAGTCATACAGAAGGCAAGAAGCACACAGAGCTTTTAAAAGCATCCTCTGCACTGGGCATATCTGTTATTTGAGGCCTAAATAATTTAAAACCCTGAATAACTTTTAGTTATCAGCAGGCTGAAAAAAATGTACCATGAAATCTGAAAATGAAGGTCTGGAAAAGCATGGACTATGGAAAAATAAAATGTGTAGAAACCCTGGTAATAGATCTTCCAAGTCTGGCTGCTCAGCTTTTTGTTGCAAGAACGAGAGCTTCACTGGGACTGTTCTTCTCCGAAACGAAACCAGCAAACAACACGATTTGGATCAGCAACCTAAAGCTGAGATGTTTTGAAAGATGCACAACAGCACACATTCTTTGGGATTCATTATCGATGCTCTTTTCTAGCCGTCTTGCTTGCCAAGTTGTGGAACTGCTGCTTTATTTCTGTATCACTACACAACAGCTTCACCTACCAGGTGTGTAAACAAACATAGAGCGCTGAGGGGAGCTGTTGTGTAAGCAAAGTCGTCGGGTGACAATTGGAGGATCTATTACACTTGCATGGATTAGGAAATACCTCTGTATGGATAAGAACCAGTCCTATTACTTTAAGGATCAGAGAATGAATCTATAAATCAACCAAATTCAGTCACATGGTACAAACTAGGACTAATGTGTCCATGTCAAAGAGCATCAAACTATTAAAACTTCTCTTGGGCTGTGTAATATTATCCAATATTCTAAACAGCTTAATTGGGCACTAATTAATTGGGTAATTGGGTCTTTCAAATGTAACAAAACAATCAAGTAATCCTAGATAGCATAATGTAGCTTTATTTATCCTGTAACCAGTAGTTCTGTAGGTCATGTACGCCTCAACATGTCTCAGATTCAGGTATTTATATTGGGGAAAATAGTTGTTAAACATGGTGCAAGGTTTCCATTAAATCAAAAATCCACCCCTAAAACACAAATGTTGACAACCTGTTGCCACACACATCAAGATATTTTCAGCACAGCTACGATGGTGTTTGATAGTGAAATAATTTCCCGACAGTAAACATCAGCTAACTCTCTGTAACCCCTCTTCTCTCTGTGAAGGTGATAGAGAAGTACCTGCAGTCCACTCACGCCACGACTCACAGAGATTACACCATGACTGTGCTGGACATCTTCTCGGTGGACAGGGCGGGGGAGAGGGACAACTTCCTGTCACAGATGCACAACAGGTAATATCTGAATACAGCTGCTGTTTATGCAAATGGTTGTCATGTTTCAGTGTGTGTGTGTGTGTGTGAAACTGGTTTTGTTGTCTCAGATGCCACTGAAACCTGAGCTACTTTCATATTTGTCTCGAAAAAGCTACACTCTAATTTGATTGGTGTCACTGAATTTGTGACGCTGATGATGAACTCCCCTTTGCACACTCCATGTAATTCTGTGTGTGTGTGTGTGTGTGTGTGTGTGTGTGTGTGTGTCTCCATCAGGATGCTGTTGTGGCATGGTTCCCGCCTGTCTAACTGGGTTGGCATCCTCAGCCAGGGGCTCAGGGTCGCCCCACCAGAAGCCCCCGTCACTGGGTACATGGTAGGATGGATGAACAGAGACACACTTACACCTGCTCTTGATTCATTTATTGTTTATTTTCACTCTTTCTTTTTTTTTTACCCAATCACTCAATCTGTCGTTTAATTCATCAATCCTGGAGGGGATTGGAGAGATGGAGAACAAATGAGTTTGGGGGAAGAGAGGAGTTTTACATGTACTGGAGTAACTTTTTGAAACGGCTGCTCAAAAGTAAAACATTTGCTTTGTAAAACCAGTTATTGGCCGTACTAAGCATTTTCCTCCCAAAACATTAACATTTTTAGTATCAAAACCTATATTTCCAAAAACTGGGTGATGAATTTTTTTTTCCAGCATTTTTGTGATGAAGCGCGTTGTGCTGAGCTCCCTGTTTGTCTCTTGTCCAGTTTGGTAAAGGCATCTACTTTGCTGACATGTCGTCAAAGAGCGCCAACTACTGTTTTGCCAACCAGCGCAGCAACGTGGGGCTGCTGCTACTGAGTGAGGTGGGTGAAACTAAAAAAATATTTTGATCATTTTGTACTTTAACAGTTTAACATTTATTATGCAAATCTACACCAAAGCACATCAGAGACAGAAAAAAAACAGTAATTGAATGCCTGCAGGTTCTTCTTCCTTTTTGAGTTGTATGTCCTAGTGAGCACACCTGACTGTTTTGAGATTTTTATTTATTACTTTGGACGGCTGATATCTGTGGATTTGCTGCCTTGTGCTGTACGTGTTTGGACAAAACTGCCGCAAACTTTTTCATTTATGAACATTTCTCAAAAAACAAACCAATGACAAGAAACAAAACAAACAGGAGGCCACGATCAGTAAATCAAGGCTGATTTGCTTAATTTAAAGTGAAGTCTCACACATGGCACATGCAATAATCATGGAAAATCTGTCTCGTTGGCAAAACTAACACTTGGTTTTCCCACCGTTTTTCTCCCATTTCTGGTTGGTGTCATATGGAGAAGGTCATTTTTTCTAAAAAGATGTGGGTGTTTAACAGTATTGATACAGCAGTCAACAGTGAGATGATTTTTCTGTGGCCTTTTTAGTCGCTGCCAGCAAGATTTTTAAGAGGTAGATATCATCTTTTTTAGATGATTGTTGCTAGTTCCTTTCAGAAAGTCTGAATTTAGGGTCAAGTCCAGAAGATGTGAGCACGATTAACCATGATTTCTCCACATTCCCTCCAGCGGGGTCTAACTCTGTGCTTTAATAGCCTGATTTATAGATGTTTTTCATTAATTTGAGCTGCTCGTGGTCAGAGAGAGTGTACGGTGGCCAGCTGGGACAAAGTTTGACAACAGAAGTCGGTCAAATTTTGCTGTCTCAAAAAAAATAACAAGCCAGTGTGTGATGGACGACCCTTTGCAATCTTTCTACCAAAGACAAATTTCACTGCATCTCCGTCAGCTGCTCAAATCTCCACGCTGATGTGTGTGTTTGCAGGTCGCGCTGGGAGACTGTAACGAGCTGCTGGACGCCGACTACGAGGCCAACAAGCTGCCTGCTGGGAAACACAGCACCAAGGGCCTGGGACAGACTGGACCTGATCCCACGAACTCTGTCACCCTGTCAGTCTCTCTCATTCTACTGTTTTCCTCCATTACACAAACAACAGTCATTATATAACCTGTCTGTTTCTAAAAATGAACTTAATAACCTCAGGGTAAATTTAGCCATTGCACGTTGATGAACAAATAATAAATAATGCTCTAAAGAAGTTGAATAAAAATGGAATATAAGATAATGAAATGTATTGAACGTAGACCACCAGCTTAAAATAATTCTTGTTATAGCAGCTATTACCAATCTGCCAAAACATATTTCTAACATTATCTTGTTTCTGAAAGGGAATACGAACAGAAAATATATCTATATTTTTGTGATTACACCGGAAATGCACTGGCACAAATTGAGCGTTGAGGACGTCTCCGAGGTGTTTCTGTCTGCGTTTCACAAAGCTATGCATGCGCTGTTATTGTGTCTGCCGCACTTTCCTGCCATCCTCTGTGACCTTTTGAGTGTTTTGTTTGAGCACCACTTAGTTAAATGTGCCTCGTCACTGTGTCTGTCTTCCGCTCTTAATCTTACCTAGCCCCATGTTTCTGCTGATTATGTAGATCTGTTCGTCTGCAGCCGTTTTCCCACAACCCCGCAGAAATGTCAGTGTCTTTTATTCTGACACGGTGCAATTTGGGGTCACAACACTTCGATCAAATCAAAGTACTAAGTGCTGAATTCAAGTTCCTCTTCAGTGACTCATATCCTAATGGACTGACCTTGTGTCGTTCTTATTTTGCTCTTCCTTCCCTTCCTCTGTGCTGCTTCTCCTTTATAGACCTCCAAGAAAAGCTAGAGTGTTTTACTAGACAAGAGTCATAGGGCCATGAAACGTGTATTTCATGTAGAGCCACAGCCCTGAGATCAAAGTCAGATGTACTTTTTGGTCTGATTTGTACAAAATCAGTTCTCATTTCCATCACTCTGATTTCTCTGGTGTCTCTCTCTCTCTCTCTCTCTCTCTCTCTCTCTCTCTCTCTCTCTCTCTCTCTCTCTCTCTCTCTCTCTCTCTCTCTCTCTCTCTCTCTCTCTCTCCGGCTGTTAGAGACGGGGCGACGGTGCCGATGGGACCCTCGGTGAAGACGGGCGTGGGGAAAGCCGGCGGCTACTCGCTTCTCTACAACGAGTACATAGTCTACAACCCCGCCCAGACCCGCATGAGGTACCTGCTGCGGATCCGGTTCAACTACTCGTCACTGTGGTGAGGCCGTGCAGCACAACGTGGCCGTGTGTTGTGTTTTCAGGACAGAAAAAGGTTTGGGTGGACTTCTTTGCACAGCAGGGTTGATCTGTTAATCCATAATGCTTCATATACAGTTTACGCGTATTTCTTGGTTGTGGTGATAATCAAGAGGTTGCACTTACTGGCCTGTAACAGATACCATAACATTTTTTATGAATGAAGAATGGTTATTTTCTCATTGACAACCATGTGTTTTAGAAAATGCACAGTAGGAGTGCAACATATTTGAAGGCGTCAAGGGTTGTCAAACTTTGTCAACACACAAACTTGCATTTTCAAACAATTCCAAAGTTGCTATTGCAAGGTTTTTCCAAAAATGGGTTTTTGGGAATCTCTCTGGTCGTCAGTCCTCCTTGCTGCCTGTCTTTGTGAGTCACAAAATGATTTCAAATGTTGAAACTTGTCATATCATTTCTGAGTACTTGTTGGTTTGTGGAATTAAGCTACATAATTGAAGGTTACAGCTTATCATTAAAGGTAAAGGGTAAGAATGGTGTGTTCTGATATGAAAAAAAAATCTCCAAAACATTTTGCACTATTGTTTTTCCATGCTGCACTTGCCTTTCTGTGTGTTTACAGCATTTTAAACTGTATTGCACAGATAATTGTGGCAACAGTCATAGCATTTGGCTGTTCAGTTTTGTTATGTGAAACTGTGGCCTTATGGATCTTATGAAATCACCAGTGTCTGACTTTAATGACCTGCCCTGTTATGAACTGGAACTTACACAGGCTTGTATTGCAAAGACGTGTCAGAGGATGTGGCTTATTAAAGGAACACTATGTACAATAACATGGCTCTCCTTGTCAGTCTGATGCCGCTGAATTGCATGCCGATTCCGCGTTTTTGTGTCTAACCCTAACCTTAACCCAGTCCACCCTCAATTTTGCACAGTGCACCTTTTTAATATTAAAAAAAAAAAGAAAATGATTGTTTTTTCTTGTATAAACCGTCAAGTCAAATGCTTGTGTGGGTTAAAATGTAATACTAAGAAAAAAAAAATCATTAAAACCTTTTTGTTTATGTATCACAATTTTTATTGATGTGAAAAGTATGACTTAAGAAATTTCAGTAAAAATTGATATTCATTCATTCATTAATTGTAGGTCAGCTAAAACACAACAAGGCTATATACAAAATAAAGGACATTTTCAGTGCAGGAAACACTTAAGTACTCATGCTCATATTTACTACTCATATTCACAGCTTGCAAAAGGTAATGCATGTGTTAAAGAAAACAGTAGTGATCATACCATCCACTTGACCTGTGACAGATAAACGATGGATAGAAGAGCATGTAATCGTAAAAATGCATTGAAGAAATGTAGGATACTTAATCCGATGAAGTGCCATTAATTCAGTTTTCTATGTTAGAATAGGTTAGCACAGCTTGATACCTGACTTGCACGATGGCACGTCTTTTATTGATTGCGCAATTTCACAGACTCATTAAAAAAAAAAAAAAAGAAGTCGTGTACAATATTTAGGGAGGGGGGGAGAGGGGGTAATATTCTGAGGAAAAGCTAATAAATTTGACAGGTAGGCTACGCCTCTACGCGTAACATCAGCTGATAAAGACACGTCACACACCACCTAGTGACACCTCTGATGAAGGCGGAAGCTTACCGCCGAAACATGTAAGGTAAGAAGAAACCTGTTTCATGTCTGATACAGATGAAACTTTATGATCTATATGAGGGAAAAAAAAATCTGCGATTATAATGTCACAAATTTATGAGAAAAAACTTGGAAAACTATTTTTTCCTCTCCTTTAAAGAGGCATTGACTTGGGCTGATTCAGGCAAAAATAATATTGTGATTCTGGGCTAAAATCATCAGGATTTCCTTGTTACTGAATCCCTAAGATGAATTTGAAGAGGTCATCAGCTGCAGGCCTGATACACGGCGAGCGGCAGCGTCTTCAGTGTGAGGCTGACCCAACCTCACAAAGTCAAACCATGTGGTTTCTTTAGTAGTATAAGAAAGACAAGTATAAGACCAAGTATTTTTCCAAGTTTTTTGTCATAAATTTGAGTTTTTTCTTGAAAATGTACCACTTTAATCCCAGATGTCCAAGTTTTTTTCTTGTAAATTTAAATTTTAATCAAATTTTTTTTCTCTGAATGTCACCCCCCTTCCACTGCCTGTGTATTTTATTTATTTATTTATTTATTGGACCCCAGCACGCCGTCACACTGGCTCACCATTGGTCAGTCCATCTTTTCTGTCAGGTTATATGTACATTGCAATTTGCAGCCACTGTAAATAAAGGAAGAGATGAGTAAGTAAAGTGCTGTAACATGCAGCACAGTATACGTACGACTATGTAATCTAGCTAATAATCCAGGTTCGATTTCATTCAAAAGGCTTTCTGCGTGTTCTCTTTGAAAAGCAAAGTACACTGCCTACAAGCTCAAAAAACCCAAAACATTTACTTACGTCTTGTTCAGCGAGAGTCATGGTCATTCCGTCAGAGAGCTGTTTAAAGATTTCTGTTGGGGAAAAAAAAAAAAAAAATGAACTGCATTATTTGAGAAAAGAAACAGAAACAATACCAGACCAGTTACACTGATTCAGAGAGGCTGCTGATCATAGTTGTATATTTATTTATGAATGTGGATATTACAAATATGTCGAGTTTCAGGGTCTGTAACTAATTCCATAATGGGCCAATTTTCCCAAGTTTAGATTTGACATGTTGTAGATGAACAGATACTGTAATACCATAACAATACAAGAACTGCCATCTGTAATAAATCAGAGAGGAGATCGATATACAGCATCAAAAATTTAAGAGTTGAGGTGGCCGCATGACGATAAATTATGTCTCCATAATCCAACAGGAAGCTGCTTCGCCAAGCCTTCTCTTATCAACATGATACTTAAATGTTAACTCATAAAGCCAGATGCCAACATATTTATATTCTGAGGCTGGGATGAAGCCGTGATGTGGGGCTCTAAATAAACCTGAACTTGAACTTGAACACACTCAATAAATGAGCCTTTCACAGTAGATCCGTGAATATTCCTGTAATCAACAGTATTGGCTCTCGAGAGGAGCGTTAATTTAGTTTTATCTAATTGTCTCTGCTCATCACTATTACATATTTAGAATTTTTCCATGAGAAAACATCTCTTATTGCCTTAAAACGGCTTAGATTTAACTCTGCACCTCATATTTATTAAATATGCGTGGATCTATGAATATGCTAATAGACTCCACCCACTTCCCCTGCCAGCTGTCATGGTGGATTGTATCTTGTATTGTGGTTGATAATTAATCCATGTGTTTTTTTTTTTTGTTTTTTTTTAATGAATCTCTTAATTGCAATAGTATTGTTAAAGTAAAGCAGCCATTTCAAGTTGGTCTTGTTTGTTTGTTTGTTTTTTTGCTGGTAATAATAATACTAGGCACAGCAGAGCCTCATCAAGTTACCTAATTAGCTGTCAGATTAGTGACATAACACACCTCGCCGTGCCGGGGGAGTCTCAGATTTCAGGGGGGTGTGCACATAGACCTCTACCTCCACCTCCAGGAATGTGGAAACACCTCTCCAGTGGCATTTTTGAGTGAAGGCTGTCATTAGCTCTAACTTACTGTGCATGCAGGCCATGCGGATCATTGTGCTGATGAAGGTCTCCAGCGTCAAGTGTTGAGTGGCGTCACCGTAGCGCAGAGCCAGCAAGTTCAACATCTCATCGTTGACCTTGATCCCTGTCCGACACAAAATCAAGTTGTTTTATTTTACCTTTCAGGAATGCCTCAATAAGATTTAAAGTCTCTTGCAGGACTGTCACTGCCACAAAGCATCAAAACAAATACCGTGTTTCAGAAGCCAACACCGAAGACGATACATAACTACTACATTTAAAACCTGTTCAGAACCCAATTATGTCCAAACACAAAAAATTATGTAATGTAAGAAATGGCGGATTTCTTCTCTAAATGCACTCATAAATTGGATTTATACTAACATAATACTTAACACATAATACTTTTTAGTTTTTTCCAGTGAACAAAGAATCTCAACATGAGAAACCTAATAGGAAAAATGGCCTTTTTTCACCAAAAAACATGAATTAATTTAATTTAATTATTGATGAAAAAAATCCCCAGTTTCTGAAGTGTCTCCAAAGCCTCCTGAGTTGAATATTCTGTGTACGTAATCAATACGATGATCAAACCAAAAAATCTAATCAGAGCTGTCAGAATAAATCAAAATAGTATTTCCCCTCGAGGATGAAGACAAAAGTTTTCTTTTACCAGATTTATTTTGACAGTCAACTTGTTAGTAAGACATTAAACAAGTTTTACAAACAAAGAGAGCTGCCGATGTCCGTGGCCCCCTGGTGCCAGAAAAAAGAGGCCCCTGGGGTGGGCGCTCAAAGATTTATACCTCAACAGAGTGGGCTGCTCTTTACAGTAGAGAGTTTTTACTGATTGGATACAGGAAAGTGTCCACTCCCACGGAAGGATGTTTTTCAAAACATGAGTGAAAGCTATAAATCTCTCATGATATTTTATATGATATTAATATAGCATCTCATGTTTACTTTAAGCATAGTTTAAACACAAAATGTATCTTAACGATATGATTAATAGATTAAAATATGCCTTATGCTTACTTCTTCCACCTGCAATAAAAATAAGTGCATCGTAAAAGTACTTTTATTCCTTTACCTTGTCATATGTGGTTTGGCTTGATCAGCTATATATCTGAGAGCTTGGCTTAGCTCGCCTGTCAGTCATGTTTTGTGTTTTTTAATCTGCGTGTGTGTGCAGGTTCTCAGTCATCCCAGGTCATGGTAATCCACGTGGAGTTGAGCCGAGGTCAGCTACACTGTGTTTTAGATTCTTCAAGACGTGGATGGGAAGTGAAACGTCCTCGAGAATCTGAAACACTGTCCCGTTGACCTCGATTCCACCTTTAAACTGCGTGTTGAGTTTTTCAGTCATGTCAACCAGGACACGTTACAAAAATCAAGCAAAAGTAAAACATCTACCACTGAAATAGAGCCAGCAGCCGTTTAAATAAAGTCTTTGCATTCACTTTGGCTATATTCTAGCCAGGAACGAATAACACTGGACTGTGCAAATTGACTAATCTGACAAAACTGAGACTTTGGTAAGCAAAATTCTGAAGCTTTATGTTGCAAGGCCTTTTTTGGCATCATAAAAACCTTGTGACAAGGTTGGACAACAATGTTAAAAGGAAACAAGACAAGTTTTTCTGTTCATTACTGTAAATTCACCCGCTGAAACTGGGATGAATGCCAAGATAGTGATGATATGTCTTTGATAAACAACTGAAGTGTATTATTATCTATCTTCCTACTACCTGAAGTCATGATTGCATTCCTCAGCTCACTCAGCGACAAAGTTCCTGTTCGGTCAGCATCAGTGTAGAAGAAAATGTCCTGGTGAGAGAGAGCACACTGTTAGGAGAGCAAGAAAACACAAACCATCAAAGAAATAAAGTAAATCTGGATGCACCCTCCTGAAGAGTTAGAATTCAATCACAACCGTTTTCAGAACAAAAATAGCCATGCCAGTCTTTTAAGAGAGTATTTGTCACCTGTCGTTACACAGGAAGACACTCATCATTACTGTTAATGTGAGCTTCTCTTCACCTTGTATGCAACGACCTTCTTCCACAGACGCAGGAATTCATAGCTGTTCAGTTTGCCTGTCGTTGATGTCTTTGAGGTTCAAGGTTAAGGTGTGTGTGTGTGTTAAGGTGTGTCTCCATGTTGCTGCATGTCTTTGCCTAACTCACAAAGTACCAATGTATGTCAGCAGGAATCTTGCTGTGTGTATGATGTGGTTTTGCCAAATCACAATCAACAGCTAATGCATAAGGATACATCCATAAGAGCAACCATGCTGCGACAGGCATCCAGGCTGAAGCCTCCAGCCTTCAGGTCCCCTGAGGGAAACAGAAAACTCATCACACTGCATACATTTGCATCCGCCACCAAATTTAACTAAAGCTCATTTGCTGTTGAAACACAGCTCTTGTTTGTGAAGTGTAGTTTCACAGTCCGCACCGTGGAGGATCTTTCCGTTCAGAAGCTTCTGGAGCTGCTCAGCATCCACTTCCTCATACTGGAGATGAAATTAAAATGACAAGACAGGATGACTTGTGTAAGCTTCACCATGACATGTTAACCCAAATGCAAAACCATGCATGCACTGGAGCTGAGATCTCATGCTTTTACACAGCTAGACAAAAACATACTTATTTATACTTATTCAGCAGCATTTACTTTCAGTTTGAAACATGCAAATATGAAATCGAAGCACAACTTAGCTCAAAAGATGTAGATACATAATAAACCAGAAGGCACTCACTAGAGTCCAGACCCAACATTGCAGTTGGAAGTTATGGGTCTATACGTGCTAAACCAGGGGTCACCAATCATGTGCCATGGAGGGCCGAGAGGCTGCAGGTTTTCATTCCAACCAAGACCTCCACCAGGTGATTTCACTGATTAGCTCCTCCTTTCTGATACAAGGTGAGGTGATCAGTGAAGTCACCTGGTGGAGGTCTTGGTTGGAATGAAAACCTGCAGCCTCTTGGCCCTCCATGGCACATGATTGGTGGCCCCTGTGCTAAGCCCTGCTCCTCATGTTGACATAGGACACGCCCCTTTTGGCCTGACAGTGTGGAAAGTTGTTCAGCACCGCCTCCACCCATGACCGACCTCCACGCTGGGTTTCGTTACATTACATGGATGCATTTGGAAACTACGGCCCTGTTTGTGCCAAGTCCCACCCATCACCATGTCTTCTTGGGGCTAATTGGGCCCAAAACATTTTCACTTCTTTGCTGGCCTATGATCAACCTTCCCACCAAGTTTCATGCCAATCTTTCCAGTAGATTTTAGTCTATCTTGCAGACGGACTGACGGATGAATGGACGGGCAATCACATAACTCCCAGATGTAAAGTGCAGGGCAATAATGGTGTGAAACTAAAAAAAAAAGTTTAATGTCCAGATTTCAAACTGCTATTGAATCTGTTGTTTGAGTTAGAGTTTGACTTAACCTGTAATTGAGTTGGTAGACACCTCACAACACCATGCCCTACTGTTTAGCTACAGTTCCACTTTGTTTCTTGAATGTCAGTGAGACACAAGATACCTGGTCGGCGTGTTCACTGAACACGAGTCTTGTGCTGTTGTCATCATGTCCGTTCTCCATCTGTTTGGGCTACAAATGAAAAGAAGAGAGATTGAACCCTTTCTGTCCCATCTAATATCCAATGCACGTCTTTAAGGCCAAACTGGCAATAACAGTTGACGAAAAGTACAATATCACAATATTATCAGCAAGAACAATAATGCAGTATTTGAAATCTTGCACACCTTTGCAATTTCCATAAAGTCACCAGAAGTCTCACTGAAGGGAAAGACAAAAGATTACACTTGGATTTTGAGTGATTTCTTTTTTCTTCTCTCAAACAAAATGTGTGGAAAATGGAAAACAATTCATATATGTCACTTCAGATTCAGGCTCCTCCTGTCTGTTTGATTTCTGCCACCTCTTTATACACTAATAACCTTCTTACATGCAGTGGGTGGACAGACTGCTTACTAGACATGGATCTCTGCTGTGGAGAGGATGGACAGGATGAAGGAGGCCGTCTCATTGGGTTTGTGGGTGGACGGCACAATCAGGTATTCACCAGGCTTCAGTTTTGTGAACTTCATGACCTCGCGTGCATTCTTGTAGAACTCAGGTTTGACGACAGGCATGTGCGTTTTGAAGAAAGAGGCAGGGAACTTCCCTTTCACCGACTTGTACTGTAAAAGCAAGTGGAGATCTTATTCCAGTGCTCTGAATATCCATCATCCTAGCTGCCAAATAAAGTTGAAGACTGTGTAGGCTATTGTGTAAAATGTGCAACAAAAATCAATTGCTACAAAGGTTTTGTTTAAAATTGTTACTTACTTGCTCAGTCACCTTGGAGGAAATGGAAGGGAAATGAGAAGAAATAGCAATTAGTTCAAATCCTTATTCAATCAGAATGTAGCAGATTTTAAAATGGAGTAACATCATTGATACAGATAACCAGTCAAAATGCAGACCAGACTCGTTTATTATTACTTCAGTAACATATTATTACTGTGTCTCCTCTTGTACTTTGGTTCATTTGGCACCAAATGAAACCTAAACGTGTGATTTTGAACCATCTAACAAGCGCACTGTGGGGCAGCAACTGGGGTAACATTTACCTCAAATATGTAGAAGCCAATGTACAGATTTGTGACAAGGCGTCTGTTTCTCTTGTCAGGCTTTTGCATGAGAGACACCAGGAAGCTGACTCCCTCCTGTTTCTCAGCACACTCATCATGTGAATCTACAACCTTGACCCGATACTGTGGATTTATCCAGAAGCTGTCTGTAAAGTAAAGAAGGAATAGCAGCATCAGGACATAAGTATCTGAATTTTTGAAAGTTAGAATGACTTTGTTATCCAGAAATTATATAGACATTGCTCGCTCACTGGTGTGTAGCTGCAGTGCTGGGAGTACGGCATTACAAAGAAACATTTTAGGGTAATAATCATGTACCCATAATATTTTTTGTGGTAACTACTAACCTACCACATTAGTTTTTCAGTTCAAGTAATAATTTTCCCACTTTTAAAGATAGCTGAAATGACTACGGATTGGTCTCTTGTCCATTTGTTACGTTCGATATCTCATCTTCTACTGGCTTGTTTTGACCAAAGTTTGTATGATTGATGGATTTTAACACCAGGGTTGAAATGCCTTTTGATTTCCTCCTGATTGGCCCTCCACAGCAGCACCACCAGGCCAACAAGGCTCTATTCATTTTTTAAGTGAATCCCAAGAGTTTTTTCTGCTGATTTCTGCCTGTGGATGAGACCATCACTTCCAACGAGAGACAAAAGCAGCAGGAAGCAGAGGAAACACGAAAGCCAAGACAAGACAATGTCGATAGGCCAGGCGATGGCCACCATCTTCTGGGAAGCAGAAGGAGTGCTGCTGGTTTACTAACTGGAAAAGAGTCAACTATCACCAGATCTGTCTACACTGATCTCCTGAGTGATGCTGAGATCATCAGATTCTTGCTTAACAACAAGAAATCCATGTGTTTTCCAACACACGGAATGAAAGTGCAACAAATGTACTTCAACAGCCCAATGAATTCATCAGCTTTTGTTTGACTTCATTCAAATCAAAGACCAAACACAGGTACATACCGGGATCATTCAGGCATCCTCCAGCAGTGATGCTTGCGACCCACCGGCCGTCCTGGAGGGAAGCCCTCCAACGGCAAGAGGAGTTCCCGTCAAGGAAACTGGGGCTCAGAGAGCAGATGTCAAGATCTCTGAAGAAGTTACAGAAGTCTTCTATACTCATCCTTTAGAAATCAGACAAGATAGATAGCACACACACACACATTACTGCTTTTTTCTCCTTAAAATGTATGAAACCTGGAGCTATATTTTCTGTTGTTTGTATGTATTAGTTGGTCATTTAAGGTACATTGATGCATTATCTGTAGGTTACCAGTTCCAAAAAATGCAACTCTGCATGGTAAAATAGATTCTGACAAACATACTTTGTGTATACTAGTGGTGGATTGGTGTATTGACATCTAATGCTTGCATCCTTGAAAAGACTCATGCATTTAAACGTCATTTCAGCCTCAACGTGCTTACCAAAACTCCCCATCGTCACGGACTGAAAGGCATAGGTTACGATCTTCAGTACTCACGGAGTCCCACAGGGGAGACCTTGGAACACAAAATGTAAAAGCTTTAACTTTCTACCAACAAATCAGCATATAGAGTAGGTGAAGTTTATGAAGCTTTATTGCTGCAAAGATTCCTGTAATGCCAGAAGTCACACTCAAATAACAGGCTTCTGTTCTCTGCAAGATGATCGACATGACAAAACAGGTTCCTAATAACCGAGGAAAGGTTTAGACAGCTTGCTTAGATCCCCATTGCTCTTAGGCAAATGTGGCAACTCTTGCTTGCATGAGTGACAACATTGCGGACTTGCACAAATACAGACATGAATTTTCCACTCAATTTGAAATAATCTGACACAAATATGCAAACTTTGCGTGTACGCACAGTAGTCAAGTTGTAAAAAAAATTCAGGGGAGATGGTCAATTTTTTTCACTTGATGAAAAGTGAGGATGGTAGTTTTACAGGGTGGATGATTTTGACCGTTTTTATTTCAGGGGGGATGCCATCCACCCTCATCCCCCCTCAACTCGAGTACTGTGTACGCATCATTCGCGCCGCAGAAATTGACATCATTCATGTCTTTGTATTGGCTTTGTATGTAATCACGTGGCGTTAAAAACTCACTGAATATGCCTTTATGATAGAGGAAAGATAAGGTGGCATGCAATTTTGGGTAAATGAGCAATTTTGATGCAGTTGTTTTGCACTATTTCAGCTTTGGAAAAGAATCTCACTATTTAACCATCTTTAAAAAGGAATCATAACAAGCACTTAGTAAAGCAATTAATAATTGAGAGAAGTTCTTACAAATCGCTCCAGTCCCTTTTCCACTCTTTTTGGCCCCAGGGGTTCAACAAACGCACCAGGCTCACTATGTTCCCATGACTCATCACCTGAGCAGAGATTAGAAATCATCAGTGGAGAAAGCATCACCAGATCAGTTTCCCTCAAGGCTTAATAAGGTAATGTCAACTTGTTTTGAGAATGTCACATTTTTCTCACAGTAGGCTGGAGATTCATTAAGAGGAGCAAAGCAACCTGAGGATAGACTGGACCTTTTAGGCTAAATTACAAAAAACAAAAGGAATAAGCACATAACTCATTTATCAGTGAGGCCAGCCAATGATGAGAACCAGACTCAGGTAGTGAAGTAAAATAAACCCACACACTTATCGACATGGAAGGCAATTTATTCGGGCCATTCAGGCCTTCGTTCGTTCACCCACTGAATGATTTCCAACCACTAAAGGATGTTGAGAACTCAAACTTCAGTCAGTCCTGCTTTCAGGTTCACAGAAAACAAAAAACTAAGGCGAAAAATTGTGTTTTTGAGATGAAATTGTGGTATACCTTTCACTGTCACGGCTCTAGTTGGATTACTTGGATCATTTTCTCTTTGACCTCCAATTCAAAAATGTGATGAAGCTGCAGATTGTCAGCTGCAAGATAAGCTGCAGTGAATTAACTTTTTCTGCCGCTGCATTGCTGATTACAGCGACAGAGGCACTCGCGTGATTGATCTGAAGTTTGGATAGGGGTCATTTTACTGGGAAAAAGATCATATGATATAGCTTAATGTAGCATTAAGTCTACAGGGTCCTCACCTATCTACAGTTCCTCGAAGTGGAACAAATTACCTGAACACCTCTCCTAGCTGAAGCTTAGAAAACTGAACACAAGCTGCTGTAGCTACAATATTTTAGGATCATTGTGAGAAAAGATGTGACAAGAACCATGCTTCATATATTTTGCATTGTAGCACAACATTAACAGTGCAAATATAGTTTACCTGCTTGACACCGGTGACAGTGTAAGCATGGCCGTCCACCAGTCCATTTTCTTGTACTGTGTTGGGTGACCTCTACAAGATGCACACATGTCATTACTGTTGACTGGGTATGGATTCACAGAAATAACGTACAAAGATGACTGAATCAGTCATTACATTGCCATGGATTCTATGTGAACTAAAACTACAAAACTGAAATTACTACTAAAATGAAATGACTTTCAGTATATAAGCTGGTGTCAATCAAAGAAAAAGAGTTTAATAGATAAGTGAGCCTTTACCCAACCAGTCCTCTTGTCTTATTACACCTTTTAGTTGTGACCACCAGCAAAAAATTTAAAACTGCTAATGTGTTGTTGCAGCACGTGGCTTTTAAAGAATGAGCCTCACTTTGATTTTACCAAAAAATCTAGAGGGAGTCAGTTTTAACACACCAAGCTTGTTGCAGTTTTTCACAAATTATTTAACCAAAGAGCAGCATTTGTTTGTATTTTTACTGAATTTCAAATTGAATATTAAATATGCATTGACCATAAATCACAAGTGGCATACAGTGTGTGTTGTTTGGAGTGGAGTGTGTACACTTACCCCCTGGGGCGTACCACAGCCCATCAGCGACTTGGACTGGGCTGCGCTAAACATGAGCTGCCACAGGTTTGAAGGAGCCTTTGACAGGTCAATGCTCATGTGAACGCCGCCGGTGAAATCCACCAAAGCCTCGGAGGGAGTCCCAGCGTTCATGTCTGCGTAGGAGCCACACACCCTGCAAGAAATACAAAGTCATATTTTAATAGGTGCTTCAAAAATAAAAAATGATTTCATACTTTATTTTATGCATAGAAACAGCTTTGTATACCACATTTCTTCATCAAAAAGCCCTTTTTGGTAAATGTTATTTCCTATGTCCAACTAGTTTTTCATAAGTATAGATGATGCTGTGTTTATGTTGGATATCATTCTTACAGAACACTCTGGGCTACACATCTGATCATCACTTAGGCTTCTCAAAAATACTGTATTTGCACCACATTATCATATTTATGCCGAAAATAAATTTCCACCAGTGAGAAAACATGATGATAAATAGTAAAAACCCTTTTCCAGAGTCCACAGCACTTGTTGTGTGCAACACTTTTCAAGTTTAAAGGAATACTCCAATGTTTTGGGCTAAAATCCCATTTTTCCGACTTGCCCACATTGACACAAGATGTTCGATACCGTGTCCATACCATATTAAAATACACCTTGGGATTTTGTAAATAAAACAAGAGATATGTAGAGGAATGTATTTCAAATCCACATAATACACTATGTAAATTAGACAGCTTCTGAGTTGCTGTACTGTTTATTTTAGCACTTCAACAGAGTTAGGCTAACGACTCCCATAGAATTAAAGTCTTTATGCTAAGCTAACACAAAATGCTACCCATAGGAACTGAACCACTGGACATACAGAGGTGAAAACAGTATCGAACACCTTGTCTCAGTCTGCGTATGGGTATTTTGCCCAAAGCATTGGCGTATTCCTCTAACCTGTGCTGGAACAAAGTCATGGCTTTGACTCCTGCTGCATGTCCCTGTTTGGATCACATACTTGGCGTAGGCTTTCTCCAGCAAAGCAGGCCAGAATTCATTTGGGGTTCTGGAGTGAACGAAGATGAGTTTTCCATCGATTGTTGGCAGCTTGTCATCAATGACAACATCCATCCATCGTCCAAACCTCCAGAACTAAATTAAAGAGCAAGCAGAGAAGGAGAAGAGGAAGACGTCCCGTTCCAGAATGAGATATGCACCATTTCAGACAAGTGACATTTTTTGATGAAATGATTGTTGGTATTGAAATATGGGTCGATTCTGACATCAGTTCTGAGTAACTGCAAGGCATTTGCTTACAATAATTATGGTTAGGCTTAGATGAATTACTGGGGAATTTCCATGTTTTTTTTTTTGTTGTTGTTGTTGTTTTGTTTGGTTTTTCCCAAAGCTGATACACAGAATTTCTTTTTCAGTATTTAGCATTTTTTGTTGATGGCATAACATCTAATTTCAGTATTACTACATTCAAATACCAGCCTTGTCTCATTCAGTATTGCATACAAACTATCAAATAATGATGTGATTTATCAAAAAAAAAAAAAAGTTGTGCTGTGTCTGTTTACCCTGAAGTGGAAGAGTCCACAGTAGTCCTGGTCAAACGTTTGCTGAAGTGGCACAACTTGCTGGAGAATGTCCTTCTGGAACGTCAGAGCTCCAATAGAGGCAAGAAACCAGCAATTTCCTTGAAGAACAGCATTGCAGAAAGGTGTATTATATTCTGCAAGCATGACAGTAAAGTGCATAGACATTGGTCATAACGAGGAAACTCCCGTACCAACTTCTCCTTGGTAAAAGTCAAACCTGGATACTCCATCAACTGTGAAGCATGGATTTGGAACAATTACCTGAAACAGAGGGAGGGTTGACAAGAAGAAACACGCTTCTGAAGGCCAAATATGAAAAATCAAACGTTCACATAATGTGGATTAAAAATACAATACAGCAAGAACGTTACACCAAACTTTGTCTTAACCTCAGAAACTCGTTAGACATTTGGAAACATTCATTTGGTCATCATAAGTTATGTGAAAATCGCATTTTTTCAGCTATCAAGCCTAAATCTTTAGTCTCATATGGAGTCATAAAATCAGTGTTGAAATCTTGATTTTTGTAAAATGAGAAGATCTGCCTGTGGGATGAGATAATCCCACTTGTTTCCAACTGTAATCATCTTGTTTCCAGAATTTTTTTGAATAAAGTGTCATTTTCTTGATCCTGGTTGGAAAGTCCCTGAAACTTCATAGGATTAACTCATCCCGCTTGCAGTATTTTTTACATTCATGTGTCAAGAGGCTAAATTACTTGTCTGTTTGTTTGTTTGTTTCTTGCAGTGTACGGGCGAATCTTTACGTGGAGCTACTCACCCCTGGTCTCTTCCACTCCACTTTGGCCAACCTGTCAGGGCTGAGGATCCCCTGCCCGATGGAGATGATGTCAGGGGGGAACATCTTGTCAATGTAGCGCGCGGAGCGGATCAAGTGGAAGTTCTTTAGCTGCTCGTAGTCTTGGTTGAGGAACCTCTCAGGACAGGCAAGGCTTCCATAGCCAGATTTCTTGTGACGGGCCGCCATGATGTTCACACACACACCAGGAGGAGGCATCGCTGCAGTTACCTTGAATTACCTTGACCAACATAATGAATTTGCTTTCAAATTTCTGCAGGTAGTCATAAATTCATCATGCCTTTATATTTCAATATGACCCTCACTTCTGCAAGATGAGGTGAGATATTACATCCACACTCGAGCTTGAGGCCATGGCACACCAATCAAACATTTAGATTTAAGATTATGATGTAGACCAAATCAAGGTTGAGGATTAGATTAGGATGTTGCACAAAAACAGAAAAAAAAAAACAAGGAAAACATTGCTACCAAAATAGTAAATATTATTTTGCAGTTAAAAAGTGCAACAAATTGCAAATTCAATAGTGAAGTTTGAATGGGTGTTGAAGATCTCACCTTGAGAGAGAGGATGTGAATGACAAGCAGTCGTCCTGTAGACTAGCAGCCGGTGTCAGGTGTAAGTGCATTATATCCTCTCACAGTATGCCTGCAGGAAGTTGATGTTGGCTGGTTGAACTAGTTTTTTTTGTTTGTTTTTTTTTTCTGTCAAGTTATTTTTATCAGTAAATTAATGAAGTAAAAAACATCTGTCTTTACTTGCATTATCAGAGTATTGCGCAACTTCTTTTGAAGCCAAGTGCATTGTTGTGTCTTATTATGTATTGATGGATGTATTTTTATTTTTGTGTTAAGTGCACCACACGCCCAGCCCTAATGGATGTACAAGACACCACAAGAACAGCTGCCGCAGCCAAACCTTTCAACACCTATTCTGCTTTCTCTCCCAGGTTTTGCAAACTAAATCCACTGCGGAAAAAAAAGGTTTCCTTCTTGAAGCACAACTCAAGTTTTTTATTATCATCCAACCAAAAGAAATCAGCATGAATGGAGGACGAATTACTAAAAAGCACAACCCCTCCAACCTCATAGACACGACAGTAAAACAGCAAATGAACCTCACTCTCAATTTGCTCACACAACAAACAAAGTCTATCCTCCCCTGGAGTGGCATTAAACCCGCCTGTCTCCATGGCAACCAGCAATATTCCTGGACTTAACCATGCACACAGGGATCTTTACCTTTTGTCTTAATTATACTTCACATTAGATTCTTTACTGCAGCTATTCCCTATGAGACAGTAAGTTGTTAACTGTGGTTTATGACAATTATCAACAGGACACTTTTCTTTGTACACAAGAAACTTCTGTTGACACAAAGTTACATCTTATTATTATCGAACAGACCAATTAAAATATGAAGCAAGCAGCCTTTTGATCTCCGCATCAAAGTTGCCTCTCGCTGCCTCGACTTCTTTGAGTCATCGCCAACAAAAATCAAGTGGCAGCGGTTAAGAGTGACACGTAATTACACAAGCCACTCATAATTAGGGGCTGCTGCCAGCTCAGCCGTCAGTCCCTGCTGTATTTCTATCAACTAGTGTTATGTGGATTATGAAGTATGTGCGAGGGCGTTTTATGCTTCTGTGAATAGCCCCGGTGCACATTTACCTGGCAGGAAACTTGTTCAGGGGGGAGGGGTATGATCAATCTATCAAAAATAATGCACCTTTAACTTTGCACAGTCCAAATAAACCACAATGCATTCATAGCACTGTGATATATATAGTTTTACAGACATATTGCTGCATTTTTGTGCAAAATCATTAACCATAATATAAAGAGTATAATAGTGTAATAATCTGATTCTCTTTTTATTTGTGTTTATATGCAAAAGTATGTCTCTATTTAGTTTGGGTACTTCTTTTTGGTATTTATGAGTGTTATTTTTGCATGTATTTTTCTACTTATAGTTATAAATGTTAGGACTATTTGGGTTTAGATGGCAGTTCCTCCATTTTGTTTGTGATTCTTGTTCAATATTTTATATTCAGGCTCTCTTCCTTATGAGTGTGTTATTCTTTTTGTGTATTTGTGTGATAAAGGATTTGTGCAATTTAGCTTTATTTGTGCAGGTAATAGTGTAATAATTCAGCTACCTTTTTTAAATTTGTGTTTATATACTAAAAATTGTTTGTATTTGTCTTTGTTGCTTTGTTTTGAGTCTTATTTTACAGTTATGAGTCTTATTTTTGTATATATATATTTTCCCAGGAGAAAAGGCTCAGGTGGTGGGGATGGATATGAAAAATTGACACTTTCAGGTTTCATGTTGCTGCCATTTTTTGATCAACAAGTCAGTTCCAGAAGATGAAAACATGAAGGCCATACTTCACAGTTGAAAGATCTCAACTTCCTGGGTGAAGACAAATTTTCTAAGCGTATGTTTTGACATAAATATCACTTTTTAGAAGTCACACCTCAACACCACCGCTTTGGACTTTCACTTGAAATTGTTAAGGAAAAAAAAGTGTTGACATGTGAGAAGTGCCATTTGTTTTAGTTCTCATAGTGGTTCACCTAATCACACAAGCTATTACAAGATATGACACGACCACTGAAACTGAATGAATAAAGCTGTAATTATGGGCTGTCCTGGGTGCCAGACTTCAGCAGCCACATGCCCACATCCATCTGAATGCTGATTTCCAAGAAGGCAGCCGCTTTTCCAGAGAACTGGCACCGTCTGCAGATGAAAACACTTCACAAGGACGAGCTGAAAGAAGTTGTTCAACAGGAAACATGGAAACCGCTGACACTTACTCAGGCTGCTGGCCACTACGGCAAAACACACTGAACCAAACCAAACGGAGGACAATAGTGCCAAAAAACCCTCTATAAGCTTTGTATTAATTTTATTTTATTTATATTCAGGATCATCAAGTAATTGTCATTTTTTCTACTTCAAAAATTTTGTGTTTTTTAAAGCTTTTTATTATTACTATTATTATTATTATTATTATTATTATTATTTTACTTTATTTTATTTTTTATTTCAACGAAATTTGGATGCAACATGAGAGAAAAATAAAACAATTACACTACTTTGAATTATTTGAAGGGATTACTTTTATTATTATTATTATATTTTATTATTTACTGCAACGTTACAAAAGAAATCTTGCCATGAAACAATCCCAAATTAAACTGTTGGCAAAATCGCAACAAACAAACAAACAAACAAACAAAAAAACCTTTGTATTATCTTAATTCTGTTCTATTTAAGTCCATTTTTTTTCTTTTTCTTTCTTTTATTGTTTCTTGTCTGCTATATAATGTATTTTATGTATGGAACAAGAGCATTATGTTGATTGTTTTTCAATTGTTAATGATACATACATAAATAAAAAACAATTAATAACAAAAAAAAGTCCAATTTGAATTGAATTAATGATGTAATTCAGTGAAATGTGGAAAAATGGAGAAGTCCCTTGAAAATGAGGTTCAGCTGCAACTCTGATTAACAACATTGATCACTATAAGCTTTGTACTAACTTAATTAAATTTTATGGATAGATAGATAGATAGATAGATAGATAGATAGATAGATAGATAGATAGAAGTTGATAGAGATACATTTCCCATCCTGACGCGGTGGACTGACAAACGGGAGGTTGCGTGACACATTTAATTTAGTGATGGTGCCTGAGTTCCAGAGAACCGCTAAAATAAACCAAACCCTGGAGTGACTGATGGACACAACTGATACTGAGAGAAGGAACCACAGCGTGAGTGTGATCCCTCAGGCAAGTAAAGGTGCTGAGCTGACCCAGATTCCTTTTTATTTGTTTTTAATTATTTGTTATGTACTTTGGCTGCCAGTCTCCCCTCTCCGGACGTGCCAACTTTGTGTTTCATATTTCACAGGAAACAGAGGCCGAGCTGACGGTGACGTGGAAAACAAAGCATCACCAGTGACAGACGCCTTGAGCTCTCTGATCGTGATGCGTCTTCTCTGGAAACTCATTTAGAGGCCCTGGTGTTTTACCGCAAATCAGACCAAGGACAGTGTTTGTGTGTGTATGTATCTTCACACACACACACACACACACACACACACACACACACACACACACACACACACACACACACACACACACACATTCATCTGTACTGTATGTGTAGTACTAATAGTAGTAGTAGCAGTAGTAGTAGTAGTAGTTTTAGTGGTAGTAGTATTAGTAGTATGGTAGTAGTAGTAGTTGTAGTAGTAGTAGTAGTAGTAGTAGTGATAGTAATAGTAGTAGTAGTAGTAGTAGTAGTAGTAGTAGTAGTCGTAGCAGTAGTCGTAGGAGTAGTAGTAATGGTAGTAGTAGTAGCAGCAGTAGTTGTAGTAGTAGCAGCAGTAGTAGTAGTGGTAGTAGTAGTAGTAGTAGTAGTAGTAGTAGTAGTAGTAATGGTAGTAGTGGTAGTAGTATTAGTAGTAGTGGTAGTAGTAGTAGTAGTAGTAGTAGCAGTAGTAGTAGTAGTAGTAATAGCGGTAGCAGTAGTAGCAGTAGTAGTAGTAGTAGTAGCAGTAGTAGTACTAGTAGCAGTAGTAGTAGCAGTAGTAGCAGTAGTAGTAGTAGTAGTTTTAATAGTCATTGTGCTACGATAATAACAGCCATAACAATCGCTATATAACTATCTAATTATTATTATATAAGGACCAGAGGCTATCAAATAATAAAAATAACTTCTTATACTTCTGTAAGTATTTATGTAATGCTATTTTATGCTACTATGCTGTATTGTTGTTGTTGTTGTTGTTGTTGTTACTGCTACTACTTTTAATATTACTATTGGTATCATTAGTGAGTGAGAATTATTATAATGGTTGTTATTATCATGTTTTTTTTTTTTTATTTGTATGGATTTTTAGACAAGAGTCTATATTTTAAACAAAAGGAAAGCTGCCTGGGCTTACAAGCATGAGGGCAGAGAGGCGACACGATCTAAAAGTCCATATAGAAAAGATCCAAGGCACACTAGCAATTATTAAATATCCAAAAAAGCAAAAAAGTAAGGAATGTTTAGGTTTCAGAGGATATAATAAAATAGGGAGCAGCTCTGAGGTGGAAGGTGGAAGCGTTTCTACCCTGATGAACCTTCCAGTGCCTCCATCTACAGGCCAGCAGGGATCAGTGACTGTGCACAGTAAAAAAAAACAAAAAATGTCCTGGGTGCTCGTGCTGCTTTATGAAGACACTTTATGTTGGTGTCTACCTTTCCCATTTTGTGTCAGAGTAATTATATTCCATTTCTTGATTGACAGGAATGTGTGTACGATCAAAATGTCACCAGCAGTGGATGCCTTGAGGAGAGAGCCTGTTGATTTTGGACTTTTCACTGGGCAGATGATAAAAAAGCCTTATCACAAATTAAGTTTCTCAGGTGAAACAAATGCAGCTGGTAATGCAGAAATGCTGAATAATGTAACAATTTGCGAAAAATCCTTCAAAATTAGGTGAAACTGTAATACAACCAGTTCATTACTTGTTTCCCACTTAATGTAATAACTTCAGATGAATATAGTCACTGAGAATTATCAAGTTTTAATTACAGTAACATATTTTGAACTGATGATGTAAAAATAATATTGACTAAAGATACAATTTATGGATTAATTAATGGATTAATTAATTTATTACATCCTGTTATTCTTATAAAATATCACATCATTAGTCAACGTAAGTATTACATCACCAGTTAAAAATATGTTACTCTCCTATAAAGTAATAAGTGCTGGTCCATGTAACAATGTGAGGTCGTCATCAGGTATTGCATTAACATTTTATTATATTTTCAGCTCATTTATTACATTTAACAAGTTATTACACTATAACATAAAGTACCATAACTTAGCTTTCAGTATTTTGTGTGTACTTTGGTGTATAATGTATCATATGTTGTATAATATATATAGACTGTATATGGATGTTGTGGTAAATAGATGTATATAATATGGATTAAAGCCCTTTGAGACATGATGTGGTGTATAAATAATACAAATAACAACTGAATAAATAAACTCAATATTGCCTAAACATTTGTTTCTTGCCGATACAGATATACGCACATATTTTTTCCACCTGGTTGCAGAAAACAAATCAAATTTCTCCTGCAGTGGAACTAACATATTATTATGGCAACTCTTATTGTGAAGGCCTGCTAGCAGATACAGATATAAAACACAATGCTTCTCAAATATGTAAACTGGGCAAAATAAGAAAACTATTTCAGTTTAGGTGATGGAAAACCTGCCATATTCAACGATGCAACATCCCTGTGTGTGTTTGGTGTATATAGGTATACTTTTTTACATATGCTCAATTTCTTATTTCTATATTTACTGATGTCATATTTTGTAGGATTAATGCACATATTTAGACTTGATGCACATCCTTTTTTTTTTCTTTTACACATTTGTAAGGCACATATTTTTATATTTCGCATTTCTTTTTCTATGTCTTATAATTTCATTCTCTTGAGAATTGAGCAACAGCAGCTGACCCAGTTTCCCCTCAGGGATCAAGGATTTCTGATTATGATTCCATGTTATTTTTATGTAACATTTTCTTTAAAACAAAATTGTCAGATTCATCCGCCTCAAACTGGCTTGGACGATGTTCTCCCTGCGAGTAGCCACAACCAGGACAAATCTGATCTATTCCACAAGTTGCAAAATGTAATAAACAAAATATAATCTCTGTCTGCTGCACCTTTACTGTCATGTGCATTAATTAGTTTTTCTGTGGTCTAGTAATGTATTTAAATGATAATAAATGATAATGTAATTAAATGATTTATTTTTGTCAAATGTTTGCCACATCAAATACTCACGCGGCCTAACATGCAACACTCAAAATAAATAAATGAAAAAATATAAATCACAGAACCATTTTTTGTTTGTTGTTGATACATAAGCACTTTTATTAATAATGATAAAAAAAATCATTCAGAGATTGATATTCATTCATTTGCTGCATGTGAGATGAACAGGATGATGAGCGTATTTACAAAATAAAGGGTATTTTCAGTGCAGGTACTCTTTGGAGCGTGTGTGTGTGTGTGTGTGTGTGTGTGTGTGTGTGTGTGCGTGTATGTGCTGTGTGTTTGTGTTCACCTCCTCCCCAACAGGTAGAGGAAGATGAAGACAATGTCCAGGTAGATGGTGAGGGCGGCGCTCACATAGTCCTCTGGGCTTGTACGGTAGCTCATGCTGCCCGTCAGGAGCTGAACGTCTATCATCAGGAACTGAGAGAGAGAGAGAGAGAGAGAGAGAGAGAGAGAGAGAGAGAGAGAGAGAGAGAGGGCAGGATGACTTCCTACAATAACTCACCAATTTGCTAAGTTTATCCTACAATATTTTGACATGTACCCATTCAATTCAGTTCAATTTAATTCAACTTTATTGTTATTATAACGAGCAGCTGTAATGAAAAGCCGACTGTAACCTCCTGACCTCGCTCATCGAACAGCGTTACTGCGTTTGATTCTGTGGCATCGAGAAAAAAAGATGAAAATATTCCACAAATTTAGGGGAGAGTAGGAAAACTAAAATACAAATACCAGCCATCGTTCTCTAAAACTTTGTGTCCTTTGATACTAGAAACGGGTTTTTCTCTTGCCTGCCTCCACAGAGAGGTCAGAGGTCAGGTTCAGCTACAATAATCACCACATGAGCTGGTAGGGATTTGCTGTCTTGCTCGAGAGCACTTCGGCACCTGTGACATTTTTTATTCTGTTCTGGAAAGCAAAGAAGCGGCTAAAAGTTGCACTTGAGATGTTTTTATTATTCTTTTTGATTCTTTATTGTTACTCTGTGTTTTTGCATTGAAGATCAGCACTCTGATGCACTTTTCCTTGAATTTTCTGTTGATGGAGTTAGAGTTTCTGTAGGTGGCGCTCTTTCCTGCTGAAACACATAACTTCCTGTCTGTCTGAGGAGTTTTCCAAAGACCGAGCCACCAGATACTGGGTGTGTAGAACTGAAAATATAAAACCTTTTCTGAGTTAAGTATACATTAAATCACCTTTGATATGTACAGTACCAGCTGGTGATACAGAGAAGAGAAACAGACATTTATTTTGATAAAAGTTTAAGGATAATAACTTCATCACAGGGACCCTCCAGACGTTAGTTCACCACCTGGACTGAGGCTTTACGTCTCCTCTCTGATCATGTAAACTTGCTTGTAAACTTGATCACACTTTTTTTTTTTTTTTTTGGAGCTGAACAGTTCCTTGTTGTCTGATTGATTGTGGAAGTGATTCTTGGCCTCTGTTTGTCCCCCGGAATTGAAGTCACTTTGCATTTGTACCAAAACATTAAGTGAAACTGTTTTTTAAGAGAAACTGTTTTTTTTATTGTTTCCACAGCGAACCTCAGCCTGAGCTTCCCTCATCTGATGGCAGCGGAGCGACCTGTCAAGACGGTAGTGTCACACGGGCTGACGAGGAACCCACCAAACGGGAAGTAGGGGGGCATTTCACAAGATTACTTACAGTGTTATGAAATATCTTCTGAAATGTTACTATTGCCAATGATGAGTACGCATTGCTGATGCATGTTCCTAATCGTAATATGCAAGATTCAAGTCAGTGTCACTGGGATGCATATTTCTTTTTTCACTCTTTCCTCCAACTTTGTGAAATAACTTCTTGTGCTCAGAAGAGGGAAGTACTACAACACCAGCTGGTGGGCACGACTTAAAGCAAATTACAGCACCATGAGTGTACACAGTGTCAACGGGTAACCCTCAGTGACGCTCTCTACCCATTCAAGCTAATCAGGAATATAAAAATAGATAAAACTGGGATTTTGTTCCCCTATATTTCAATATTTCCGATTCTGATTCTGATTCTTGATTCTGATTCTGAGTCTGTTTCTGATTCTTAATGCTGATTCTGTTTATTTTTCTGATTTGTGATTCTGATTCTGATTTGTGATTCTGATTCTGATTCTGATTCTTGATTCTGATTCTGATTCCGATTCTGATTCTGATTGCCTAGTTCCTCTTCGAGTGGCATTTTAATAACATGCTGTGTCGCTTGACTGTGGGGGGCCACAGTCAAGCGACTTTTATCGATTCTGGTCCAAGAATTAGCAGCGGCCTCCCGCAGGATCACAGGTTAGAGGACAGTGCAGAAAAAATTTAAACATAAACTTAAAAAACTTAAAACATTCCTCTTTAACTGGGCTTTTAACTAGGATATGTTTAATTTTATCTTGTGAAACACTGTGTTGCATTGGATTTTAAGAAAAGTACTATATAATTAAATTTTGATTGATTGATTAATTGACTGATTGACGAATATGTCATCCATGTTTACAGTTTTAGCCCTCGCTGACTTCTCATACTCAGTAGTGTGATTTGTGTTATTTTTGTGTTGTGCAGTACCAGTGCAAAGAGCAGCGCTCCCAGACATCCATAGACGATATCCAACATGCGGTAGTAGTAGAAGGAGGAGAAGATGGCAAACATGAGCAGGTCGACAACCAGAACCACCAGGAGGCCGGAGCAAATGGTGAAATCATAACGATTCTGCAGGCAAAACACAGATATGGTGATGAATTCTCTGTGCTTTTACACTGAAAATGCTTTGACGAGCTATTAAGACTTGAGTCCAGAGTATTTTGACTGTACTGTAGTAACAGGAGTATCAGCAACACAATGTGGTCAAAACAATGTCCTCTCACCCACATGGAAGCTCATGTTAAAGGAATACTCCAATATTTTGGGCAGAATACCCCTTTTCCATCCTACTCAGACTGACTTCCAAGACGTGTATTTCAAATCCACATGATTTACTGTGTAAATCAGACACTTCAGAGTGGCTGTAAGGTTGTTTTTTTCACTTGGACAGAACCAGGCTAACGACTCCCATAGACTTCAAGTCTTTATGCTAAGCTAACACTGGTGAAAAGGGTGTCCAACATCTTGTCTCAGTCTGAATGAGTCAGAAAAGGGGTATTTTACCCAAAACATTGGAGAATTCCTTTAAGCAAAGCAACTGACAAGCATCACACTGAATGGTATAGTAATATGAAGTTGTAATATCAAACCAAAACTAAGTAACTCATCTGATAATCCCTGAAATATGGCAGATGTCATCAAAATTGCTAGCTCAATCTCACAATATCATAATTTCATCATAACACGATCCCATTGAAAGACACATTTTGATAACACTGAATTATGACCCAGTCTTATAGAAGATCTGGGACAGTGGACATGAGCAGCAGAGAGAACAAATGTCTAAAATTTAAATTTTCCCTCAAGATCAGATTTTGGGGTGAATCTGAGGAGTTGTCATTTTCAGTGAAGGAGGAGAAAAAGATGTTAAATCCTAACACACTATTTGTTTATGTTGCCTTTAAAGCTGGTGAAACTGTCTGAGAGTTTTGACTTGTTATATGTATGTCAGGGTTGTTATAAAGATACTTATACTGCTAATGTTAAAGAATAAATGCATTGCCATGTCCATACAATTCCCTATATCTTTCCTTTTTTGTTGTAAAAACAGTGAAGTTGATGGATGATGCAACTCACTCACAGGTTTAGTTAATTTAATCAACTAGGCTGTACTAAATTTTTTCACTTACAATGAAATACACATCAGAGAGTAAACCCAACCCAAATTTCTTGACTGTTTCTTGTAGGCTCTACTCATTTTTATCACTTGCATATGCTGAAGTTCACCTAACTCCTAAAAATGCTTGGAAAATGTTGCCTCGTTTTTTGAAAGTAACATGTTTTAGAGTGCAGAGGAGAAAGAGATTAAAAAAAGGAAGGAGGAAAATGTGAGAAAATAATCTGCCACCTCATACAAATGACCTCTCCTGCTCAAAAGTGGTTGATTGACGGTATTTTTAAATGTTAGGTGTGTGTGTCTGACCTGGATTGAGAAGCTGATGATGGCCAGGGAGATGGCCAGCGTCGCTCCCATGGTGAAGACAACGGCGGCAGTGTCATGGTAGGAGGCAATGGTCCCCACCATGTAGGACATGCTGATGTTGACCACGGCCTGTGAGCACAACACAGATCATTTTACAACCAAAATGTCACTGTGGCCGCCATTTCCTCCCTTGTTGCTTTATCACATCAGCAGATAGCATCACAGAGTCCAGTTACTGTAAGTTCTGTCATAATAATGTTTACAAAAGCACATTAGTGAGTCATATATATACATATATATATATATATATTTTTTTTTTTCCACTTCAGTGAAATTGAACTTGCAACCCTGTGCGGCGGTGTTTGAGCAGTGACACGTTTACACACCACAATACAGGAAGAGGTCTGGCCTACTTCAACATGCCGGCAGTTAGCAGGGAGTGTGAACACAGCTAAAGAGGAAACTGAGGTTTTTATTTGAAGCAATAAAAGGCACCAGCTTCTCCAAAATACAATGCAAATGTGAGATTTGAAGGTTGGCGAAGGGGAAGTACTTCCTAAAACAGCAGGTAAGGTAAAGTAAGGTGGGAAGTACAATGGCCTTTTTTTTATTGATTTCTCTGAAAATCGGATTAAGCTTTTCTGGCCAGGTTTGCTTATGCATACAAGGAACTTGACTCAGTAGCTTCTATAGCACTCAAAAACAGAGAAAAACAGGAAGACATGAATAGGAATAATAAATTAAATACTTTAAGTAAGTATTTATGTTAAGGTATGTCACATTGATACAGAGTATTGTTATGGCTGAGTGATTTATGTAGCATTTTTATTTTGTCTACAGCAGCCTTTTCTACAGCCTTTTTTTTTTTTTTTTTTTTACTCGCTCTTAATTTGGGTAATATTTCCAGAAGGTGCTCTAACATGAATAATGTTCAGCTGAGGACACATTTCACCATCTGTAAGAACAAGCTGTCTTCCCCTCACATATTTCATAACAACACTCAGATAAAAATCGACATTTTTTTCCCCATTGTGTCCCAGTTGTAGTATTTAATAAAGATCATTTTTTGTGGCAAGCAACATCGCTCATGTTTTTTAGATTTTTTGATTCTGTCCACCAGTAAATCAAGATATAGATGTGTATAATAAATCAGTTGCTGCCTGACTGCTGTTGGTTGTATGTGTGTTTCTAAAGAGAAAATATTGATTTGAAGATCTATCAGGCCAATAACGGCTTTGCATTAATGATCAGATATCCAGAAGTGCTTGACCTGATTCTAATGCATCATTTGATTTCCAAATGACCTAATATGAATTTGTAATAATAATGATGATGAAGAAGAAGAGTACAAATTATTATTGCCGTTGTTATTGTTGTTGCTGTTATAATTATTATTATTATTATTATAAATAGTAGCCACACTATTACCAAAGGCTTCTCCACCCTACCAAGAATTTGTTCCCAATTTTTTTGGTGATAAAAATGGTCACATTTAAAGATTATTATTATTTGATATCGACGCATTGTAGCTTTAGCAGAAATGTGCCAAAGACTTTTATGTTTTTTTGTTTGTTTGTTTGTTTGTCTGTTTGTTTTTTACATAAAAATAAATCAGCAGGTCTGTGTCACTGTTACTGTGTAAATCAAGTAACCCTTTCAAAATCCAGGAGCCTATACTATTCACAATAATTGTAGATTAATTATAAATTGTTTTCTGTTTTTTCCTGTAATGTTTTACTAATTGTCTGTAATTCATTTTGGTAATTTTCTGGTTATTTCCTATATTTTTTACTAATTTCCTGATCATTTTAATTTCAAAGGGTTATGATGGCTGCAGTAGGGATGAGTTGTGGGGCTTCAACAACCTCAACCCAACAACGATGAGCCAGAAAACCTAGAGCCAGTTTCAGTTTCCACCTTGTTTGTGTGAATTTGCCGCCCATCAGATTTGTCTCTCAGCGTGTGTGTCTGTATGTGTGTGTGTGTGTGTGTGTGTGTGTGTCACCCACCAGCGCCACAATGTTCCAGGGGTGCCGCCGGCTTAAGGTCTTGCAGAGGCTGAGGCTGAGGAACACCACCAGGAAGACGATGACGGAGCTGACGTAGACCCAGATGTTGCGCTGCACCGCCTTTCTGACCACTTGGGAGAAGGTGAACACACACACCACGGTGAAGGTGAAGAGCAACATGAGCGTGACGATGCAGAACACCTGCACAGGGAGAGAGACGGCCTCGATTAAAACACAGAGCCACGCTGTCAAAACCCACAGTTTCATTAGGAGAAACTAATCTGAAGCGTTCACTGTGCTGATCAGTTTGATGAGACGTTTACTCATTTGTCAGTGCAGGCTACTACCCATCATGCACTGCATTTGACTCTAACACCCAGAATCCTTCCCTACTTTGCTTAAAATAATAATCTAGACATTTTTTGTATATGTTATGTGAGTCGTATGTCTCTGATGTGATGAAAATTAAAGTTACAGCAACTGGTGTCCTTTTCAGTCTTGTTATTCAATCTGCATTTTTTTTTTTAGGTTTATAATATTTAGATCTTTGACAGGATGCACTTTCCCAGTGTTTGTTTGTGGTGCTGAACCAAAATTATTGAAGTCCCAATGTTAAATACCCAAAAGTAAAAAGGCAGCACACACACATATCTTCAGGACAAAGCTGACTAATCTCAATCTCATCAATTTACCCCGGCCATGTGAACAGACACACTAACGTTTCAAGATCTGATTATGGAGGGAAGTGTGCACCATTAATTTTTTTTATGATATTTCTTAGCTGAATTGGATTTCCTGTGTCAGACATGGTATCCATCTCATGTGCTCATAATAGATTTAGTTGGTTTACCTCTCAGAATACATGAAAATAATTTTCTGGCACATGAAAAGCTGACACTTAAAACCCTTCTAGTAAAAAAAAAAAAAAAAAAAAAAAAAAAAAAAGCACTGGAATACAGTTAATAAATTCAACATTCAACATTAAACACTGGTTTAAGTTGACTCAGCGAGCCTTAACCTGAGTAATGAAGTGAAAACTGGAGACAAAGAGAGGAGACAAACCTTTCTGATAAACGCCCTTCGCACCATCTTGTCCTCAAAAGGAGACGGGTCCTCTGGGACGTCCGGGTTGGCTTCGCTGCAGCTCTGAGGTCCCGTGCTGATTTGGGTGCAGATGACCCCGGTTTTGTCTGCAGGGTACATGACCGGGGCCTCAGAGTATGGCGGGGGCTCTTGGTCCTCGGCCGGCTGCGGTGACGTCGGTGAGGACGGGCCGGAGCCAAGGTCGATGTCCTTCTCCTCAGATGCCGGAGGGTTCTCTGACGGGCTGGAGCCGAGGTTGATGTCCTTCTCCTCAGATGCCGGAGGGTTCTCTGTATCCGCCATTGTGGAGGAGTCTGGGCCAAGGAGAAACATGTGTCAGTGACTTTTATTCTGAAATTCAGAGCCCATGGTCGTGTATCACACAAAAAAATCTCTTGTTCCATACTGGAGGCCTGGAGGATTCAAACAGAGTCCCGGTTCATATGTCAAAAAATAATGTACCAGTCCACATATGATGACCACAGACCACACTTGAATTATATATGTGACATAATGCAACTTCTACATTATCAACAATTTCAATTAGGCTAGTCATAACTCCAGGGTGACATATCCATAATGTAATCTTGACCAGTCATATGTTACCATTGACTTTTACTGTCCCTTATCTACAATTCAATTTTACTAATAAAAGTCCAATTATGGATTTGGCTGCATATTTGCTTGTTAAAATGCCAGATATCGGCGTTGTTATTTTAACAAGAAAAAATTCCAGGCCTTCATTATCAATAATTCAGTGTTGACTGGATAATGATTTGAAATATCTCTCATTTAGCTCTGACTATTTGTAAAAAACACTCAAAACGTGTACTTTCACATCTTTAATATATATACTTGTTGTGATCTGGTGTTCAGGTTTGACTAGACAGAATACACATGACTGATATGTGAAGCAGAACAACAACAAGTCAGAAGATGGCAAATGATAACTGGAATTACAGTTTCTACTAAAAATCTAATTGTAGAGACAGTATCTGTAATTGGACTTTTACAAGTAAAAATTAAAGTGTAGATATATGGACATGTTGCTCTGTAGAATTAGGACTTTCTTTATGGATTACGCAGACCTGTTACGACTGGAAAGCATTGTAGATATCTTGAATTAGAATTTCTCTTCAGTTGAAGGATTTTCTTGTAAAATGTGAGATATGGCTTGGAAAGTTCATGGTTTTTAAGGCTAAAATGGTTAACCACACTGTACGTGGGTAAGTCAAGTTTATTTATAGAGCACATTTAAACACAGCTCGGGTTAACAGCACCAAAATGCTGTGCAAAAGACCTTAAATACAAAATGAACAATGAAAAATAACCAGCTACAACTGACAACAATGGACAAATTAAAAGGTTGGGATAGGGATGGGAAACATTTTGGTCGAGGTGGATAATCATACCACACTTTAATTTAACTTGAGGTGTCCACAGATATCCAAATATGTCCTGCTGAATTACAGGGAAACGCAAAATATAATAGAAATCATGCACGAGATTTTGTGATACTTTCTATTTGATGTAATGGTGCAGCCATGAAACAACGGCATTTGAGTTTTTGCAGCTTCAATGATATGTTTTTTTTTTTTTTTTTCTAAAATTCTGAAGCAACTTTGAGGGAAAATCCAGCAGATTGAAGTCACTGCTGTTGTTTTATGTCACTGTTGTTTGTTGATGTTGTTGACCAGTCTCGGTGTAAGAGCTGTCTCAGGTTTTTGCAGATGTATTCATGATGTTTTTTTGTGTACCGAATGTGAGTCCAGGCCTTATCAGTACATAGAGTTCGAAGAGTGGACAGTGATATGACAGCTGAACTTCCTGTTGAGCTTCCTGGAAGTTGCATCAAAATGGAGTAAACGAGCAATGAAGTAAAACTGACACTTTTTTTTGAATGTAACACACACTCTGGGAAAACTGATGTTTCGTCATGGCGCTTACAGAAAATACAATAGGTAGAGTTTTGGAATAAAACTAAAAAATTTCTAATAAATTTAACAAAAAAATCTCAAGATTGACTTTGCAATATTTGTTAACACTGGATTAAAATATACTCTCACTTTCAATTGGGAAAAAAAAACAGGTGCAGAGGTCAGAAGGGCACACATGATTCAACATATCAAACATTATTTTAGTGTTATCCAATATCTTGTTCTTATGCCATCTTTAATGAGTTAACCTCTGTATAACAAATTTTAATTAGAGCATTGCTCAAACCACAAAAAAATAAATAAATAAATAAATAAAAAATAAATAAATAAATAAATAAAGGCCTCATAAAAACAGAACCCTAAACGGTCCCTAATAAGGGTCCTTTAATTTTTGCAGTGATTACTTTTCCTTAAATTGGAAGTTAAATAAGGATAATTTGTATGAACTAATCAGTGTATTCTGTTTTCCTAATAGTAAGAAATACAGGTAAAATAAATGAAATACATATAACTAGCCTAGATGTAAAAATCTGAATGAACAGTGAGATATTCCATTTGAAATTGTAGGTATAATTAATGTTCAGTTCATCATGCTGTTTAAGTTATAAGCAGAAGCACAGGACCAGTGACCTGCTTACCTTTGTTGCTGGTGTGCAGTTGAGCCAGAAAGCAGCGAGAAACGTGCAGCTCTGCAGCGGCGGCTGTCATTTATTGTGCCACGGCGCGGTGTAAGATTTCACTTCCTAACGCACCGTTTGTAGTGGGAAAAAAAACAATCCATATCACACAGTATTCAGAATGGGGAAGTCGGAAAAGTCCACAGTTGCTTCACACTGACTGTTAAATTGCTGGTTGTCAAAGTGAGGGGTGGGGACATCCGGGGGTCCTTGAGGTGATTTCGAGGAGGTCCACAGCCAAGTGAGGAGAGCTTACAATCCACTGTTGATTTACTTGATTTACTTGCAAGAATTAAATGAAGTAAAGTATGTATAGAAGGGACAGTTATTGTCATGGCTTTTACTGTGGTCACTTTGGTAATTATCCAGTTCGAGTGTTGACAGAATCATAACGAACAACCAAAATCTTCATGAAATTTCTAGAAATTTCATTAAAGTCATGGAAAAGTCTATTCCAGACAGGGAAAGCCGAATAATTTAATAAATTTTACAATCATGGAATATCAGCCTCACTTTAAAAAAAATGTAACTTGTTATTCACCAAACTTAACATTTATTTATTTTTGTTATATTTACTACCTCCACAGAATAAAACAGAGTAATCAGCTTTGATAAGACCTTGGAATCTAAAGTGTGTTTTAAGATTTTGCTCAAGGACAAGAAAAGTGATGTTATGTTTATGTAGATCATAGAAATTCAACATTTTTGACATGGAAGACTTATCAGTGAATTTTATATCTGACAGAGACTGGGACCTCCGGTGTCTGTGTGGGGTATGTGACGTGAAAAGGCTGGGGAGCCCCTGTCTCGGAGACGTTACAAAGCAGGTAAACAGCATCAGAATCAAAATCAGAGATAGCTTATTGATCCTCGAGTGGAAATTGGGCAAGGTGGAAAGGTGTGTTGTAAAATCAGATAAGGAACAGCTTGAGGAGGGGGGCTCCCTGTCTGCTGAAATGATAGTTGAGTCACTGAAGTTGAGTAACTGAAGTGATTGCTTACCTTAAAAAAAAAAAAAAAAAAAAAAAAACAGCATTTTTGATGTACAGCGCTTTGGAACGCAGGACCTTAATACTGTGCATTTCAGTAAATTCACATAGAAACTATACAGAAGCTGGAAACTACTGTAACTGCACATTACAGGATGAAACATACAACAGAAGTTTGCAAAATTGTACACCAACATGTTAAAACGTGACTCAGGGAAGATGTTTTACGGCCTGCTAGACTTTGGCATAGAAACATGTCAAAGGTCCAAGTATTTAGGGTTCTATACAAGAAATAAACAAAACAGAGTAAAATAAACCACAACATTGTGGGTTATGGAGAGAACATTACTTTAGATTCATTATCTATAAATTCATTATCTATAAATGGTGTCAAATAACCCATACATTTAAAGTGTGGTTTGTTTTGTTTGTGCTGTCATAAATCATTTAGTAATAATGTATGTCATATATTGTTGTATTTACAATGTGTGCACGGACTCACTTCTATACCCTGATGGCTGCAAATACATCATGAACAGTCAAAACACAACATCCACAAAGACAGCTGTCACACATAATATATTTATTGTAAAAAATACATATAAAAACAACTTCTGAGACATACAAAAGATCGGAGCTTAGAAACAGTATATTGAACAGACAAAGACCAAGCCATTTTTTGAATTGCATTACATATTTACAATTTAATAAATAAAACTCAATTTGTTTCTATACCAGAGTAAAGGCAGATTGTCCATATCTTGGGGATGCAGATACCGCTGTGGTGACTCTTTTTAAAAACATTCGTGTTACTCTCATCTAATGGATCGGCACCGGGCAGACGAGGGATCAAACACTCTGCGATTCGAAACCGAGGATGGAGGAGCATCATACAAAATGTCATCCTTGGTTGGAGAGGAGCTAGTTTACACAGAGTGTTTAGTTAGCATTGGTAGAAATTGAGGTATTGCACCACACAGCTCACAGGGGGGGAGAAAGAAAATGACTTGACACTCGGGACCTCAGATTGTCCATTATCTTTACTGACAACCCAACGACCCTCCCACCCCGTGCTCCCCACCCCTCCCACTCCAAGTATACAAGGTCATTACTCATTATCACAACAAATGTAACATCTAATGATCAATGTATCTGCTCATCTTCTGCACTCTCAACACACAGCTCCCAAAGTACAGACTGTCTTTTGGCATTGTTCTTGTTTTCTCAATACATAAAAAGGGAAACATGCACAGGGCTGCCCTCTAGTGGCAGGACAAGTCATAGCACCTCAGACTGCAGAACACGTGGGATTAAAAAAAAAAAAAAAACAGAAAGAAAAAAAAAAGCTTGGGGGTGGGGGTGGGGGGGACTAGCCAATGGGAGACCTTTGCACAGAGCTGACCTTTATACGGATCCACACCATGGTAGGATAGATATTTGTCATGTGGAACAGACATGGCCTTAGAGCAGGCAGCAAAAGCAATGAATTCATGATTTTTTTTTGTTTGTTTGTTTTGTTTTGTTTTTGTTTAACCCCTATCTGTGCGGCTGGTCTGTCCACAACCTAAATCAGACAGGCTCTGCGTCTCAGCAGCCTTACTGCAAGGCTAGCATCTCATCTCACCCCTAAAAACACTACAAATACTCGCTTGCACATGAACCCCTTCACCAGGCAAAGGCAATCAACACACAAAAAAAAGGCAAGAGAAGCCATTTAACACGTTTAGCGATAATCAAAATCACAATGGTGATGATACATGTCTATAAATCTTAAAAAAGGGAGGAGGGGAGGAGATAATACAATAATTAGCCATCAGCTGTCCATAGCCTCCAGTGTTGGGGAGAGTGGCAGCTGCCACATGGCGTAAACATGCCCCAAAAATACATCCCTCAATCCATCCCGCCCCTCCATCCCTCCCCGATCCGGCATTAATGTAACCAGATGGCCAAACTACCGCTCGGGGTCTGGTCCAAAAATCCGGACTACTCCCCAGAGAGAGTGTGTGAGTGAGGAGGGAGTGGGACGAGGCCCAAACCGCATTCTTTTAACAAAGTTGAATGGAACCAATGAGCCGCCATGTCGCGCAGCACTGCCACATGTGCCGAAATATGTTGCCACTGTGACTGTCGTTTAAAAACTAGCATTAAAAAATTAAAAAGGGAACCCTCTTGACCAGCAGACCTCCGGGCAATGTACTGTAAACACACACACACACACACGCACGCATTCTTGAATACATAAGTCATCATCGGGACACTTCCTGTCCCTAGTCGTCATATGAACACCCACACACGCACACTCACACAACCTTATCTGAGACCTTATTTTAGAAAAATCAGCCTTGAGGGACAAAAGTGCTCAAATTGGTACCGACACCAGCGCTACTATGGCCCTATGAAATACCTACAGCCTTCCTAAACCACCACCAAGTAGCAGCACATTAAGTTCAGCGCTAACTAACCATCTGCAAAAACTGACCTACTCAGTAAAACAATCAATCAACTCGCCCCCCCCCAAACTTCCACTGAAATGTGTACAGGTAATAACAGAAAACACCTAGTAACAGCAGCCCCCCGTTCACAAAAAAACAAGCCCTCAACCTCCAGCTATTTCAAAGTAAAGCAATACGATATTTACGTGGTAACAGTTCACTCTTTCAGCATGAGGTTGGTTCATTGGGGTTAGCCGAGGAAAGAAACATTCATCCAATGTATAACATGGAACAATACTTGCTTTTCTTTTCTTTTTTTTTTTGCAAAACGGTAGATAAAATGACTGATCCCATTTGTGGGGAAAAAATACACAGGGGAGGATGCAGAGTCACAGCTAAGACAATTTTTTTTTGCGTTCCTCCCCAAGTTCAAAAGATATTTCTAGGGGATGTTGCATCGTTCTGGGATGATAGGATTTATTTGACATGTTTCTTAACGTCCAGCGGTTTCAAGCCAAGTCCATAAAGGAGACAGAGGAACCCCCTCCTTCTGTTCCAACAATAGTCTGGACCACAAATTAATGGAGCAGCTGTTTGTATTGTTGGGAGTTTGGCTTGAAATGGTCTAGACCGAGTTCAAATGGACTGATCCAGACGGAGAGGGTCAGGTGTTACCAACCGGATCTTCTTCTTAGGACCGCCTCTCCTCCTCTCAAATACAGGCTCACGTCTGGAAGTGGGATTTTGTTTGTTCAATCAAATATACATTTTTTTTCTGCAGTATTGGGATTCAGTGTAGTCTCCTGTAAGGGGTTCAAAAAGGAGAAAATGACAATTAGACAAATTAACAATCATACTAACTAGAGAAAAGAGAAAGTCTGCACAAGTCAAAGCCAAAGTGGATTTATTGCTACCAAATGTGATGTGACGTTTCGAGCCTTAGCTCTTCATCAGATATGAAGTATAATCTACACTGAGATATAAGCACTGATGTGTATAATCTCCTGTACGCCTTGTACGGTCCCTGAGCACATCTGAGTTCTTACACTGTGTCAGTGCTGTACTGGCACTGATTAGATACAGATATGTGCGATCTGAATGTTTGTGACTGCAGTGCAGAGGAGAAAGTCATATCTAGGCAGACTTTATCATCAACACATACTGCTATTCAGATTTAGCGCTGATCATCATGTTTAAGGACGACATCAGTGACTTTGCATGTACAAAATGTATATACTTCATGTTTCTGCTAATGTTTTCCCAAAGCAAGCAGTCATATTTTATAACTCTGATATAATTTTCCTCCCTTTTATTCAGTCATTGGTTTCCATTCATTCCACTATGACATAAAAATGAACTTTCCGAGATTTCAAACTTTCTTCACACCGCTAATCCATCACAGAAATAAAGTCATCCACATTCGTTTTCCTAAAAGCAGCAGCACCGGTGTGTTTTGATGACCTGAAATTGGGCGGAGAGAATCCGAAAAATAGTCCCTGGGGAAATATTTGCCTTACACAACAAATTATTGGTCCCCCAATTTAGAAATGGTGATGACTTTGTTAGCTACAGAAGCAGAACATTATGAGGTGGGTACTTCCACTAAAAATTAAAATTTCACAATTGAGGGATTTTGATTATATGTTGTAAAATCTTTAAGATGGTTAGTTGCGATGTAAAATAGCAGTTAATTGTAGTAAACATTCATAATCACAGGTATGGTTCTTTAAAGCTAATGGAGTGTCCTTTTCATTCAGTCAATTTAATAGAACACAGACACACACACATACACAGACACACATACAAACCTGAGTCAGGTTGGTCACTGTATGGAATACATGTGACCCCTTAAGTCAATCGAAGGGATGTTCAGGACAGCAGGGCTTCACCTTGGACCAGGAATCAATACAACTGGGAAGAGAAAAAAAAAGTGTTGGGTGGGTGATGATACAGAGACAACATTAGGTTTTGATTAACTCATGTGAATGTGCCCATTGTCTGCACTAACACTCAAAGGAAGTGTGGCTGTTACTGTGGTGTCTCACACAAGGCTTAATTCACTCATTCAGCGTGAAACACAATTAAATGTGATCAGAGTGAGAGGCTGTAAATGAGGCTGAGGCCTTTCTGGCTCCTTACACGTGATGAGACCAATGTCATAACATCAAGAGTGACAGTGGAACATCTATTTTATATCATGTACTTGTAGTGCTGCAGCAGTCAATTCATTCATTAGTTCTTGATAGATGAAAAAAAATTATGTATATATATATATATATATATATATATATATATATATATATATACATACACACACACACACACACGTATACATATACATACCCACTGTATACATATGCATTTATGTATGTGTTTATCTGCATCATTAGTCTGATTTGTATTTTAATTTAATTCGATTTTTATTTTGATTTGATCATGAATTTGCTCATCTGATCATAATTAACTGTTTAGTCACTGATCAAGTGACAGCACCAAACATTTGTTAGGTACACCTTCAGAAATAGTAGGTTTTGTTTGCTTTCCTTGTTAATTTCATTATAAAATGGAAAATTTGGGTTTTTTACTGGCTACTGATCGGACTAAGGAATCAATTTTAAAACTTAATGTGAGTTTTGTGACCTTGTGATATTTATTTTGACATCTGATACACAAAATGATTCATAGATTAATCACAAAAGTAATCGGTAGAATGAGAATGATTCATTGCTGCAGCCCTTATTGGCCGTGCCCTTTCTGCATTTGTTGTTTTCCCCCTGGTTTACTGTTTGACTATAAACTGTCTTTGCTCGTCATCTTGATTTTTTTTTTTTTTTTGAAGGGGCGGGGGGTTACTGGAAAATGTTGGCATTTGTTCAAAATGTTTTATACTGAAATAGCGTAGCAGTGGCTGTCCAAAAGGCCGTACCTTCCCTTCCCTAATAATGTTGAACGTCACCGCTAGGAGGCTCCTTTAGTTAATGCCGCACCATCCCTCACAATATTTAATAATGCCACTAGGGAGCTCCACTATCTCATCAGAAAAAAAGTCAGAAATTAGTCAGTCACGCCAGCTCTAAAAATATTTTCGCATCCTATACACACACATTCAAAATCCTGTGAGTTTTTTTTTTTTTTTTTTTTTTTTAAAAAGCTCGTTTACAGCAGGAAATTAATTTCGCTTCTCAACTTGACGTGTCAAAGTTCAATCAAGCTGAACTTGTGGTTTTACATCTGGCAGTCGCCCAATTTCAAATCTGACAGGAAACCTTTATTGTTTTGGTGTAGGATGCACCCACAACCTGTTCTCCTCGGATGCACTTAATGTTCGAAGTCTCTTAACAGGAACTAAAGCCAGAGCCTTCTCTTCATGTGCAAATTACCACACTTTTCCAGAACTGAAAAGTACTGCACAGCTCCAGATCTGTAAGGAAACTGTTTATATATCACCTTGACAAATTTGTACCCCCTCCCCCTGTCATTTCACTTCTTTATTTCTGTCCATGTACTGTAAATGAACAAAACAGGTTTACCTCTTATGGTAGACACAGAGGCAAGCCAGCCTGGCGATGGTCTCTCCCTGCACCAGATCCTCCAAACAGATAGAGCACTCGCCGCTATCTTTACTGAGCACATCCGCTGTAAATAAAGCAAAATAAAATAAACACATGCACATGAGCACAGCTTGAAATAGCAGTGTGACCATAAACACAAAGGCGGGGACAATTCAAGAGATTTCTGACTAGGTTTTTCTCCGTTTATGTAAAAGGAGCTGCCAACCATGAGCATGTTCAGCGTTTCCAAAATGTTCGTGAAGGTTTTTTGAGATTTGACACTTACTATTGTATGGTAGAGGAGGAGACGTGAGGCAGCTCAACAGGTGATCCTCAATCCGACCTCCGGGGAAAGGCTTTGAGCAGAAAGGACAGCGAATATCTGCACAGAGGAGGGAGACAATAGAGCTGAGATTAACATGTCAAGTCAGAGTGGGACATAAATGATAGATGATGCGCATTACACTGAGCACAAACCCTGTGTTAGGACATCTATCTTACACTAACTTGACTCGCCCAACAAAAGAGAGGACTGAAATACAATCATCCAACACAAGGATTGTATTGTCAGTGCTAAAGATTTGCAGGATTGATAGGGTGATGGTTACCTTAGGTTGCAGTTGACCTAAAATTACTTTTTCCTGCCGGCAGCAGTATTTGACTGCATCCATCCACCATACAAAACACTGACTGGGGTCGCAGGGATAGCCAGGGCCATGGCTATCTGTAGATGGGACAGGAGGGGAGAAACAGTGCCTGGTTGCCCTACATTCTCCTCCTCTATTTATGAGCCTCTGCCAGCAGTGAGTGGGCACGTGAAGCCTTCGACCTATTTCCCTACACTTGCTAGAGGGCTGCCCTGGGAAACTCAGCCCTTTGTTGTGTTTTGGCTTGAGATGTCCTGTTTGCCACCACAACACCCCCAGAGTCGGGTGCCTTTGGTTAGGCAATGTGGAGTGATCATGTGTTTTTATTTCCTCTTAAAACTCACCTTCCCTTTTCTGTGCATTTCTGAAACAACAGACTGGCTGCATCGTGTCATGTTTTTAAAATTACACGCCTCATTATTCAACTATCCGCACTATCTGTAGGCCTTGAAACATAATAAAGCTTGTATGTCACCACCTCCTGGTTTATGCCATAGGTCTACTCCGTACAATGGGGTCTCAGAAGATTTTAGTCATCTTATAAGCACGAGAGAGGAGATTATCTGTTCAGGAATGTAAATTCCCCGAATAATCCATTTTAATTTCGCAATGGGAAGATTGAGGGTCTCGTTGTGGAATTCCGTGTAACTTTAAATCTAATTAGGCCTGTTTTGAGTTTTATCTGACATTGAGCCTGTCACAGACATATGTCCATATACACTGAACTCCTTCACAAAACATAAAAGCTGCATGCATTTTATGCGCACAAATTAAAAAAAAAAAAAAAAATGAAAGCATAAATCTCACTTTTGCTATGTAAAATTATTTTGACTTACTGCCATGACGGTTGTTGACGCGGTAGAGGCCGATCCAAGCCTCTGACACCGGCCGCTGGTGTGTGCCTCGGACCCGGGCGGATCTTGCGCTGACATTACGCCCGGAAGAGTGCCGATTCCCGGGCAGGCGCTCAGAAAAAGTGCGGTGGGGTATGCGGCCTGTCTCTTCTCCGGGTTGATGTTCCGCATTGACAGGAGCCTCGGGGCTTATATTCCCATCTTCCTCCGGTTTGTCTTCGCCGTTGTCGTCCGCTGGCGATGCTTGGCTGATGCTGGAGGGGAGGCTGTGGTGGTCGGCGGGGCTTCCGTCGGCGCTCGCTTGTTGCCCGATGTCCGAGTCGCTGCCCTCCTCCGATCGGCTCCGGTTGGCCTCTGTGTCCTCAAAACTCCCCGAGAAGTCTACCATGAGACTGGTGGGCCTGGCACAGCGGGGTCGCCGGTACGACTCTCGCTTTGTGCCATCTTTTCCGAAAGCTGAGGGAACTGGGTCTTCTTGTAGGCGACTTGCTCTTGTCCCCATCTCGGTTGGTGGGAGCCGTTAAACAGCTAGCGAGCTAGCTACCGCAGCTGGCTAGCGGACCTGCTTCCTCAAAGCGAACCGCAGAACAAGGGGACGAGTCTCAACTACGCCTGTTCACCACGAAACAACCGCTATATTCGCTAAACACTCGATCGAGACGTCCAAGTAACAAACAATATCGATCTACCAAGCTGTGGAAAGACGATGTCTGTAGTTCAGCGTTCCTTCCCCGGCCTCAATATGTCCTTTCGCCACACATTTTTCTTTCTTTGACGTTCCCGTTCTCTCTACTGCAGCGGAAATGGAGTGCTTTCGCTTCCTCTTATGCGCCACAAAACCGTTATTACGGTAGAATCCGCACGCCCCATAAACACCTGGATCCCCACACATCACGCAACAAATATGCACACACGTGTTATTATTTTGCACGTTTTGGTTCGTTATAATTTTCAGCCGGTTGCATCTTTAGCAGTCTCGGTTTTATTATAGTTAAATTTGAGATTATTTGAAGGCAGTCGCCGATAGTTGTTGTGTTACGGTAAAAAGGTACACAATAAAACTGACCAATCAGCAGTGGCCTGTCCAGCAGTGTGTCTGAATGAGGAAATTTACTGTAAATCAGGAGACACACCGCCTGAGATTAAAAATAGACGCTTACACCACATTAGGGACATATCTGACAGTATACACAGGAGGACACGGGGGGACAGAGTCACTCTGCCCACCGACGTTAAATTGAGGTTTCCGGTAAGTTTATTCGTTTCTGGCTCGGCTAACTAACTACCACGCCTATTCAAACTCTGAGTCATAGTCGTAACAAGGAACTACATCAGGTACCAGCTTGCCTCAACTCAAATTATAGTATGTAATAGTTATCTGTTTGCAGCCAAACTGAGCTACTGTCTTCATATTACAGCTCAAATGTTTTCCCCTAAAGTGTAAGCAGTGGACTGAAATCCATAAAATACAGTTGCCCTACTTAAAATAATGTCATTTTAAGATAGTTCCATATTCATGCATAATTTTATCCATGTTACCTTTGCATTATGCTGTTATTAGGGGTATAATAATAAGAGGAAACCACTTGTGTTTTTGTATATGCGCTTCAAATCTCTGTATTATTTATACATGTATTTTGCTTAGCTATGTGGTCTCATCTGTTTGTTTTTGTTTTGTATGCTTTGATATTTGCCCTTATCAGATGCCTTGTGAATCCAGGGCATGGAGACTGAAATAAAGAAAAAACTGATCACCGAAAAGTGATAAAAGCTCAAAAGTAAATTTGACTGGCAAGCTCATGATAATGGGTCTTTGGCAGTATGATTCAGCAGGTTTCCATAGTCCAGTGTGTGTATGTGTGTGTGTGTGTGTGTGTGTTTAAGGTTATCCAAAATCGCACAGTGTAATAATATCAAATTGCAATACTTGCAGAATCGCAAGCAATGCAAAAATTTTATCCATGTTACTTTTGCATTATGCTGTTGTTTGTACTGAGTGACAGTTCATCCATTCTTGTGGGAGGCTGGCTCTTTGTAAACTTTGTCCTGTTTTTATTGATGCCTTTGTCATAAAACTGACCTGCATGTGAACGACACACCTCACCTACAGCAGTATGGTGCCTGCTCACACAGTTGCAGGAATGCTGCTGAACAGCTTATCTCATTAGTTGGTACTGTCAAGGGTGGTGTAATTGTGTTTTGTGTTTATTTGAGATTAGAGGAGCAGCTCACCTTTGTTAGTGGGCTTTCATGCTGACAGATGTCTTTCTGAACAGGCATGAAGGCGCTGAGTTTGCTGCATGTGGACGTAGCAGCTGGACAGCAGCAGGCCACAACAGGGAGAAGCCTCTCGTCCAACTATGTTCCTCCAAGTCTGGAGAATAAGCTCCTGGCCCAGGCCTCGCTGTTGATGCCCCGGCTCGGCTCTCATCTGTCATCGCTGGAGCTGCAGCCCTCCTCCTGCCCCTCTCTCCAACCTTCGAGCCTGTCCTCCACCACATCCACCTTTCCTTTCTCCACCTCTTCCTCTTCCTGCTCTCCGTCACTCACCTCTCCCCTCCTTAGCACCGAGAACAGGCTCCTGAGTAGACATGCACCCGTCCTCTTTCCATCCTCCTCCTCTTCCTCCTCTGCTGCCCCTGCTTTTGCCCCCCACAGCTCTTTTCTCTCCACGACCCTGGCCAACAGCGCTCTGCTTTGCCACTCCTCTCATCTCCCTTCCTCATCCCTATTTCCTGGTCTGAGAGATGAGCAGAAAAAGGATGATGGACGAGATGAAGGAGAAGAGGAAACATCTGAGGCGATGCAGTCCTGCGGTGAAGAAACAAGCGTGGTATTTGATTATTACTTTGACCGTTTTTGTCTTCCTTTTCACAATTTGGATTGAACAAACTCATTTTTAAATGGAAACACACATTTATTGTGAATGTCTGACACACCAAGTTGCATGGCTACCGTTTTCTGCTCCATTTTTTTTTGCTCTAACAGCATTCTGAGGAGGACGGCATGGTGGCTGAGCAGGCACAGGAGGAGGCTGACCTGACTATCAAACTACCTGTCCTGGAAACAGAATTGAGCGACCAGGAGCGTGACCAAACTGTGCCAGTCAGGCAGGATGAGTTTGCTGAAGTAGAGCCAGGAAAAGATGACATTGAAGAGGAACTGAAGGATAAAAAGGTAGTAAAGAGTGTTTGCTACAATGGATATCCTGAGAGGTAGAAAGAGCCTCTTTTTCTTAGAATTGTATGTGATGTCATGTTGTCCTTGCAGCCATTATCAGCTTTTATTGTGTCGCTTTTTAAGCTGTGAGTGTCTCTGTGCCAGTGCTGCTAAGACATATTCCTGTGCTTTTATTATACTTGGTGGAAAAAGGTGATTCTGACTGACAAATTCTTCACTTGGTCACCATCCTGCAGTATCTGCTGCTGAACGCGGTGTGCTGCTCCCTGGTCAATAAGAGCACCGCTCCAGGCCAGAAGGACTGGGACTCCGAGGACAGTGTCTGGACCAGGATCACCAGCCTGGCCGAGGACATCTGTGCCAGTGACCCGCAGTTTCTCCTCAAGGTGTGTGTCGTGCATCTGTTTGTCACAGGGCGTTTTATATGTGAAAAAGTAAATCCAGGATGTGTCCAGTGAGGGTTTATTTATTGGTTTTTGTTTTCTGTGGACACCAGGAATGTAAAAGTAATGCCGTGCTGACCATGAATCGCTACTTGTCCTTATTTTAGACATTTTTATTTTTTTCAAGGTGGGAAAAATGCTGTTCAGAATGCAGCCTTTATTTCTGGGACTCTGGTGTAGCATCATGGGAATCAAACCTATCATTAATTAAAAATTGAAAAGAAAAAAGATTCATGCTGCACATCCACAGGTATAGATATTGAATGATTGATTGATTGATTGATAATACTTTATTGATAGCTGGAGGTGAATTTTTTTTGTGCATCAGCACCATTTGTAACAGCACATAGCAAAATATGAATTATCAGACAAGAAAAATGCATACATTTACATAACATTAGAATCACTGAGGATGATGCTGGGATTGGGTTCCTCCTTTTAACTTTCGGATCGACTGGTGCACAAAAGAGTGTTTCAGTCTAACCCTGTTGAAACGAGGAACCCTGTATCTGTCAACATGAGCTGTGCTGTAAACAAACTGAGCCCGGAGAAGTCAACTGATTTTGATGTAACACAACTAGAGCTGTCTGCAGCCAAAATTCACAAGATCAAATCCCCAAACCTACAGATTTGGATGCAGATTATACAGAAAATGTATTGGCTATCGTGATGGGGAGATGTGGTATAGTGATATTATGGAATACAGATGTAGAGATGAGTATAAAAACAACCAGATTCAACATTTTTTCATGTGTAAGTCCAATTGGTAATGTAGGTATAAATGAAATGAACAGCTCCATCTGAATTATTAACATGTTTTTTTTTTGTTTGTTTGTTTTTGTTAAAGAAGTGGATAAAGGAGTTCGCACTGCAAGTCCATGGCCAGTCATACACAGAGTACTTGTTTAAAATGTAAGGTGTACTTGTCATTTCCTTTACTGTTCAGGTGGCTGTGTATACCAGACAGGAGCTGAACATCCGCATCACAGCTAACTTCCTGTTGGCTCTGGCTGCCCATCAGTCTCCTACCAAGCCCCATGTCCGCAGATACTTCTGTGCAGCCGTGCAGCTGCCCTCTGATTGGCTGGAAGTGGCCAGAATCTATAGCACGGTAAGTCTTAGCCGCAGTGTGTGGTTGGATGTTGATGTCCAGCCTGAGGAGTGTCATTGTATTCAGCATTGTGTGCGAAGGCTTGAAATACAAAATGGAGGAATGGGACAGGCTCTGTGGCATCACATGTTGTCTTGGATACAGAAATGCATCCTGTCAAAAGCCCAGATGAACTTGGTTGTCTGTTTTCATCCGGATGAAAACAAAATATGGGTGCAAAATATGTTTGTTTGGAGGTGCAGACAGCTTTATACACAGCAACACTCCACTAGTAAGATAGATAGTTCCTCCAGTGTGCTGCAGACCTGCAGTGAGTATGCAAACCTGCAAATTCGGCAGATTTGCATGCTCACTGAAGGTCCTCATGGAAGGATCCAGAAGTTCACATGGGAGCTGGTAAAATACTTCCTGATTTTTGCAGTGAGGCTCAGTCTGTTCACGCATGCTCACATAGCTCCATTAATACATTTATGCACCTGGTTCTTTGTCTTGGTGCCACTAATGTTCTCCCCCTTCCTCCCCCTTCTTCGGTGTGTGTGTATGTGTGTGTGTGTGTTTCATATGCATGAGTATGCATGCCCCATGCGAGTGTGGCTGTTTTCCTCCCAGGCTCCCCCAGTCTTGTCTTCCCGTGTTGTCCTCCTTGTCATCTTCACCCCCCTCTGCCATGGCTGCTCTGTGGCTGGTCTTCGTCCTGTGTCTTCATCCTATTGTCTACCACTGTGTTTTCTTGCATTTGCTTTGTGACTGTAATGTTTGTAATTTGCTCACTGGGTCGATGCCAATTGTACACCTGCCTCCAGGAATGCGGTCTCCTCTCTCTGTGCTGCTTCTCAAGATTTCTTCCATTTTTTTCCCCAATCTAGCTGAGTTTTTTCTGGGAGTTTTTTTTTTTTGCCTGCTGTGAGGATTAAGTCAGTGGTATCGTCCTGTTTGTTGTAAAGCCCTTTGAGTCTGTAAACAGTGATACTGGGCTCTAAATAAACTTGTACTCGAACATGCGACCGGATGTTAAGATTGAACAAATCGCCCCCAGTTGATTTGTTTTTTTTGTGACCACTGATATTTCAGGCAGCCCTGCTTTTGTACGTGACACTCCTCCGCATACCACAACACCACTGTGCAACTGTCCCTGTCCTGAAACTGTTGAAGTGCATGTTTGGTGGTTGACTAACCTTTTGCAAGAGGAAGCCAGCTCATATCAGCCTGTCTCTCTCAGTTTTGTCCAGACTAAACACCGTGTTTCTCTGTGTTCTCAGTGCTTCAGTCGCTGCCTGCCAGCCTGCCTAAAGAAAGCCATGGCTGACAAGTTCAAGCAGTTCAGCGAGTACCAGCTGGCCAAATACAACACACGCAAACATCGCTGTAAACACAACCGCAACAGGCCCAAAGGCAAGGTACCGAGCAGCTTGGTCACTTTATTTTTACTGGCAGTGATAAGTGAGTTTCTTTCTTTTGAATTGTTTTGTCTATCATGAAAAAATAGCAGAAACCCACATACTATTAGATGCCTGGAATCAAAATGGATTGAAGTATTGTGTGGTTCTTGTTTTGTTGCAATAAACAGTGCAGAGACTTCTCGGTGTGGATGCACTTATTGATGTGTGTCTCCTGTCTTTTCTCCATCACTTCATGTATTACCCTCCATTATTTTCCCCCCAGAAACCAACAGATAAACAGCTGAAAGAGTGGGCAGACATGGTCAGATCAGATGCAACTATACTGAAGAAGTTTGTGAGTCCACTGTCTTAGATTATTATGTAGTCCTGGTTTGAATGTTATATAATAAATACATTTTGTATGAATAAGAAATGCAGTTTTAAATGGTCTTTGTTTGGATTTTTTGCACGTTGTTTAACTGTTCCTTGTATATTGATAGGATTGTTTACCCGTGTAGTCAAGTCATATTTATTTACAGTATAGAGCACATTGAAAAAATGACAGCTGTTAACTATAGTGCAGTACAAAACAGAGCATAAAATAAATAATAAAAGCAAGGAAGATTAAACAGAAGAAGCCAAGCAAACTTTATGTGGAATTAAAAGCAAGAGGGGGAAAGGTGGGATCTGAGTTGTGTATGTTGATTCAGCAGTGGGGCGAGTGCAGGCTGCAGTGCTAAAAGTGGTGGCGAGGGCTTTGGCTTGCTTGGCCTAAAAGTACTAAATCAGCAGTAAGATTAAAGCATTAATTCTGAGCATCAAGATAACACTCCCATGTGTTTTAGAGAAACATTTGGCTCAATTTTTCTCCAAGTTTTGTGCACTTTTATGTGAATTCCACCTTTTTTGTTGCAGTGCTGATGATGGTGTTTTATTGCTTTTGTGGTGGCACACCGCTGAAAGAAAAAATGCAGGGGAATTCAATGATTTGTTATGTTTTGTGTGTGTTTGTGTGTTAATTTGTTTATGTGTGTGTGTGTGTGTTTGCAGTTGCGTGTGGAAGGCAGTCCGGCAGTGGTGGATAAAAAGCAGAGTGAGTTTAGCATGAAGAAGATGATCAAAAAGCTTCACATTAAAGAACCAGCCGAGCATGTTATGGCCATACTGGGAAGAAAGTAAGACACACACACTCTCACACACTCACACACACACACACACACACACACACACACACACACATACTCTCACACTCAGATGACACCCAGAAAAGCTTTTTTTTCTCTCTGTATCACTTTTCTAAATCACTTCACTCAAGCAGAAATGCCAGTCAATACATTTTCTGAATATTACAAACATATCCATTGCACATCCTGTATAGTAAAATCTTTACTGTGTCATTTTCTGATCTTAGATACACAAATTTCTGGGACATTTTAATGTGCATGATGGTATGTTTATCTGTTCTTGGAAGGGAACAAACATCTCTCTGTTGTATGGCATTATTATTTGTACTTACTTGGAGTAGTTTCTTGAAAGAAAACTAAGACTCTCACTCACCGTCAGCATTTTATTCTTTAATAAGACAGAGGGAAAGTAGTGAGGGAGACACAGGAGGGAAAGCTCTGGTGGGTGGCATGCATGTCTTTTCACTGGTGGGTGAGTTTGCCTCGGTACTCTCTTTGGGCGTGTCCTACTTTCAGTTTTTTAAAGGAACTGATCTGTGTGTGTGTGTGTGTGTGTGTGTCCCAGGTATCCTGCTGACGTGAAGGCGTTCACCCACAGCGGGCTGAGCGGTGTGTGGGACAGAGAGAGAGCTGGGCGCCGCATGAAGCTGAAACAGCCCGAGACGTGGGAGCATCTGCTCAGTCAGCAGGGCAACAAGGCCGCCACCTGGGAGAAGCTCATAGGTGTGTTCAGCACATACAGACACCGGGTTGTCTGTCCGCTCTTCCGTCCGTCTGTGCATCTGTTCCATTGTCCCATCTTGAACTCAATATCTCAGGAATACCTCGGGGGTTTCTTCAAATTCTGCAGAAATGTCTGCTTGGACTCAAGGATGAACTAATTAGATTTTGGTGGTCAGAGGTCAAAGATCAAGGTCACTGTGGCCTCACAAAACAGTTTTTTGGCTGTAATTCAACAATTCATATGCTAATTATGACAGGTTCACACAAATGTCGAATAGGATAAATTAATGAAGAGATGTAAAATGATGAGGTGAATGGCCAACTTCACTGTGATGAAGTGGTCTTCAAAAAAACACTTTTCTGGCAGTTAATCAAGCCATAACTCAGCGTTACTCACTTCCTCTCCCTGGATGACAACCAGGACAGGGAGCCTCCTGTTCTTGTTCCTCTGGTCGTCACCACAAGCTCACCGGTTTTGCTGATACTTAGTTTCAGGTGATGATCGTTGCAGCATTTGACGAAGCTCTCCATCAGTCCTCTGTACTCCTCTGTAAAAAATAGTCTCTTAGTGAAGACAGCTCGTTTCTCACTGGAAATTATTCACTGAAATCATGCATGTCAATATAGACTACTACATAGAATACACTTGTCTCTAATGTGTAATACATGTGGAAAACCTCAGCGTAACACACACAGTGACAAAAATGTTTATGCCGTGCAGATGACAGGTCTCTTCCCTTCATGGCCATGCTGAGGAACCTGAGGAACATGATAACTCAGGGCATCAGCGAGAACCACCACAAGAAGATCCTCAGCAGGCTCATGAGTAAGGTGAGATTTAATCCACCAGTGTTTTATGGCTGCACCATCACACCAAATATAAAATATCTTCATGCCTCATGCATCATCTTATGAGCATTTCTCTGTAAATCAAATACAAATAAAGTGAAATTCTCCAAAAAGTGTAGAGCTGCTGTTAAAGAGTTTGAGATAGCCTCTTCCTTTAATGTTCAACTTGTGAATTTTACTTGTGTGCCATTATCCATTATTATTATATTTTTTTTAGAGTAGGAGTCACATTGTGGGAATAGTGGTTTCTTCATTTTGGAGTGAAACTTGTAACTCATCTGTCTGACCGTCTGGTTTTGATCCGGTTGCAGAAAGCAGTGATTCAGAGCCGGCAGTTTCCCTTCAGATTCCTCGCCGCCTACAAAGTCATGATGGAGCTTCACAGAATTGGTGAGCTACATACACACACACACACACACACACACACACACACACACACACACATTGTCATTCATACATGAGTAGGGTTCGACAATATGGATTTTTGAGGAGAGATAGTGATATTTTCACACTGATGTTATACAGCTGGTATTCAGCATTTTCAGTTATTTAATCATTTTCATGGTGAAATCATTCTCATGACATTTGAATTGATCAGATTTTCCTCCAGGTGGAAAGATACCTGAAACAGCAATTTGACTATAACATGACACTAAAACCCACCAGTGAAACCAGTTCAGCCCCCCCACATTTTAACAGCATTGGAAGTCTTCGGCATTCTTTTAGGTTTAAAATGAAGAATTATATTACAAACAACCACTGAAGATTAAACTGGTTGAACACTCACGTATTCATTCACAAACAAAAACTCATTTCAGCAAACCCTTCCTCTTCCTCCAGCCATGTCATCCCAGAAGGCGCTCCCCCCCTCTAAGGAGATTTTGAAGGGCATCCTGAAGAAGATTCCCCAGAGCAGACGCTACAAGCGACTGGACTGGGAGACGGCCCAGAGGAAGAGGATGAGGGTGGCGCTGGGCGTGCCCTTCGTCTATCGGATGTACACTCTGAAGAGGGCTCAGCTCCAAAAAGCCAAGTTTGTACCGTATAAACTAGAGAATATTCACTTTGGACCAAAAATCTCAACAAAATTAAAAAACAAAAATTAAAAAACAAAAACAAAACAAACAAACAAACAAACAAAAAAAAAAACAAAGCAGCAGACCACTTTAAATCACATTTTCAGGTCCAGTTTCATATTCAAGCCTTTTATTAGTTTCTGTTTTTGGTCTCTTATTTCATTTGTTGCTGTGTCTTGTGGCTGCCCTGATTTGGAAGCTCTTTTGTTTTGTATAAGTGATGCACAGTACAAATTGAGTGATGATGATGTCTGTAATTGTTATTTTTTGGGCTGCAAATGGCACCTGTTGACTACTTAATGCAGTTAGTAATTTAGTCTATAAATTACTCTTCAAATTGCTTCCCATGTCTGGAAAAAACAGCAAGGTTTTAATTATATAAGATTTTATTTTATAAGTTGTCTTTTTTAAATGGCTAAAACGATTAATCGGTTATTTGATCCATTTTCTGCCCACTGGCTACTCGACTAATTGTTTTAGATATTATATTGATTTTCAGTGTAGAAGAGCAATATCACTAATAATGTTGGCTGTTTAGTAGGAAACAGGGTGTCATATGAACTGAATTCTTATGTAAAAGAAGTAGGAGCAACAGACAGTAAGTGCTAAACTGTACAGTTACACTTTATTCAGCCGAAGGGGAATTTTCTTTAGTCATACAAAAAAGGACAGACATCTATATGGAAAAAAAGAGTAATGAAGAATGTTCTTCTGAATAACAGCTGTGTGTGTGTGTGTGTGTGTGTGTGTGTGTGTGTGTGTGTGTGTGTGTGTGTTCCAGTCAGAGGCAGTTCACCGTTGCTCTGTTGGACCGTTACCGTAAAGCTCTGGAGGCGGCGGTGCAGATCTCCTGCCGGTACAACGTGCCTCCCCTCCCTGGACGAACCGTCGTCTTCCTCTCCACTAACCTGAGGGCCGACAATGCCTGGGGCCAGAAACACGACTTCTGCTGCCCGCCCGACCCGGAGGACGAGAAGAAGGAGGGAGAAGAAGAAGAAGAGGAAGAAGAAGAAGGAGGCGAGGAAGGGAAGAGAAAGACAAAGAAAAAAGGAGACAAGGATGACAGTCTCACTCCGTCTGTAAGGACCCAGTGGCAGGAATCACAACTGTGTTCTTAAGAAATTACATAAGAAGAAATTTTTAGGAAGTTCCTACAAACATGCTGACACTCAGTTGTTCAATACAGTCTCATGTTTCCAGATTTCTTTATTTTTCCTTTTTACAAACTTCTCAAAATCTAGTCTGAATGGATTTTCTTAATAAAGTTCAGGCTGACCATCAATGAGGCTGGAAGACTGAATTTGAATTTTCACGAATGAAAAATTTTCATTTTTCATTCGATGATAATGCTGTCTATCAGTCAGTGCGAGACTTGGTTTTGATATATTTAACAACAAAACCATTGTGTTGCATCATTAAACCCATCCAACATTATAACGCTTTAATTGTTAATATTAATGTTAGATGTAGGAAAATCTAAGACTTTGACCAAGACTCCTCAGATTTTCATTGTTGAAAATTTAAGCTATGCGAAGGGTTATCTTAAAGTGTCATTTCAAGAATACCATTTATTATTTTTTTTAGGATTAAGTTATGAAAATATATAAGAATTGTTTGTGAGAACAGCATTTTTTTCCTATTTCTCCTTAAGATTAAAATTAAGGGAAAAAATGGCATTTGAGAAGATTTGTTTTCTTATGAGAAGGTTTCTTGAAACCAGCTCAGGTTTTTGTCTGAGTAGTTATGAAACCATGGAAAAAATGAGACATGAATTGTATGGATTCAGACAGGGTAAGATATTTCTCAGCTAACTCTACCGTTGATAAGATTTCCCCCTTTTTTTATAATCTGGTGTAATTCCTTTCAGATGACGGAGGTGGCGGTTTTGCTGTCATTGATGATTGGCTACAGCGCTGAGGACTTCAAGCTGTGTTTAGCTGATTGGAATCACAGTGAAGAGGCCAAGCTGAAGTCAGATGTCCTTTTGGAAAATGTCAGAAGTATAATCAAGCAGATACAGGTACATTTTTTTATTTGTTTGTTAAACTCTTGTGTGACAATTTATTTGCAGTTACTTAACATCTTTTGACAGCTCCTACTAATGGTCACTTCAGGTCATTTACACTTTGATGAAAGACAGAGGCAAAGTGCTTCTGAATCAAAGTGATGGCCTTTGACAAACATCTTACCCTCAGAGATTAAATATTCAAACAAGAAACAAGATGTCCTCGGTAGTATCTCCCACCACTGCTATGCAGATGACACCCAGCTATATGTCACCATTCAAACCAACAACCCCAGCAGCCTTGATGATCTGTTGGCCTGCTGCAGGGATGTTAAACTTTTTAAAATTAAATGTCAGTAAGTCTGAAGTCTGCTAGAAATCTTGGGAGTTATTTTTGATTCAGGCCTTTGTTGTGACACTCAAATGAAAAACATTGTCCAGTCATGCTTCTTTCTTTTTTCTCTCTGTTAATCACTTTGTAAATGTTAAGAAAAGCTATATAAATACATTTTATTATTATTAATATTTTTGTTTAAAGATGAGGAGGATCGGCAGAGGTGAACTGGCTCATTTAATTTAGAAGTTAATTTACATCAAAGATGAACAGTATGTTTTCATGCAAGTTGCTTTCACTGGTTAATAATTTTCTTTCACAGGAACGTCAATCGAGCTACGGGTCGGGGGAGCAGAGGAGCTCCTTCATCTCCCAAGTGCTCACAAAGAAAAACAAGGTGCATTGATTTCTCCATCTGTACATCCTTTTATTTTTTATATGATCATTTTCTTTACTTTTTTATATGACAAACTTCCTGTATGTCATCGTTAAAAGGTATTATATGTACATATTTTGGTGGGGGAGGGTCACAGGATAAAGCCGGATTAAAAAAATCAAAGATAGAAGTGTATTTTTTGCTTGTCAAATAATAAACATTTATTAGCTTCAGTATTTTTTTTTTAAATAACAAATTTAGATATAGAGGGAATCCCACATAGTGACAGGCACTTTTAAAAAAATCAGCATGGGAAAATTATGATAGTGGTCAGGAACAAACAGAAAGTATATCTACATGCTATTCCCAAGCTTTGTTTTGTGCTCATGTTATTTTTTGGATTCTCAGTTTGTTACTGGTATGGATTAATCTTTTATGCTTGTATTCATTGTCGGCTCAATCTCCTGCCTTGTATAACTTATTAGAAATGATTGATCAGTGAATGTTTATGGCTGAAATGGCGCTGTTTTGATTTCTGATAAGTTGAAAGTGTCTGATAGTCCCTCTAGTTTTTTCTTTGAGGTCATGTGCCAAAAAATGTGTGAACTGCTGTTTTGGAAGATTTCTTTTTTTGTGTGTGTGCTACTCAGGTGGACAACATCATTGTATTGACTGATAATTGGATTCATCCCGAAATCCAATGGGCCATCAACAACTACAGGAAGAATGTGAATGATAAGGCGCTTCTGGTGGAAATCTTCCTCTCAGAGCGGTAACAAGCTCTTTAGTCACACATACAGAATGCAGGTGCTATACATTAAAGTGACCTGAAACCAATGAATCTGTTAGTTGATTGATACAGAGAACCATACTTCTAATAATCAATTAATAGCTTTATTTGTGAGGTAAAATATCAAACATTTGACGGTTACAGCTTCATAAATGCTAAAGTTTGCTTTTTTCTGTTTGATATTGATATAAAATGACAGCTTTGGAAGTTTTCCAAAGAGAAAATCCAATTCCCACCCACTTTTTTCACCTCTGCATTGATTATTCAAGCGAGTCAGTCGATGTTTTGGTTTCAAGAATCTTTCTCAAGACATCCTGCTGGTAGTAGCTGCTATCGATGTGCAGTCGATCCAATTTATCATTTCCTCAGAGATAGGTAAATAATAACAATGATGCTAAAATCCCTGAATTCCCTTTTCGTCCCTGAAGCGTCCCAAGGGAGACGTTTGTTCGTCCCAACACATTTTTTTTTTCGCCCTGGGACGGCAGGACGCTCTTAGTCTCAAGCTCTGAGGCAAACCCGTGTCACGCTGCCATGCTGTGAGCCGAGAGTCGAAGGCTTAGACCACTTAACCATCAGGATGGCAGGGAAAAAATAACAGTGACTGCTGTTTACCTTCAGAAGTGGAAGAGGAACTTATCAGCCACAAACAAAATTTACCTATTGGATGTTTCCTTCCTTGTTGTGAACACACACATGTTGAGTTTGTTTATTCTTCTGTTTATTTGTGATAGCCCTGCAGAGTCCGCCAAAGACAGGAACCATGTGACGCTGTCGGGCTTCAGTGAGCAAATGCTCAGGTAAAATATTCAGTTGTTCATACTCTGCCAAACACATCGATCTAAATGACAGAAAGATCCAAAACACTGAGCTCAGACCTCAGGAAAGTCCATGAGAATAAACTCCCTTTGTTTTGCCGTGATGCTAAAACTTTGTGGATAAATGGCAGTGTTTTTTTTGCTCACCATTGTTTTTCTGCGTGTTCAGGTTTGTGGCAGAGCGGGGATCATCCAGACTGCTGGACCATGTGGAGCATTTAGACAAACTGCACAACATCCCCCCACCTCAGGGAGCCAACAAGCCCCAGACCACCACCACCATCACCCCGATACCAGCCAGCCCCAGTTTAAGGTAACCTTTTCTCCACGGTAAACAGTGTGCTCGTCTCATTAAGATAAGAGTATGCCACAAGGCACTTGGAAAGCACAATCTCTACCAACGCTGAACAGCCAACTTATTATTATACCCAAAGCCATCACTCCACTCACTTAACTTTTAAGAGAAGATGATTTCTTGACCCTGCAAACTTGGGATTTGGAATCAAGTCTCTTAAAAAGTCAACAATTGCTCCTAAACCAAAGACCTTCCAGCCATCAATTTAATGGAAATCCGTCGATACATTTTTGAGATATCCTGCTGAGAGAAAAACAAACTAACAGGGCAAAAACATGAACTTCTTAGCAGAGTTAATAAAATCAATGTAACGTACGAGTGCAATTTGAACTTGTTGACTCTCTGTTGACTTATAACTCGCACTCTCCACAGCTTTTATGATATTTCTCGATCCTTCCCTCCCTCAGGTGGCGAGGCGTACGTGTCTTTATCTCCTCCACCTTCAGAGACATGCACGCAGAGCGCGATGTCTTGGTGCGCGCCGTCTTCCCGGAGCTGCGGCGCCGCGCTGCACCACACTGCCTCTACCTGCAGGAGGTGGAACTGCGCTGGGGTGTGACAGAGGAGGAGTCGGGTCGGGCCACCGAGCTGTGTCTGTCTGAGGTGTGTCGCAGCCATATGCTGGTCGGCATCCTGGGTGAGAGATATGGCCTGGTGCCGCCCCGACCGGCCCTGCCCGACCTGCCACAGTACAGCTGGGTGAGACTTGGCATTATGACAGTAAATTAACAAGAATAAATCAGGACTGTGTGATTACTGTTTTCAGGGATAATTAAGTAAGTAAATTCTGTTTCAGTATAATTGGCTGCTGCATACAGTAAGAATGAAGAGTCAGTTGTGCACTGCATACAATAGTGGAGCTGCTTTTTATGCAGTCCTTAAATTTAGTATTAATGCTTCTTTATTATGTCCAGGAGCTCTTTTTATTGAAATGTAGAATAAACAAGAATCCAGCCTTTTAGTGAAATGAAGCAGAATTTATGTGCAAGGTAAATTCATCACAAGTTCTTATGAGTTAATAACAGGACCTAAATAATTAAATGTAACAAAAGAGAAACTAAATGGCACTGAGCCATGATCTTCACCAGTCCTTTGCAGTTGTCAACATAGGCCACGTCCATTTTTTGCATTTTCACCAAAAGTTAGTTTCTTGCATGCCCCATTAGTTTCACATTACATTACACAATTTTAAACATTTTAGTTCTGTGGCCATCAGGGCTGCAATTCCACCACGGGAGCAAATTGGAAAACGTGTCAGGGTGATTATGTCTAAACTGGACATGAGCACTCCAGTGCCTCCATATCATTTGGTTGGGCCAATAATGGAGGATTTGTCACTTCTTATGTCTGCTGTTCACAGAGTTTCATGTTGTGAATGAATCCATTCAGAGGTTATGTCTTATTAGTAAGAGCCTACACCCACTGTTAAGCCCCCTTTGGCCAATTGATATGAAAGGTTTATCAGTTCTCTCCTGTCCCATGAATAACCTTTCTGCAAAGTTTTGTGCAAATCAATTCATGTTTTTTTTTTTTTTTTTTTTTTTTTTTTTTTTAACTAAGCAAGAACTTATGCTGAGAGGTAAAAATTAGTGCTCCAAAAAGGATGAACTATGTCTGATAATTTTTGGGTGTAAAGCAATGCCTCTTTTTAAATGTGATAACAGAAGCTTAGCTTCATTGTTTCTGTGCAGCTGGATTCGGCTCCGGACGGCCTGTCCATCACGGAGATGGAGATGCGTCAGTTCCAGGCTCTGTTCCCAGACTCGGCTCACCAACGAATGTTCTGCTACTTCAGGGATCCAAACCTCATCAAGTACGCCATACCCATATTCACACTGTCACAATTTCTAGACAATTATCCACTTTTTAATGCCTACTTTGAAAAAATGAATAAATATCTTGTGTACGGCTAGTCCCTAAGCTGTTTTTTACTGTCTCAGGTCAGTTCCTGTGGCGTGGAGATCAGATTTTGCCCCTGAGTCAAAGGAGGCGGAAGCTAAAATGGCTGATCTAAAGAAGAGGATACGGGTCAGTGATGTGAAAGTCACTGAGAAGTGAGTACTCTGTCATCTTCGCCACATGCTTTTTGCAGAGAAGCATTGGAATTAAAGCAGTCGGCACAACATTTTCAAATTTACCCCATTCAAACATCCTATCATCCAGGGTGTTGCAAACAAGCTAAATTATTTCATTAACAGGTGGATCCAGGAGAGCGAACGGCACATTATCTTGGTGTGATAAAATGGCACTGATTAAGAGTTAATTAACCATCCAGTAACTCTCACAAAATGACACGACACGACAAATGTGAGATAGCCACTATTTGGGGGGAAAAAAGTCATCTCAGGCCTCTTGGTTACAAAAAAAAATGTTTATGACTCTTCTGACATGCCACAAAGGTCCTTGGCTATATTTGAATCGTGGATGTTGTGGTTATATTATGTGTCTTAGCCAACTGATCCACCAGGATACCTTAAAAATAATCCTATTTTAGACTGAGGTCATCTAAATTACCAGAATATTAACTGGTGAATTTTAAGGAGCAGCATTTTTCCAAAGCCAAAATGTCTTTGTGTCTATTCCAGTTACCCGTGTGAGTGGGGGGGTGTTATGGAGGGGAAGCCCTATCTGAAAGGCCTGGAGGACTTTGCCAAGACAGTGCTGGAAGACCTCTGGACGGCTGTGAAGAAGATCTTTGTTGAAGTTAGTTTCTTTGATGACTCCATTATTTTTAAACCTAACCACCAAACTTCACATCAATCAAACTGATCTTTGCGAATGTCAGAGTCCCAAACTACTAGTGAAATTTAAATTCATATGGACTCTTATGTCTTGGCCAAAAGTTATTTAAGAAGATTTTAACTAATACCGGGCCTTTACTGGCCTATTCACTCAGACTATACAGTTTTCCTGGGCAGATTTTGGTATCTCATTTACTCAGTTTGTTCTCCGATCAGCAGGATGGCGATGACGCAGAGGCCGCGTCGGACGTGAGCGAGCAGGAGGTCCACCAGGGGGCGCAGCAGAGGCAGTTCTACGGCAGGGCCAAGCTGCTGGCTGCGGCTGTGGAGAAAGTCCAGGACGTCCAGGGAAAAGGAGGCCTGATGCTGGTGGAGGGAGCTCCCGGAGAGGGCAAAACTGTCTTCATGGTAAAAATACTGCTCTCACTCATGCTGTGGACCGGATGTACGGGATGTATTCAGGGCAGTAGAGTGTAACTTTGCAATAATTAAAAGACCATTAGCACCGATTTTAAATGTTAGGCCTGTTCACTACAATTTACCATGCAGCAAACCAATTTGGAAATCATGCAACATAATTCCTGATTTTAAAACTACTATTTTGACAAATTTAGTCAGGCTCTCATGCCAACCACAACACTGAACCTGCTCTAATAAAGGTTTTAAATGATAAATATTTTCGTACTGATTTAGGCAAGACATCAATTTTCGCGCTTTTAGATCTTAGTGCCTTTGAAACCGTTGATTATGATGATATTAGGTCAAACATGCACAATCACTGGTGTGGTCCTTTCAATTACAGTTACAGGTCAACAGGTGAGTCATATCTGTATACCAGCTGGTATCAAAGCAAAATAACTGACATGAATTTATTGATGACATTTCTTTGTCACTAAAACACATGCATAGACCATTTGCCGTATCACTTTCCAGCTCATTTTCCTTTTTTCCTTTGCAGGCTGCTTTAGCAAACGCCCTCAGGATGGGCGATAAGTCCAAGAGAAAACTGGGCTGTGATGTCATCTCCTACTCTACGGCGGCTAGCCAGTCTGCACGGTCCGTGGAGAACCTCCTGCGATGCCTCGTCCACTGGCTGAGGAGAAGGAAGGACACTGAGGAGGAGCCTCCTCTTCCCTTATCTTACAAGTAATGCAATCTGCTCCTTCAGTGTCTTAAGAGATTTCTTCCAACTGGTCAAGGCTTATGTCATTTTTCATGTCTTTTTTTTATTTTTCAGAGATTTACTGGCAGAATTTCACACCAAGTTGAGTGACATCAAAAAGGACCAACCGCTGGTCCTGCTGGTTGACGGGGCGGAGCTTGTCCGAGATGGCAGGGGTCAGCTCAACTCTGATTGGATACCACAGCAGCTTCCACAGGTCAGTCATTTTCATAAACAGAGCAGAAAATCAACTTAAAACATGAGATTGTACCTTGACAATTTTTTTTCCAATCCACACCACTCCCCTTGTTTATCATTATGAACGATGCACTAAGCTGATTTCACCATGTTATTGTGTCCAGTTGCATATGCAGGCAGTCATGGATCTGTAACTGCATGCAGCTGAGGTGATGTTGAATCTGTTGATTGTGAGGACATGTGGTGAAGCCCGTCTTCCCTTCCTCTTGTCAGGGTGTGTGTTTGGCAGTAAGTGTCAAGTCCAGTTCGGCTCTCTTGCAAACCCTTTCCAAGAAGCGAGGGGCCGTGCTGTTCGCCCTGGGCCAGCTCTCTGTGCCGGACCGGAAGGAGATTGTGCAGAAGCAGCTGGACGCCTTTGGGAAGAAACTCAGTGACTCTGCATTCAACAACCAGGTTCCTCAGCATTTTTCTAACCTACACAGGCAACTTTGATTGTCAATAAACAGTCTTTTCATGTGTGGTTGGATTATATGGCGGTTTGGTGTTTTGAATCAACAAATCTTACTTTTCTATTTAATACCCAACACTCAAAATTGGAATAATTTGCTCCTGACTCATTACTCTAAAAAAATTATTTTCTTCAAGTTGTTCTGAATGTTTTAATCCAGAGGTTTTCAATGCCTGAGGTCAGCCTCCTCAGGGGGCACCACACAGTTTCAGGTTAAACTCGGAGATTGACACAGAAAAAGAAATAGTTTAGCGATAGTTATCAGGGATGTAATATTACTCCAATTCACACAGAGTCAGACTAACCAATAGATGCCTTTATAGTTGGTGGACTTGGGTGCAGTTTGGAGTTATGTCGAACAGAAGTATGAGCCTAACTTACCTCAATTGCTGAATAAATATGGGATAAAATAGCAGCTGCATGATCCCATAGACATTTATAAACAGGCTAAGGTAAGGGTTGTAACTTTTTCTAAGCATTGCCCAAGGGCAGGCTCACAGTGTCAGACTTTGAAAAGTACCGGTACTTTTTTTAAAAAAATCTATCCAATATTGTTTCTTATTAGCTGATTATTCATGTTGTTGATACATCCTGAGTGTTTTCTCTCTGTGCTCGTCCAGCTGCAGACGCTGATGATGAAGAAGGGAGCGGTGAGCCCTCTCTACCTGCACCTGGCCTGTGACGACCTGAGGAAATTTGCCTCCTTTGACAAGGTCTGTTCTATTCTATTCTATTCTATTCAATTCAATTTGATGGAGACTTTATTAAAAACTACTTAGAAAACAATAAGTGTATGCATTTATAGCATGTATGACCCCAGAGGGAATTTAATCCCTAGTCTTATCCCATGACAGTGTTGGTACTGGCTCAATCTTTTTTTTTTTTTTATCAGAGTTTTTATCATACAATCCTTTCTCAAAAACAGAGCTGCTGACGTAATCTTACTGGTTGAGTTAAAACTAAGTGGACAGAGCCAAAAAACAAACAAAAACCAAACCCTTATTCCTTTTTTGACTGAGCCGACCAAACCCTCTGACATCTTGACAAAATTTTACAATGTCATGAATGAAAGAAAATAAAAGTCCAGGCCATCTTTATTTTTTATTCATGTTTTGACCAGGGTTTTTTCTTTGCCTCTCTTTAGTTTCCCAGTAAACTGCCTTCACACACAAACAAACTGTGGTTCCGCGACTCTGCCCATGAAGGATTATCTCAACCAATGAGCTTATTTATGCAGCTGAAGAGGCTCTCTTCATGAAATGTTAATATTTCTATCAAATAAACAAAAACAAGTCGCTGATTAATCCATTACTTGACCAAAAAAAAAAAAAGCCGGGGTAACTTTGATAGTCCATGAATCATTTTAGTCACTTATGTAGTAAAAAAAATACCAAACATTTTATGGTTAAAGCTTCAAAAAGTCTAAGAAATTTAATACTTTCATATTTTTATGGCTGCTGATTAGACTAAGGTAGCAATTTTGTGATCTTATTTGAGGCCTGGTAACTTGGGCTGGGCATTTCTCACACTTTTTTGACGTTTGATAGATAAAATGAATAATCGACCAACTGACAAATTAACTGATAGATTAATCAGCCATGAAAATAATCATCAGTTGCAGTCCTATCTTGACATAATGTATATGTTGCATGAGAGGATTGATTGACAAGGTGATGTAGAGTGAAATGAAGTAGCTTTGTGTGCACACTGAGGCAAACTGTAACTTGGTGATGGTGGTGTCTGTGTCGTGTATCAGCTGAAGGAGAGCATCCAGAGCCTGCCGCAGTCTCTCACCCAGCTGGTGCAGTACAGTCTGGACAGGCTGTGCTCCCAGTACAGAGGAGTGGTGGGGCTCCGCTCGGCCCTCGCGGCGCTCACCGTCAGCGCTGCCGGTAAGACATACAAAGTCACATCAGATATCTAACCACACCTGAGTCAGAAAGGTGTTTTCATATGAGCGAAATGAGTCACATGATGCCGTCTGATAAGCGTCTCAACTCGAGGAGGACACTGAAGTGACTTTTTTTTTTTTCCTCTCCTGACTCACAGGCCTGAGGGAGAGAGACCTGTACGGCATGCTGAACATTTGCAACGAACTGTTCTCACGCAGCGAGCAGGTCACATGGGAGGAAGTGCTGCACCTGTCCAGGAAGCCAAGAGGACGCGTTCCCATGGCAACTTTCACCCATATTGTGCAGAGTTTACAGAGGTGTGTGTGTCCCCCGGAGCATTTAGGGGTTTTAATTCTTAACACCTTTGGCTGCACTTAATCTCCGACATCATGAAACTGCTGTGAAATCTCACAATATATTTACATAAAAATCCACCACATAACATATAGTAAATGTGTCTTTTTTTGTCTTTCATCTTTCTGTAGTATGCAATAAATTTAGTTTTCATTTTTTGATTGGAGGATTTCAGTTTTTTGTTTTTTTCCATTGCTCTTGAGACTTAAAGTGGTCATTGTCACCATGTGCAATAAGCTGAAATTCAGTTTAAAATTTAAAAAAGAAGACAGGCTTTTCACAATATGCAACGGTAATTATGAACTGGAAAAAGAAAGATTTCCTTGCCTTTTTCCTGAGGGTTTGTGTTTTTTATCGCAGCCCTGAATATTCTGTATATTGATGTACAACACAAACTGTTTGAATCATTGAGATATACTGATGTGTGAGTAAAAACATGGACAAAATCCTACAGAAGTAGAAATTTAAAATATATTCGGTTCTCATTTGCAGCCTGGTTGGTCCGTCCCACAGCCACGGGCCTGACGACCTGCTGGCTCTGACCCATCCGGAGGTGAGGCGGGCCTTTGAGGAGTTCCTCCTCCCGGCAGAACGGGACAGAACCAGAGCTCATCTTGTGTTGTCAGGTAAAGTGCACGCACAGTTTGCTTGTATCATCAAAAATCATAATTTAAGGTTTATTTTAGAGACCCGTTTCTCTTTCTTGTATCACCACACTTATTTTTTTGCTCCACAGCTCATCTGTGGGCACTGGCAGATCCCCAGGGAGCCGATACCTTCCTCCACTGTGAGGCCAGTTCCATCATGCACCTGCCGTCCCACCTGGTCAGTAAACGTTCATCACCACCCAGCACATAGATGTTACAGGCTTTAAACAATACAAAGCTTTCATTATCCTCACCAATGGTATGAAATGAAACGACTTTGTCCGTCAAGATCTTAAATGTATATAAAGATAAAGTTTGATCACAAAATTCAATATTTCTGAATCATAATCAGAATCAAATTTATTGTCATTATACATGTAGTACAACAAAATTAGAGGCAATGCCTTAAAGTGCACATAAACACACATTAAAAACCACATTTAGTCCATCATTGATAAGATTGCACAGTGTTAGGAGTATAAATAAATAGTAAAATAAATAGTGTATGATAAGTGGCATTTGCAGCAGAGACTTTTTAAAAAGAAGACAGGCCTCTCACAATATGTAAAAGTAATTATTAATTGCAAAAAATACATGGACAAAATCCTACAGGAGGAGTTATAGTTATAAAGATGCAAGCTTTGCACGTACACAGAGAAACACCTTTTCCTTGTTCAGGTAACGTAAAACTTCAATGGCTCAGACAAATCCTCCACAGGAACACAGTCAATGACACTTACTTTACATTCTGTAACTTTGGCTGTTTGCATTTGGCTTTGGTTAGATGGGAAGTGACCAGTTGGAGGCACTCTACTCCCTGCTCTCCAGTTACTACTTCCTGTATGCTAATGTGCGCCACGGCCTCCTTCACCACATCCTGGAGATTTACAGCCTGTATGGTGAGTTACTGGAGCATAATGGAAACGTAACGTACACTGAGGATAATCTCGAGGTATTGATCATCAGAACTACACTTGGAAAACAGAAGAAATGCCACAGACTCTCACTCCATATGTATTGCTTTCATTTGCACCAAAATAAAAGAGAAATGCTACAAATGTATTGCTCTATTTATTGCTTTTTGTAGTTGGATCCAAATAAAAGAGCAACACAATATGGAACAAGAGGATTTTTTTGGGTTTTCTGAGTTACTGGATCATATCATAATCACTGTTATGGCACTAATATCTCATTAGCTGGAGTCGTCTTTATATGCAAAATCGTATCCTTTGCATGTGTATAATTTTGTACATCTGTATGGATATGGAGCAATGTGTTGCTGAAAAGAAACTTCAGTAAACTGCCCTTGGAGGAATGATGGTTGAACCAAAAAATGCACAGGCTCTCATCCTGAGTCATTCTGTCTTTTCTGCAGACAAGAAGAGAGAATCGACACCCTCAGGTATGGTGGTTTGTGTGTGTATGACTGTTGATGTCTACCTGCTTGTGTGTGTTTTATTACCTCTCTCAAAACATACAGTGAACACAATTTCCAGCTAGACACTGGGACTTTCTCATTTCCTGTGGTTATTCTGTTCGCTGTCCTCTCAGCTCCCAGCCAGAAGGATCTGCAGGAGTGCTGGGGTTTCCTGCGGCGTCATGCCATCCTCCTGTCCTCCTGGCCAGCCCTCTTCATCCAGCAGGCCCTCAGCGAGGCTCCCCACACCTCTGCCCACACCTGGGCACAAGGCCTGAAGGGACACGGAGGCGCCCGGGTTGTTCAGTGGCTGAACAACGACACTCAAAATCTGCTACGGGGCAGGTGAGCAGGCTGTTTTCAAGATGCAGTTAATGATTCTGTGATTACGGTGCAATGTAAAGAAGTCTTTGATAAATCCAGCTGAGCATTGAAAATGTCCTTTAGCTCAACGTTATAAGACTTTTTTGTGTCTTTTCAGCTCTATAAGCCTAGTATGACATTGACGTAAAGTGTTATTGATGACGTGTGTTTCCACCCAGTGAGCTGGTGTCAACCTTCTCCTCTGAACCGACGTGTGTGGCGGCGAGCCCGGACGGAGGCCTGATGGTGGTTGGTACTGGACAGGGGACTCTTCACTTCATCCACACAAAGACTGGACAGGTACGAACACCTTTTTGTTTCAGATTCCTCCCAGGATTTCATCATTTCTTTCTCCAAAAGAAGCTTACTGTTATATTTTCCTCATTCTACGTGTTCTTGATCATGTATTTTAATTTGTAACCTCTTAAACTTGGTGGTTTATATTCATAGTTTCTGTGTAAGACCAGAGGACAATCACTTAGCTGTTGTATGCTTTACATCTTATGATTATTATACGACATTAGTTGCTGTTGGTGTCTTTTTTCCAATGCTACCAAGACAAATTCCTGTGAATTTAGTGCACTGGGTGAACAAAGTGACTCTGATAGGAAATGGACAGCCTTGTACAACAATATCATCTGTCTAAAAAAATCATCTTTCTGTGATGAGCAGGAAGTGAGGTCACTGGTGAGCAACTGTGATGGCATCTCTAACTGTCTCTTCCTGAGCGACGTCCTTCTTGCTACCACCTCTTTTGACGGACGAATAGAGACGTGGGACATCGAGAACGGCTGCAGGTGAGAGGAGGGACGGAAGGAGAGTTCACAAAAACCCTCTTCTTAACATTTCTTCTTAACATTTATTCCTAGAGATTTCTCCAGATGAGCTAAGGTGGTTTGACTTAACTGTCATGTTGACTCAACTCTGTTTCTCCTCTTTGCAGGACTGCTCTTATTGATGGTCACTCAAATATGATCACAGGAAGTGATGTCAGTGCAGACAGGAAGCACCTTGCGACAGTGTCCCTGGACTTCATGCTGAAAGTCAGTATTCAGCCGCTACACATTGTTACTTTAATGCTAATAAATTCCTCTTCTTCTTCTTCTTCTCCTTCTTCTTCTTGTTATTATATTAACATAATTTATTATTATGCACTGACTCTATCTGTGCTTTATTATATAAAATGTCTCTCTGCTGTCCAGGTGTGGTCCTCTGCTAAAAATCATGAGGTAGCAACAATGCCCAGCTCCAGCCCGATGAACTGTGTGACCTTTGACCCTGAAGGTCACCTGCTCGCTGCTGGCTGCTGGAACGGGGATGTGATGGTGTGGAACTGGCTCCAGAACAAAATGCTGACAGTGAGTTTAATCAAGGAACCAAGGAAATGGTTACTATTGTAGAGAGCAAAAGTCAGCGTCTTCTACTTTTGCTGTCTGGTAGATTTTTTTTCTGAGGAAAAATCCTCCGGCTCACAGGAAGTGAAGTATTTCCAGCACCAGCAGCAGCTGGTTTGGAATAAATAGAAGAGGAACTGGGTGGTAAACATGAGCAACAGACGACACAGCACCATAATATTTGATGAGAATTATTAGGATGAAATGCTAGCTTTTTCTAAAACGTTGACAAAATAACTTCACAGGTCAATATTAAATGAAACACAAAGTAACACTTTATTTGACCTTATGTTCATAAGACTGACATGGCGTCATCATAACCATAACATGATAGCTTTTATGAACATCAGGAATATTTGACTGTTAGGTGTCATTCAGTCAGTTTCGTCACTTTCCTTGCACAGTTGACTTTGTCTCAGTTATGTCAAATTATCATGACAAACATAAATGATAGCTTTGTAAAGGAAAGTGACATAATTGATCAAATGATACTTAATGACAACAGTCAGATATTGATTGTTGCTGCTATCATATTATGATTACAACAATGTTATGTCAGTCTTATCGAGAGGATTTCAAATAAAGTGTCACCAAACAAAGTCTTGTGTTGGTAAATCTCGTCAGTCTTCCAGGCTGATGCTATTCTACCAGAGCAGCTGTGGAGCTCGCCTGCCACTAAAACTCTGTGCTGTTTTTTCATCCAAAAGCTTAAACTCGCTTCTTATTTCAGTACAACCACTTTTCCATCCTCTGTCTCCCCCTTCTCCTCTCTCCCCCAGACCCTGACAGGTCACGAGGGGTCAGTCCGGAGTCTTTCCTTCTCTCCCTCGTCCTCCATGCTGTGCTCTGGCAGTCTGTCGGGCGAGGTGAGGGTTTGGTCAGTGCCGACCTCCACCTGCGTGGGGCGTTTCCAGGCTCACACCGGGGCCACCGAGGTCCTCACCTTCCTGGAAGAAGGGAGCATACTGCTGAGCGCCGGAGCTGATCACATGGTGAGACAACACTGTCTGCACACAATCAGAGGGGAATTGTCCATGTTTGACATATATGTTCTCTGTTTAACCAGCCACATGTAGAGAACACGAGAACCTAAAAAGTTACCTGCCAGAGAATTGACAAACCTGGCAGCCACAGCAAAAACCTGAGTGACATTTGGGTAATGGCTGTGTTTAATTTTCCCAGCCTGGTATACATGCGCAGACTTACATACATGAGTATTTTTTAGACGTGTGTGCAAGACTGAAATACATGTATCCGCACTCAGAGCCGGGCCCAAATGAGTCTACACACACGATGAAACCTGATTTGTGAAATGCAGACTTTTGTTTTCTCTGCTACAGATCCACTTCTGGTCAGGGGGACTTGGTTGTTCAGTGAATGTGCTTGGAGAGGACAAGGTAAGCTAAAGCCTGCATTTACAAAAATAATTAAAAGTACAAATAATTAAAAGTATTAAATTTGTGGTCAAATAGCACTGAATTTAAGTCCTTTGTTGTTTTTTATAATATTTTTAAATAAATATAAAGCGCATTAGAAAATTCGATCCTCAAGTCTCACCTGTAATTTGGTCCTTTAGTACGATCAGGAACCTCCACAGAAGAAACTCAAGTCCACGGCCTCGGAGCCTGCCGCTCTTTGTGTGGCGGGGAACGGAGAATATTACGCTGTGGGTTACCATGGTGACGGCATCAAGCTGCTCAACTTTGAGTCAGGTGTGTGTGTGTGTGTGTGTGTGTGGAAGTCAGGTTTAAAACTCACCACTCTGAATACAGAACAAAAACAATCAAATGAATCACAAGTAAAGGGAGAAAAGGGGGAAATGTTCTCAGGTTCTTGCACAGGAGCAGCGCTGGCGTAGACCGTTAAGTTCATAATCACAGACACGGATTTTGGACGTGCTTGTGTGTCAGCAGGTTAAAGGAACAGTTCACCCAAAATCAGAAAAAGAGAGGATATTTTCTCACTTACCGCCAGTGTAATCTATCCATCCAGACAGTCTCTGTTTGATTCAGATTTTCAGTAGGGCTGGGAAATATATTAACATTATATCCCATATTGTGATTTGAGACTAAATATAGTGTGGGATTTTAGAAATAATAACATCGTAAAATGGCATAAATGTTGCCTTTTCCTGGTTTTAAAGGCTGAATTACAGTGAAGGGTTGCAGTTTTCTGAACTCATCAGACTGCTCCAGCCGTTCTAATATTTGTCTCTCGCTGCTTGATCATAATAACCAAATTACTTGTGATTGTTTATCAAATGCCAGGAGGCACATTAAAAAATACATGCCAGGAGGTATATTAAAAAAAAGATGTACTGTGTAAACAAACACATTATAATTGCAGTTAATGTGATTGTAGGTGAGACGACGTGGGCCACTGAGGACCTGCGGGTGTCCGTTCTGTGCCTGATGTGGCTGACTGTGGAACAGGAGCAGGCGGGTCCGGAGCTGCTGGTGTCGGGTGGAGGAGACAAGAACCTGAGGGTGTGGAGGAGAACGGGAGGGCAGAGCATGCTGGGAGGCCTGGCGCTGATGGGACAGTTTGGGGTGCAGCAAGGCCCCATCCTGGCACTGGCCCAAAACTCCTCCTACCTGGCATCTGCCTCTGGTAAGTCGTCTTACTCATGAGAAGAGAAAAAGACATTTGTAAATTTACAAAGACCTGCTCCTGTGAGGAATGAATTTTGTTCTTGTCGTACTGCTAAAAAGTATCACGCGGTCGACTCATTACATTTCTGTATGCTTCAGATGACTTCACCATCGCTCTGTGGTCAGTGGAAGAGCTGACCCCTGACCCTTGGGTCGACCCCACTGTGGTTTCGATGCTGAGGGGCCACAGCGGCGGGGTCACCTGTCTGGCCTTCAGCCCTGACGGTGGACAGCTCCTGTCTGGTGGAAAAGATCAGGTAGCTAAGTGTGTGTGTGTGTGTGTGTGTGTGTGTGCATGTGCTCTGTACTGTTCCAATAACAGCACCCATCTGATCAACCCACTCAGCTGCACTTTGATTCAGTTTAAAGTTGTTAAATGCTGTGAGATTGTCCTCAGCTGTCTGATTGAAGTTTGTGCTGAAGCTGCAGTCCAGTGTCATGGGCCAAATTGCCGTTCTTAGTGAAATTAACATTTGAAGAGTTCCTTTTCCAAAACTGATAAAAGCCATTCTTAAAATGAATACACCTTTTTCACTGATACTGCTTGGAGTACACACACACACACACACACACACACACACACACACAAAGCATGATTTAGGATAATAAACATTATGCCAGACTAAATAAACATATAAAAAATAGAAACAAATATAAAGTAAATTTTAATAAAATTCAAAAAAGTTTAAAAAGGTTTAATAAATTCAAATGGAGATATTTGTTTTTGCAAATGAACTCTTCATTTATAAAATCCAGTCTTTCTCTGCAATATTGAAGTAGTATAAATTAGTATAAAAAGTCTAAATATTTCAGGTTGTTGATATCTACTGGCGTGCTGATGCTGATATAAATTCCTCTCCCATTGTTCCTGTAAATGTTTTTGAGGAAGGAGGCAGTAACCCAAAAACCGTAATCTTTCAGAAGAAGGCTTTCGATTAAAAGGTTACTGGTTCAAATCCGCAGACTGGCTGGCAGAAACTGGGAAGGGAAAGTGAACTCGATGTTCCTCTGTCTCTGGCACAGTTCAGTTGGTTTTCAGCAAAACGTTTAACCCCCAACTTCTCCAACAGAACTGCTTAGTTGCCATAAAGTAAGACTATTTTTTGCTCCACAGTGTCGGTGTGATTAACGATATGAGTGTGGGGAGTGGGGAGCTGCTGAAAACGGCGTGCAAACTCAGCAAGCTACCATTATATAGCACCTGATTAAAACGGCATTGTTGTAATCATATGTGTGTCTTGTTTTCAGGCCCTGATGGTGTGGGATGTGAGTTCCTCTCCTCCTGCTCTGTCTAAGTCGCTCCCTCACTCTCACAGAGACTGGATCACCGGCTGTGTGTGGACCCCAGACTGTGTGGTGCGTCTCCCTTACATTTTTTCACCAATGTACTTCACTGAATATGTCATTTGCATTGACCTGGATGAGAGATTTCTCCTAATCGTTGCATGTTTTTTTCACTTTAGTGATTAATTAACTGTGTGTTAACCTGTGTGTGTTTGTGTCTGTCTGTCCAGGTGAGCTCTTCAAATGACGGTAGGCTTTGTGTGTGGGACCTGCAGACGGGCCGCAGTCTGAGTGAAATCCCCTGGAGGTCACCTCTCAGCTCTATCTGCTGTCTGGTGAGATTCATCCATCATATTTGTTACTCATTTGTTAATGAGTTAAAGCAAATTGTGCACCAAAATGTAGTCTCTAAAATGTATTGATTGAATAGTTTTGAGAACAGATGCATTCATCAAGTTCTTCGTTACATCTCTGTATCAAGAGAGAAAAAAAGCCTAAGAAGTGAACCATGAGAAAGTAACTTGCTGTGACAGCATGTATGTGACAGTATGAGGCAGCAGGGTTGTGCAGTGGGTGAGGAAACAGATCATAAATTGTAAAGCCCGGGTTCGAGCCCCTGTGACAGCAGCCGTGAGGCCAGCTGAAGTGCCCTTGAGCAAGACACCAAATCCGTACCAGCTCCACAAGCACTGTTTAGACCCAAAAATCATGACGCTAGAACTAAATTCAGTTTTGTTGCTTCCCAGTAAGCAATAAATCCAGTAGGTGGCATTACATATCCACAGATAAGTGGATATACACATACATTGTCATGCATCATCACATCTTCAATATTTACACAGTATTAGATAATTCTGTATATAATGAATCCTACAACAAGCCCATGTGTATCTTGATTGTGTTACATGAACTTTTCACTATATGGGATACAATATCTGCATGATCATTTTGTATTTCTGACTAACCCGTCCCATCATCTTTTGTAAAACAGTGTAAACCAGTAGCAAACTTAGGGCCAGCTTAGAGCACAAACAATACCATATCCATATATCCAGAGAAAGGTTGAGGTGTTTGTGCACAAAAAGAACAGAAAAGGGTTTAATTTTACACAATATTTCATGGTAAAATGTGAGGGAATTTGAGTGTATGCTCCTGTCAATGGATACTTGCTGTTTTGAAAAAGGTTTTGAGGCACTGACTGAACATGCAGGTACCTCGGCCATGAGGACTTCCTCTTTCTTCAGGACATCATAACAGCAGTTTCACCACTAGTCTCATTGTGAGCGCAGATCACAGCCTCCTCCAAAGCAGCTTTCTCAGGCTGACAAGTAGGCGTGTAAACTGTTTACTTTTATGACGACAGCACATTGCGCCATTGGATGTTGTGATTATTTTGGATTCTACACAGAAGTTTGCTGCACATGGGGGTGAATTAAACCGTGACTTGTTGGCACATCTGGCTGAAGGGAGCTAATCCACAGTGCCGCCTGGTACAGCCTGATTTGTCCTGGGGATTGCCATGTAACTGTCTACTGAACCGTCTGTTTTACCACAATGCCACCTATCTTGAGAAAATAATCATGGGGGAGAGGAATGCACCTTACCACACTGACCTGAATTTGCCCCACATGGGTTTGTCTCGCCACATTTGGATTCTGCCTTCTTTGCAGCCAGAAGCCTGGCAGTAACACAGTCTGGCACAGTCACATCCTCATCAGACTGAACAGCAGATTCTGCTGCCTCACTATGAGCCTGGAAAGCAAATAGAAATTTCTGTAATTAGAAATAGTATGGATGAAGAGATTCGCCTGAACAGACAACATATAGTCCACTAAAGCTTTGATAAGCCAAACATTATTTTGCTTTACCATCTGTGGAGGGCCATCCTTGTTCCTTGTACCAACATCCTCATTAATGAGCTTGTCCTTGGAGATGATCATGACCTGCTCAGTGATCCTCTCAGCAGTCTTTATGTACACCTGTACACACACCAGGGGCTCCTCAGGGGTCCTAATAGTGTCGCTGCTGCTGCCAGGCTCATCATGGAGCCGGGCCTCCTGACAGGCTGTTAGACTGTTTGTGTCGGCCTCAACACAGACCTCCTCTCTGACCGTCTGCTTTGCAGCTTCTTTCACCCTCACAACAACATTGTCAGCAGCTGTGGTCAGGGTCACATCCAGGCAGTCGGGCTCTACAGGTGTGGGAGCTGCCTGCTGTTCAAACTCACTGCCGCACTCTGAGGCAACAGCTTCACAATCAGCCTGGAAAACAAGTACAGATTTCTAAAATAATTTAAAAAAAAATGGTTCTTAATAGTTTCACTGTTCGAGTGCCAGCACCACCAGGGTTTGAGGTTATAGGTACACACTATAAATGTACATACTATTTGTATGTATGTATAACATGTACATACTATTTGTATGTACATGTTATATTGTGGAATATAATGTCCATTAGGTCTAATATAATGTTCAAATTTGAACAAATTGAGTTTGCAGTCCACAGACCAATTGGCTATCATCAACATAATATTTGTTCTCATTAGTGTTAGGAGCTATGGAGCATTGACTGAGCAGTCAGGTACCTGGACCTCAAGGACTTCCTGCTCCTGAATGGTGATGGAAAAAGTAACACCTGCACACTTTGCTCCAAACCACAAATTTTTACTTGACTAAGATCAAGTTCAGATCGAAGCGTGCTCTCATAAAATTAGTGTGCAGGCGTTATTGTTTCCTTCCCATTTGATTGCCTTGCATCTACTATATGCAAGGTGCCCTCTTTCTACTCGTAGTAGTGTAATAAGCCACGGGCAGAACTGATGTTGCAATTTTGGTTATAGTTAAATCATTGCTATTGTCTAATCTCAGTGCAGCATCTCTCCTAGCACTACATCATTTAAATGCACCACCCATACAGTGCACCCCCCACTTGTGGGCTAACCCCAGCATGCAAGCATGAAAATATCACCTGAACGGACAAAGCATGTCTCCAGGTCACCACATTACCTATTCATCATAGAGCTGCATGTGACAGTCTTTGTGCACCCACAAAAATAGCTGGTGGTTATTCTCATACAGATTAAGAGGCACAGATTAAGTTCCAGACTTTCTGAAGCACTGAAATAATTCTCGTGGCCAAACTGTCCTTGCTGATGTGTCTGTGTGCAGGGACGGTACGTGGTGGCAGGCTGTGCAGAGGGAGTGCTTCACGTGTGGAAGTGGGAAACGGGTGTAGAAATCAGCCACATCTCTGCCCACCAGCAGCGCATTAACCACTGCTCTGTGCTTCCAGACGCAGGTAAACCCTGATTGACAATAGAGCATACAGAATGACTGACTCATATCTATTTTGATGCCAACACTTTATTTATTTATTTCAAGACAAGAACAAAGAAGTCGTCGCAGAGGACATGATAGTCGCCACTACATCTGATGATGGTACTGTGAAGCTTTGGAGGCCCTTCCAGGTATTTGTGTTGCAGATCTTGGTCAAAGAGTAGCCTATATTATTGTAAAAAAGGAGACAGCCTTTCAGCACTGTAATTTTATTTAGCAGTGGCACTTGTCAGGATAGCCCATCATAATCAAACAAGAGACATTCTCAGTTTTCCTCGCTTTTGTGTTTTCAGCTCAGTTCTGTGATGTTTCTGTGCAGGTCGAGCACTTCAGCACCTTCCAGGGTCACAGCGGTGGGATAAATGGAGTGGTGCTCAAGGAGGGCATCCCAGAATTCCTCAGCATATCTGAAGACTGCTCGTTGAGGTGTTACTTATGGGCAATAGGTAAAAGAGTCTGCCCTCAGCTAATATCAGTAGACTGGAAAATGATCAGCATGGCAGCTTGATCCATTCCATCTTTGTTGGTGTGAGTGCTCCAGATGAGAGTGATAGAGAGTCAGTAGTAGTTCAGCAGTATTAGTTTTAGTTCCTGCACTGAACATCCCTGCAGTTGTCAAAAACAATAAAAATGACTATTTAAAAGTGACAAACATTAATAAACTGACTGCTGGTCTGAATGTGAAACACTTTGAGATTTCTTTTGAAAAATGTAACATTTGAGGATAAGATTGGCTGTTAATTTTGGGATTGGGTGGTGAATTACTTGCAGTTCTTTACATAATATCCCAGTTTTATTTTTCTTTACCTCTTATATAACCTTTGTTTAACTACTAGGGTATAACCAAATTAAAACTGACATCTCTTTTCATTTCCCCTCTATTCCTCCCCTGTATGCAGATAATCCTCCCGACACGAGAGGCCCTGTCACCGCCTTGTGCTTTTCTCAGAGCGACGACCTGCTGCTGGCTGGCTATGAGTCTGGCTTGTTGGAGATATGGCTTCACAACAGGATGGTCAGCCTCAAGCAGGTAAATGAGTGAGGAGTTAACGCACCGGAAAAGAGACTTATACATATAGTATGTGTATGTGTTTGCTAATGTGCAAACTGTGTGTGTGTGTGTGTGTGTGTGTGTGTGTGTGTGTGTGTGTCAGGGCTCTGATAGTGCCGTCACAGCAATCTGCTCCATGCCGGATGGCCAGTTCGCTGTCAGCTACAGGAAGCCCTGCATCCACGTGTGGAAGCTACAGTGGAATCATCAGCACAGCGTCGCAAGGTAAACCTTAAGGCATCTCATGATACGTATCAGGATGCATGGGTCATGATCCCATTTGTATCACAATGCACTGCAGTACTCTGACTGAACATGAATAAACAGAACTTAATACACAACCTGTTGAATAACACTTGGGTAGACTAATAAAATAGAACATTTTACATGATAAATCGTTTGACAAACTGATTCAAAGCAGTTTATTTCAAAGTTATCACAATGCATTTGATGAACAAGACAGGTAGAGGAACATGAGGGGAATGGGCAGATTTGGAAGACACACACACTGGTTTTGGTCTGTGACTGCTGCTCTAGTGCGACATCTAGTGGGGAAAAATGTCATGTAGCTCCTTAAGCACAGTGGACTACAATGTCGATGTCATAAATTAATTAAAATGAAGTGAATAAATTGTACATATTGACACAAGGGACTAGAGAATTGATTCAGTTGATTGAAAAAATATTACCATACTTAGATGTCTTGAAAATTTTTTATCTTATTAATGAATGAATGAATGAATGAATTTATTTTTTGGGCCTATTCATCACCATGCTGATCAGACTGTTGGTCTGTCAACAGTTAGGTGTGGATGTATCTCAAAAAATATATCTCAAAATGAATTTGATGGATCACCATGGAATTTGCTTTTGGTTAGAGGGTGAAACTTGGCCATTTTAGTGACCCAATGACCATCCACAGGTCCTGTGGGGCATCTGTGTTAATATAAACACTCGTCGTTGTTGTTGTTGTTGTTTTTGGTTTTTTTTTTTATTTACACCAATCTGTTGTATAGTATAACAGCTCATCAGCCTGTTCATGAGGCGCTGTGGTCATTATCTTCTACTTCTGTTATTATTGTCCCCACCCAGTGAAATCGGAGGGGGGAATATAAATCTGTGTGATTGTCTGTTCATCGGTGGCATAACTTCCAGCTGGATGCTCAGATTACAACAAACTTTTTTGGGAAGGTTGGCCATAGAGCAAAGAGAGAGGTGTCTAACTTTTTGCGCCTCCTATTTGAAAGGAGGTGGAGTAATGGATGTGGCATAACACAAAAAGGGTCACTTGAAAAAAATATACCAAAATGTCCTGCGCAGTCTGGTTCGGATGGCTTTCAACTCTTTGCAGCCCTAGAAATTTTCTCAGCTCAAAAAAAAAAAAAGAAAGAAAGCAAAACAAACAAAACAAAACACTTTGTTTGTATAAATGCTCTGACTTATTTTTGTAAAACTGTGATTATGAGTGATCATTACTGTCAATAACAGGGATTAATATAGTTAGTAGAAAATCTGCACACTATCAAAATGTAAAAGCAGATTTCTTATGCAAGACATGAGTCCATTTTGGTCATCTTTCTTCGCATGGCTGACTCAAACATTTGCATCTCTCACTCTCTGCAGTTTGGGATAAAATTGTCTCATATTTCACTGACTCAGACTTCATATTTCACAAAACAAATCTCATCCTCATTTTTGACAGTGTACCATTTTCAGAGCTTTGACATCACATAAAGTATGGCACATCTTTTCATACACACCAAGCCATTTTTGCCCATTTTACTTGCCTTGTGCTTGCAGCCTGGTGAAAGTGTCCACATACACAGCGCAGGCTCCAGTGATGCACCTCTGCTACTGCTCCGTCCTGATCGGAGCGTCTGACAGCGGAACCATATATGACGTCACAGTCAACAATGAGAACGACTGGAGACACATAATCAGCAAGTACAGCAACATAACAACTTCCTTGACTGTGTTTTTATGGGGTCATAATTCAGGTCCATTATGAATCTACATATTTATGTATAATGCACATTATGAATCAGGGTTGGAGGTCAATATCATTTTAATTTAGTGTATTCAGGAAGTTCGTCCTCTCTTACAAGGTCATAAAAACTCAATATTTAATGAAACTTAAAAATTTTCTGCATTTTTCAATGAGTGGGCAGTCATGTAGAAACGATGTTTTGAATGTTTTGTCTTTTGGGGCTGAGCAAGAGTTAAAACCTGTGCTTGGCTATCAGGGAAGAACAAATCCTTTAAGGGATCATTGTGATTTTGATTTGTATTTGTTGTATTTTTTTCTACAAAGAGGTTTTTTATGAGCTACTTCTTCTTATCTTGCGTGTAGCTCTTATTTATTTTTTACTGTCAGTGCAAATGCAAGCAAATGATGAAACAACACATGAAAAGTATAAGTGAATGAACATCTTAATGCCATGTATGTGTGTTTCTGTCGTTCTTGCAGCTGGACCCACAGTGTGCGAATTCTGGGGATGATCCGTAACGATGAGAAAAGCATGTGGCTGGTGGGCGAGACCGAGGGAACGATTCACCTCGGCTTCACCGTGAGTTTTTATTTGCCAAAACAAATTACCTTCTCTGAACGCTTAAGATATGCTGATATTTAAACAGTAAAAATGCCTGTTGTTGCACTCAGGTTTGCACAGATCACACTGTAATGTCAGGTGGTTATTGTTGGGGAAAACAAAATGCTACATGTACCTGCACTAATTTATAAGGACAACCAGAATATAAAATCTCTAAAGACACAGACACGGGCGAGTAAAGTGAGATTTAGGGTGAGCATCAGAGAAAAGTGCATCTTATGGTTGATGAGTTGAGAGTTTCTGTCCATAGGAGAAATTTATAGTTTTGTAAACAACGAGATTTTTATTCTGAATTGCAGTCAATGTCTGTTTAAGAGAAACAAACAAACAGAAAAGTGCTCTGTGGGGAAATTACGATCAGGTGAATGCCGAAAGTCATGGCAGTACCACAGAACAGGATACAGATAGAAATACAGCAAATTAAAAATATATGGATTAGAATACAGTTTGAAGTAATATTACCTGCTGTACTTTCTGTTGTTTGAAAGTGTGTTAGTAGTTAGAAATCTTTTTTTAAAAATTCAAAAATTGTTGCTTTATGAAATTTGCCATGAAAAAAATATGCAGTGTCTGAATTTAAATGCAAAAAAAAAAAAAAAAAAAAGTATCTGCATTGGCAAATGTGATTTTAAAATATATTTCCAAGGTAAAGGTAAAGATAATTTCATTTAGCTTTTTGAGGGTTCACAGTGCATGAAGAGATTTGGGATTGCTGCACTTTTCATTTTGCAAAATCAAATTAAATGTCTCTGTAGTCAGCTGATGTGTGACTTAATGACAAAGGACAAATGTGAATCCTTAGGCTACACCACTGATCTGAGCCACCCTTATAATTTATGTCTCTATTTAAAAGGGAGCCAAAAATCAAAGGGAATGTCTTTATTTAACTAACTTTCATTTTTGCCAATTTCCTTTATCCAATTAAAATGACCTCTCCTCTGTCCAGTTTTCCATGGGCTCCAAAACCGGCCTCCACTCGGGGTTCAGCTCCGTGCTGCTGGAGAGGGACCAGCCGGAGGGGAAGGGCAGCTTGATAACAGCCGTCACCGTGGACAAAGGTACAAACAGGAGGACACCACTGCTACTGCAGGTGGCACTACTAGGAGGAGCACTACTACTACTTCAACTACTAATAAACCACCACTCCCGTGATATTATGTCTTCTAGTCAACAGTAATAGTTTTATAGATCTGTAGTAACAGTAATACACTTTTGTAATGCCAATCAAGATACTGACTCTTACATGTGATAATATTTGTGTAAAAAAAAGGTGTACAAATACAGAGCTTGAAATATCTAGACTGTAAGAACCAATGATATAAGGTATAAAAGCAAATAAGGTAAGGACAGGTAAATAAAGCAAGACACAAAAATCACAAACAGAAGTGTCTGAGTGGTGGTGATTAGTAAGAAAGTTGCAGTCAGTGAAACAAAAAGGGGAAACACTGAAACATGAAGGAACAGGAGGAAAGAAATTCGAGCATTTTCAGCAGTTTTTACCAAGTTACATACTGTGTCAAACATCTAAAATTTAGACTTATGAAGAGAATACTGTCTCTCACAAAATAAAATAACGACTGACGTGTTGTTACAGAGTTTGTGGTGTGTGGAGACGTGAAGGGCAACATGTGGTTCAACCAGCCTCCAGAACTTTCTTCATGGAGCAACAGAAAGCCTGTAAGATCCTCCACACTCTCCATAATCATCATCTGGAAGAAGAAAAGAATAGCACAGTGTCTATTTTTACATGGCAGATTAATATAAAGGCTGTTTGAATGGACCTTTTCTGTTACTTTCCTAAGCACTTTTGTAAAAAATATTGCCATTTGCTTTAGTCCACTTGAACGAGCAAGGTTTACCGCCTCAGCTAGTGTGAGATCAGATGTCCAGTGATAGAAGGCAGCCTGTCTTGATGAAAACCTCTTCTGTCCGAAGTGTCATGTTTTCTGTCTCTAAGAAGATAAAAAAACCTGTCTTTTTATTTTTATCTTGACCATGGTAAGTTTTTGAGTTTATGCAATGTGTCTTGTAAAGTGTTTCTCAATCCCAAGCTGTCACTGAGCCTTTCAGCCCCATAGAGGACCGTGCAATCCTTCAGCTGAAGAAAAAAAAAAAAACATAAAAAATATAACAATGTATTTAGAATGTAAGAAGTTTAGAAATTTGATGTTGTAATACTAATTTTCTGGCCCTTGTTGCATCAATTTGTATGCAATCACTATGACCCAGGTCTGTACTTTGTGATATTTTTGTTGATGATGATGATGATGATGGTGGTGGATGTTTGGTTCGCAGGCCCACAGTGGCAGGATCAGCGCTCTGAGAGTCACGAGCAGCACCATCGTCTCAGCTTCCTATGACAGGACAGTGAAGCTGTGGGACAGGAGCACCAAGAAACAGGTGGAGCAGTCATTCAGATAAAAGAGAGGGGAAAAAAAGGGATAGTTCACTCATTTTATTTCAGTTAACCCCCAGCTGTTATGTCGGCAGCAGTGGTTCTGTTTTCCTCTTGTTACTGAGTGCTGGATATTGACGATATGCTCCTGATGCTAACCCCCTGACTATCATTCTTAAAAATAACCACCTCCACCACTGAGATAAATTTATTTTTGTAGTATTCAACATGTAGCAGCAGCCACCACAGAGAAGGATGCAGATTGCTTGAGTTTGCTGTTTTTTTGTTTGTTTGTTTGTTTGTTTGTTTGTTTGTTTGTTTTCTGAAGACATGTAAGCATGTTGGAGAACAAAACAACAACTTTCTCTGGAGTACTAAAAGATAGATGGCAAGTAGTGTTGTCTAGTTTCTTCTTTATTGCACACATTTACACATTTCACATAGCTCTTAGGTCAACTTTTTTTGCACCATTTTGGGCGGTCAAAATTCTGCTACACATCATCAAACTCAAACTTTGACTTTAGCGGACTATGTTCAACAATTTCATTCAGGCGGCTGTTTTTATAAAGGTCAGCTGGGGGGGGAGGGAGGCTAATGGTTAGTATTTGGAGCGCCCATCCAGTATCCAGCACTCTGTAACAATGAGAGGAAGATAACACCACCATTGTCCAACACAAAAGCAAGAGCAATTTAAAAAAAAAAAAAAAAAAAAAAATGGGTGAGCTATCCCTTTATAAGTTGACAGTAAACAGACTGTTCTTTTATGCAGGGAGCTCACAGGTTTGCTCCTTATGTGTAGTTTGTTCTCTTTCACTCTATTGCAGTGTGTATTGTGGCCATAAATAGTTTTTTCTCTGATTTTTTTTTTTTTGAGTCAAGCCTCTGTTGTTTGCCAATGGGATTCAGGCATCCGCTCGAATAATCCACCCTGCTTCGTTTTAAATATGGCAGTGACATCTTAGAACAAAATAACCCAACGCCGTCTGAGTTACTTCCAGTACCGGACAGTTTCTCGACCTCATGCACTAAGGACACATGGCCTGAGGTGTGGGAGAGTTTGCACGGTGTTCACTACAGAGGACACACTGTCAGACAGACTCTGCCTCTTCTCCGGAGGTACGTCGCCGTCTTGCTTTTGTCCTCGCTATATTTAAAAGAAGCGGGGTGGAAAACTCGAGTGGATGCCGAATCTCATTGGCAGACAAGGGAAGTGTGGCCGGTGTGCGGCTTGAACATTTAATGAGAGAAAAAAACAATATATCTTGCAGATTGCCACAGTATGTCTGTCTCTCTGTATATCCCTGATTCTTCATTTCTGTCATTTTTTTCATGCTCCTTTAACTTTCACTGTCTGTCATCTTTTGTGCATCAATCTGTGTGCATTCTCTTTGACTCTCTCTCTCTCTCACTCTCCAGGTGGGCATGTTTGTGTGTGAAGGTCCAGTGCTGCTCTTAGAGGTGAACCAGCAACACCCCACCCAGCTGGTTTGCGGCGATGGACTGGGAAAACTCTACTTCCTCTCCTGGAAAGAATAATCCTGCTCAATCTTGCATCGTATACACCCACAGGCACATAAAACTTCAAAGATTCAAAGCTTTACTTATCGAAGTTGGTCTTGTGATATCACTCACAGTCAATATGCAAAACACATGCTGGAATCTGTTGGGATTCATTTACAATACAAGCATTTACAGTAACACTAAAGCTCTGTGCTGTGTCTGATTAAAAACCTATTGCTCTTCAACGTGTACGCTCACACTTAATAATCTCATTGTAATCTCTGAATACGTTTACATGTGCCTTTTAATCTGGACGGGAAGAAACTTGTAGGAATGACACTCAAAATAATTGTTACAGCATTGTGAAAGCTGATTTTTGTTGCGACTGTTATTTTATTTTATTTTATTTTATTTTTAATTCTCCTGTTCATGCTTGTTCTTGTGTAAAGAAATCAAAATATCGGCTCATTAAGTACTTTGGTAATGATTTAATGGGGAATCTTATGTTTACCAGTAACCTTTGCTTTGGCATTAAATGAAGTTGCAAAAATAGTGACTTTGCTTATGTTTTTTATTCTTTTTTTTTTTTCTTTTATACACCAATAGGAAATGTACGGTGAGTAATACAGTGTTTTTTTAGGCTGCACATACTATTTCAGATGCAGATGATGGGCTACAGGCTGTTTGTTATGTTTGTTTTTTTCCATAATGCAGTGAAAAAGACTGATACTTAGAATGGTATGACTTTAAATGGTATGACTATAAATGAGGTTTAAAAATGTTAGCAATATAATTGTTACTGTGTCAGCTGATTTAAAAATACATACAGTGTAATTATTTTGATTGTTTTATTCTTTTATAGTTAGTTCATATTTAAAGATATCTGGAAAATAGGGTAATGAAGCACTTCTGGTGAGAATAAATAGCAATCTTGACCTTTGATCAATGACATTTGCTTTAAAAAATAAATAAAAATAAAATAGCATTTTTCTCTTTTTTTTTTTTTTCAATTTAAAAAATATACACCTACATTATCAGAAAGATTGATTGATAGATAATCTTATCTGTGCCAGAATGTCAGAAAACTACTGTTTAAAGTCAATTTAATACAATTTTTGGGTGAACGATGACTTAGTTTGCATTATTAAACCCATAAACTGTAAATCCCCACCAATCTGGTTCTTCAAACAGATTAAAACAAATGCAGAAGTAGTCGTACTGAACCCATGGCAAATACACTAGGAAAGATCAAAGCCACAGGTAAACACAGCTTATCATTTAATGGTTTTACAACTTTGCTCTCTGTATTGAATTGCCTCTGACAAGTTGATTATTACCCAAATTCAATAGCAATCAGACAAACAATCAATAAAACTACAAACCGTTCTACACACAATTTTAGATTCACTGATTATGAATCATGGTGGGAAAGTAACTATCACACGATAATGTTTGATATACTTAATTGTTTTTTATTTCTCTGCTTGCACTTTTAAATTCAATACATTAGAGTGAGCATGACCTCAGTGAAAAGATAAAGATGGATTAGGCTATCTTGTCAAAACAGTACAGAGAAAAAAAAAACAAATTTATGAGGAAAAACTCTAAAATTCTGAGATTATATATTGGAAAACAACCAAATCTCCAGAGTTAAAAGAATGGGTAAACATCATGATAAAAACAGCTTCACATGAGGTTATGCTGAACGAGGTAAGTAACAAAAACAAAAATAAACCTCCAGATCGGGATCTCTTTTGGACGTGTATCACTTAAACTGTAGTATGATTGATGTCTCTGAATTGTACTCAACATTATCATATATAATGCTGATACTCTTTCTAGTCATGTTGTTGCTATTGTTATTGACGTGACCTTCATATTACTGTTATTGTTTAGTATCTTTTATTTTTGTTTCCTATGCTGATGCTGTCATGTTAGAAACAACAAGAGTTGTCTCACAATGTGATTCACTGTGCTGTCATACACCAAAGGAAAAAGTAATAAAAACTTGGAGGTTATAGTCACAAATTTGCGAGCAAAACCTCAGAAATTCTCTGAGATTAAAAATTAAATTAGCTTGTTGTTTTCTCCTGGATACGCTCAAATCAATGACTCTTCAAAGTCCAGATTACTATGATAATACTGTGATTCAAGGCTGAAATCAGGAGTATGTCTTTATTAATAAATCCAGTTGCAAAGTATATTTTGATGACGTCATGATACTCGGCAAGAAGAAGCACAGTGAAGCGATGCGTTTCCTTGACCAAAAAAAAACAAACAAACAAAAAAAAGAGTTCTTCTCGTAAAATTAAATTTAATTAAATCTCAGAATTTTTTTCTTGGAATTAATTTACTCTCCCAACAATGGCTCTCATATGCCGTGTTATTTTGAGCCACTTTCATTTGTAGCCTTTACTTTCAGCGTCTTCATCCTGAGAGGGGGAGTTTACGAGGCGCTCCTGAAGGCACCATGAGGCTGAGCTTTTAACGGTCGTAACACGAGCTCGCAGGTGAAGCGGCCAGGCCACGCCCCTCAACTGACCGACTACATCTTTTTTTTTTTTTTTTTTTTTTTAATCCCTCCAGGTGAGAAGAAAAACTTGCTCCGCCGGTTTCCAACACTGACTGATGAACGTCAACACAAGCCAGGACACCAAGAAGTAGTGCGTGTGTCCTACATCAGCCTTTTTTTCCTTTCAACAGGGAGATATTTACAGCTGTACAGCCGCGATTCAGGGGTAAACAGACCCTACATCGCTACGGGAACCTCCGGTTAGGAGTTGGAGGTGTAGCATCGACAAATCTCTGCCAACTTCAGTTCAACTAGCTAAAAAAACACACAGTTTACCTCGTCGACACCAAAGGGCGTAATGGTGAGTTGACACCGAAACTTTTGTTTGGAAAGAAGTCACTGTTGTTGTCGGTAGCTTCCATCTCTCACCCGTAAACATTAACCTTAGCATCATAGTTGGAAACGTCTGTGTCCGCTAACGCTTTGGCTCTCTCCCAACGGCCGCTTCGTAGTTAACGTGAAGTTTTGATATTTTGTTGACAGGAGCGCTATGATAAGATGGATTTGGATCTGGAGTGTGAAGGAGGAGGGGTTGCTGTGAGTAAAGCTGTGGGATGTTTTTAATTTGTTGCTATGGGAGGCTTCAGTGTTGTGATTCACTTTGTTATTGGCAAAGGGCAGGAGTGTAGTTTGCTGTAAAACACTTAAACCCAGTTAAAGTAGCCCTATACCTTATGCTACAGCATCCAATAGGGTTTTCTAATGGAAAGACATCGTAAAGGTTTTTGTTTGCCTGAAGGCCGCCTTTTTATGCAGAATTACATCACAGGGTAAGGCTGTTGTTAAATGATAGTAACTGGGAGACTTCCTGAATGCCTTGTCAAATGAAAATTAAAGACATGTGGAAAGAGAAAAATAGGCACGAATGGTAGGCCTAATGCCACATTGAGTTTGTGTTCATATATTCAAAAGGCCATCTATTCAGTGCCCCAATCTCATTAGGCCACTGTGTGTGGTTAATTCTGCTCTAGAAAATTGATCTCTCTTTCCATTAAGTCATCAAGGAACTGTCCAGTTCAGTCTCCATACAGATGTTCACCTGTGTGACAGATTAACAGTGCTGTCTCATTAGATTACTAAAGCTGGTTGTGAATATTCAGCATATTTATTCATGTGTAACAAATATAGCTTTGTGTTATTGATGTTACCGGTGTTAATATATTTAAAATATGTGCAAGGTTATAGCATTTGTCTCAAATGTTCACCTCTTCACTGCTCACTCAGCAAAAGGCATCATTATTTGGTGGGATGTTCAAAAGATCCTCCAGGTCCATTGAACCGTCAGTCCAACAGGTGAGGTGGTGGTAGTGAATTGTCAAGTTTTACTTAAAAAAAATATTGAAAAAAAAAACCTTACAACTACAATGATTAAAAAAAGTTGTCATGAAGATAAAACTCACTGTTGATTACTAAATATTGATTTTGACTTGAATACCAATATTATCTAAGGTGTTTGCCATTTTAGAACAATGAAATTATGGTAAATACAATTTAAAAAAATAAAATAAAATAAAAAATAGATTTCAAATGCTTTGGAATTAAATTTGAAGCATCATGATGGATTTATACTATTTGGTTCACCATTTAGTGTTTATTTTTATTTTATTTTATTTATTCTATTTATTTTGGTTCACAGGACAGTTTGCCAGTGAACAGTGAGCTTTCAAAGAGCAATGACAGTTTGACGGATAACAACAACACTAAGGTGAGGTTTATGACACAGTAGCTGGATTTATCCCGTTTTTTCTTTTTATACTTATATTTATGTTGTAAATCAATGGCAATTTGTAATTCAGTTTGGCATCTTGATCAACATTTCAGGATAAAGGAGGCATGTTTAAAGGAATCCTAAACAAGACCACCAAGCCTGCCAAGGAGGGGACATCTGCTCAGGTGTGTATTGGTTGGTCGGAACTTATTGTGTTTGCAGTCGTACATTTTTTCTTGTGTGTGTATATAACAAAAGTGTAGAGGTCATTTTGCAAAATGGGAACAAAACTGAAGAAAGATTTAAAACGTTTTGGAGCTGAATTTGAAGCATCACCGTAATTGATTTGACCATGATTTGAATCTCCATCAACTTAATCCACATAGTCCTTATTCTGATTTTTAAATTGTATTTATTATTTAATTTTATTTATTTTGGTTCACAGGACAGTCTGTCAGTGAACAGTGAGCTTTCAAAGAGCAATGACAGTTTGACTGATAACAACAACACTAAGGTGAGGTTAATACACGTGCTGGATTTCTCACTTCTTTTTTTTTCTTTCTTTTTTTTTTTTGCCACTTTTATTTATTACGTATTTCTGATTATATCTCTGATAAACATGACCTGGATAAATATCTTTGTGTCATAAATCAGTGACAATTTGTAATTCAGACTGGCATACTGATGGACATATTTAATATTTCAGGATAAAGGAGGCATGTTTAAAGGAATCCTGAAGAAGACCACTAAGCCTGCCAAGGAGGGGACGTCTGCTCAGGTGTGTACTGACTCATCTGAACTTATTGTGCTTGCAATTGTACATTTTTTCCTGTGTGTGTAACAGAAGTGGAGTCATTTTGTAAAATATGAACAAAAACTCATGACTATTTGTTATTGCTTGAAACATACTTCAGTGTTGTAGTAGCAAATTAACAAACACTCTGTTGGCTCTCCATTACTATCACAACAACAAAAATGTGTCTTCCTTCTGTAACCTCCTATTTGTCAGAATAATGATTTTTTTTTTATGTCTTTGTTTCATATTTATTCTTTGACATTACTGTTGTTTTTCTGCTTTACTTATTGCAATGATGCTATTTCTGAAAAAGGAAAGTAAAAATAAATCATTAGTCACAAAACAAGTTAGGAAGATTTTAAAATTTGACAGTGTATCTTCACTGATGATGGAAGGCCTCCAAAATTGTTTAGAAATATGAAGTTGATGTGTTGAATTTTCATTTCTTTTACAGGCAACCCTCTCTGTGCACAATCCTGAACTGTCTGCCAGTAGTGACAGCTTACCAGACAACAACAACGCAGCTAAAGTGAGTTTATTTTCTGGTGTACGTTCTGCTTTGATAACTATTGTTGTGTCCCACCCATAAATTCTTTAGTAATTGAAACTAAACCCTTCCTCGCACTTCTGTGTTCAGGAGAAAACAGGAGTGCTGGGAGGAATACTGAGACGATCACCCAAACCAGGCCATGACCGCAGGTCCTCACAGGTGAAACATGAGCTTCTGTTATATATTCTCGGCATAGCCGTACTTCACCTGAAAAAGTAATCTTGTTAGTCTGGGTAAGATTTCCAGTTAAAAGTTTAAAAATGAATTACATTCTTGTATGTTTCAGGATAATTTGTCTGTAGACGGTGACCTTGCATCAAGTACCGACAATCTGTCAGAGAACAGCAACACTAAGGTGAGTCTCATCAGCCAAATAAATACTTTTAATGGTAATTTTAGTCACCCAAAATAAAATAAAAAAAAAAACAATGATAAGTAGCATCCCTGTGAGCTGAATTGAATGGTTTAGTTCACAAGCTATATAATTAAGTCTTTCTCTATTATTAACTAATTTGAAACAAAGGAGAAATCATGTGATCCTTGTTTTATTTAACACAAGTGGATAGAGCTTGACTCACTGGATGGAGAGTTTGAGAAGTGTGTGTTTTTGGGGTGAATGAGATGTATAAGGTGAGTGGACCTAAATGAATCTGCAAATTAGACCACAGAGCTGCTATTTGTATGAAACACTAAATCCCAGGCCTGGCCATTTGACAGCTGCCTCATTTGGAAATATACCAGAATGGGAAGCTGTTTTTAAAATCCTTCTCTGGATGAAATTGTCAAATTTGAATTGCTGTTTGCTTTTTTTTTTTTTCAGGAGACAGGAGGAATATTCAGTGGGATGTTTAAAAAATCCCCAAAACCCCTAGGAGCAAGAACCCAATCTCAGGTGAGAGACATGGGGTTTGATTTTCAAAATGTTGTAGTTCATTTGTACAACTTTTACCCATGTTAGAGTTCTCGATGTTGATTAATATTAATTGGTTTCTCTCAGGATGATTTGTCTGCATCCACTGAGCTCTCAGGCAGCAATGACAATCTTTCTGAGAATAGCAACACTAAGGTGAGGTTCATTAAAACCAGCCAAGTTCTTAATTGGCAGAATATTATCAGATTTATAATTGTGTTCCCTCACATTGTCTTCCCAGGAAAAAGGAGGGTTCTTAAGCGGTGTATTCAGAAAACCTAAGCAGCTAGGTGCCAAGTCTCAGTCTCAGGTGAGGTGGCCATGTTCATGGATGTCTTCATTGATGGATTTCAGCCCAAAAGGTTAACAATCCACTTTAAGGGATATTTTGCTCCCTGAAAATGTCCCAGCATCACTCATAACCAAATTAAGTATTTTGCTCATTTTCAGGGACATTTTTATTGACCTATTTAGTAATACAATCTACAAATAAACACACAGTTTTTAACATTAACATTTGATCTAATCTCTTTTCCATTGCCAGAAACTATTTTTACCTCTTTGTTCCAAACCACTCCATCTACCATCCCTTCACTGATGAAATACTTTAATTGTGTTTGTGTTTTTTGTTTTGTTTTGTTCATTTTTTTTTTTTTTTTTGCACGGTGTTGGCTTTGTTTGACACAATGGTTTGTTTATGTTTGGCATTTTTTCATCCTCAGTTGTTTTCTGATCAAAAGCCACCCATCCAGAACACGCTGAAAATCATCCAGTCACAGGCTCCCAGGAATCATCTGAAATGACCCTCTGGGGACAGTCCAGTTATATCTGAATGTTTGATAACACATCCAATAAAAAAAGAATGGAGTTACTCCTAAAATGTACTCCTAAATATTTTGGTAATTTTTTCCCCCTCATTTTCAATTTTGCAAGCATTTCACAAAAAAAGGTCATCTTTGCCCCGAGCCTCGCTAGTTTTTTACACTGCTTTAATAATTGCCCATAACCTACCTTGCCTTCATGGCCATGGTCATGAAATCATCTTTAGCATGTGTACTTTCATCCAAACATCTGATCGTGTTTGTTTTGCCTTTGTGTATAATTTTTATCATGGATGTTGTATCTGTCTGTTTCAGGATGACTTGTCTGTAGACAGCGAACTCTCTGGTAGCAGTGATAATCTCTCAGAGAAGACTTCAAAGGTGAGAGATGAGTCCTGCCATTTGTCTGTTTTGTTTGAACCTCTATACTAGGGTGTTGGCTTATTTGTACTGCTTCATAACCTCTGCTTTAAATTCTCTGTCAGGGTGGAGTAATGGGAAAGATCCTGAAGAATCCATTCCACTCTTTAGCTCAGGTAGTGTTTGTCACACAGAACCTGGTATCATACACACAAATCAGCCACTAGTTTATATTGTTTGTCATGCTTTGAGACTGATGTTGTGCCGTGTGTTATATCAGGATAAGGAGAAGAGTGAGGACGCCACAGTCTCCCATGAAAAGATCTCTTCAACAGAGAAGACCAAAGCCAAACAGGTGGGCACAGCACAGAAACTTGGCTTCCTCTTATATAGGGCATAGGCATAGGGTCTCCTGTGACATTACCATTAGTGTTCAAGTGAGGACACAGAGTACGCTGAGCAGTTACTCAAAAAATATTATCAATAATATCAAATATGTGATATCCAAAGGAGCTGCAGTTTTTTGATAGAGATAAAATGTGTGACAAAACATCCTGACCTACAGACTGTATTTTCCAGATACAAGAAAACGTGTGAATCATATTGCAGTTACAATATCTGTAAAAGTAATTGCAGTATGATTTTTTTTTGCCATGTCGTTCAGCCCTAGCATAGAGGCAGCTTTTTAAGTTAAAATTATAGCAAGTTACAGCTTTGTAGTATGGACTTTGAAGCAACAACTCTGTCTTTGCCTTAATTTCAGAATGATTCAAGTGGAAATATGAAGAGCACGTTCTACACTGACGGACAGGTAACAGGAGACACGTACTGATGATTCATACCACAGCACACAACTTTGACATCCACTGGGCTAAAAACCAGTCTTTGTTGTACGTCGACATTTCATATTTCTCCACTAACTATTATCTGAACCAAAAGTGCCCCAGAAATGATGGGAAGAAAATGTAAGACGCAATCTACAGATGAGATGCTGCTAGTAACAATACTGATACTATTACTGCTGGTACCACTTCATATTGTACAAATAACTTTGGTTTCACCTGCAGGAGAAGAGCTCTGACGAAGAGATGTTCAACAATGGAGAGAGGCCTTCTGGTCACAAACAGGTTTGTAAAAATACAAATAGCAGCTATCTGGTTTCATTCATGTTAACGGTTTAGCCTCTCTGCATGGTCACATTTGTTGTTTTCCTCTCTCTGTTTTATACAGTATCAGAATAAACTGGCTGGAGCGATGACAAAGCTGAATCCATTTCGCTCTGGAAACAAAGTAAGAGTGGTTAGGTCTGGATTGTAATCACTTGACACTGCAAACTGAGGTTTATTTTGAAAAGATGGATTCTTAAGAAGGGAAAATTATTAATTATATCTTCTTACAGCATGAGAAACAAACAGGGTCAGATGATGAGGATCCACCTGCCAGCATTGAGAGAACATCAGGCCACAAACAGGTGTGAGTCTGATTCAAGGATTTTCCCATGTGCTATTTTGGACGGGGCGATGTTCAGCTGTTCCTGTTTCACTGTGTATTTGTAAAAACACAACTTGAGTTATGATTATTTTTATTCACCAGGCACTTGCCACACTTAGGGGGAAAGTTTCTACTTTTTACACTGCACGTGCATACTCAGCTGATGGGTTTCTGTATTCTTATCAATCAGGGAAACTTTAAGAGGCTTCAGTTGCACCTCCGTAGTGGTCTGATGCAGCCTCACTGTGGACAGGCTAATTATCTACTTATCACTGCTTTGGTTTCAAAATGGTTCATTGTTTTAATGAAATTCAGTCCCCCCAAAAAAACACACATTAAAATGACCATAATTAAGCCTATGAATGGATGCAGCTGTCCTCCAGACATTTTTTTAATCATGTATTTTTTTTTCAAGTAAGAATTGTAGAGAACGTTTGAATGTGCCAGAGAGATCTATTGTTCATGAAACAAAATCACGTTTTTAACGAAACAAAAGAAGTGCAGAAATTATTTGTGTACAACTAGTGACCTCAAAAAGTTTAGCTGTGGCCCCCCTCTCTCTGCCAACAAGCTTGTTGACCATCCACAAAGCTGGGTCCTGCTGGTCATTCAGCTCTATAGGAAGTGAACAGACTGCACTTCAGGCTTCCCTAAAATATTAGAAGTCTTCACATTTCCCATGAATTAGTTCATGTTAGGGTATCCCTTTAAATCTCATGATGATATGTCCCTCCCTCTCAGAATGCAGTGGCTGGAGTGATGTCCAAACTGAATCCCTTCCGTTCTGCACATAAAGTAATGATGTTGGTGGATGTGTTTGTGTGTGGTGGAGGTGTTGGTGTGAGGGGGAGGAGGATGGTGATGCTAGTTTGAGGGTGGTTTGAATTCATCATGAAGTGGGCATAATGGTGATGGGACTGTGGTGATGTTGAATTTGGTTCTAACAAGTGAGTCCATGTTCACTCATACTGTTTTTTTTTTCACTTGCTACTGTCTTTTTACATGGAATGCTATGGGAAGTAGCCATTCCACAGCCCAAAATGTGTCCCTTTAAAAAAGGGACACATTTTGGGCTGAAAAAGATGCTGAAAAAGTGTTGCCACTGGCTTTTTTCCAGTTGAAACAAGTGCAACTTTTCAGAAAAACAGCTTGTTAGATCAGCTGCTTTTTTATAGGCAGAAAAATCACGCCAAGAAGATTGGATACATGAGTGCATTGTCATGGTTACAGGGTATCAACAACATCACTGGTCATTTTTAGTTATACCAGCCTAAAAAGCACTCTTGGCAGCACTTCATTCACTTTAAAAAGACAGTGCTGAGAAATAAAGGCAGTGTGTGAGAACCTCCTGTGTTATGTGCTTTATCTGACTGTGGTTAGTTTGATGGCTAATATTTAGTATGCTTTGTGTTTGTTCAGAAGGAGACTGAGGAGACAGAGACTCCCAAGGAGAATGAGAAACAAGGGGAGGAGAAGCCAAAACCGGTCAGTCTATTTTTTGCATCATCTCTGCGTCACCAGCAACCACACACACACACACACACAGACACAGCTGATCATGCTCTTTCAAAAATACCCTCTCTCTTTTTGCTCTTCTTCCGTACCTCCACCACATCCTCTTTCATCCTTTTACCTCCCTTTAAAAGCCGATTGGCTGTTGGCAGAGCCTCCTGTCCATCTCAGGCATCGTGTGAATCTGTGTGTGCCCTTGCCAGGTCAAAAGCAATATGATCCAGTGCGAGAGGAAGGAAAGAAGTGAAACGCCAGCTGTCCCACCCAGACCAACAGACGAGGTTGGCATAGTCTGGCAGAACTGCCCCTCATTGCCATGAGGTTCATGTGAGACTTCTGACTTCTCCTCTGTCGCAAGTATGTCGTATTGCTAAGACTGCTATTTCTCTACAGGAGCTAAAGGGAACAGCCACACAAGCCAAACTAAAACCAAGTGGGACTGAGGATACTCAGGTATGATTTACACTTTACATGTAGTCAAACTGATATGTAGGTTATCTGCGCATTATTGCTGTCTGTAATGTTTATAATTATGATTCTTCAGTTCTTTCAAAGCTCTCAAAAGTATATATGTACAGATTCAGTTTAAGTCTCCATTATGCATTTTGTAAGATAGTTGTGAATCTCACTTCTTACTCAAGGTAAACACTGAATTTGGCAATCTCCCCTCTTCTTAAAAAAAAAAAAAAAAAAACCCATGTGGAGAGAAAATCCAGTGTGAAATAATAGCTGAAAAATCAATTGTTGTCACACTTTGAACACGAATGAACTGTGTCATAAATATAGTCTGTCATCATTTATATCATGCCAGTAAAGCACCACTGAAATTAAGAATTGAACCTGAAAATTGGGTGCCCTTTTTTTCAAATGCTAGCTATCTAATTTGAGAACATACATCTTCATTTTGTCCTTTGCAGGAAAACAAGAAGATGATCCCCAGAGAGAGAAAGGGAAAATCTGCAGAAACTCCCGTGGTTCCTGCGAGACCCACGGAGGAGGTAGGCTTTCGGTGTTGGCCAATCACAACTGTGCATGTGGCTCATCAGTATGGAGCTGATGTGTATTGATGAGATGGTGCATAGTGTGCCTTTGTGGCTGAGGAAACTGTTGTGGTTTAATTTCAGGAGCTGAACAGAACAGTAAGAGGTGGTCCACAAAAACAGAAGAAGGAAAATCAGGTATAGATAATCAGTTTTGTCCACAGCCTGTAAATCCTCTGGTTAAGTTGTAATTCTTTCAGCCCAATATTTCAGGTTGATATTTCTAATATCTTACTGAAGTTTTCTGTAAGTTAATTTAGCTTAAATATCATAGTCTGGCCCAGAGTTTGCCTACCACTGTACCACTGAGTCGTGGGAGTCAGTCACTCCACCGTTAAAAGCTGCTAACCTTAACAGAATTTCATTATTCTGGGTATCAGTGCAGAATTTTAGTGTGGCTGTTTCACAGGCATTCACACCCTGATAAGAATCTAAAAATTTGGGGTTATTACCAAATACTTGTGATTTTTTGGCAAAATAGTGGTCAAATTTAAATTCTTTAATATTGGCCAAACATGTCAGCCTTTGGCACTTTCGGTAGAAAAATACAATACAGCCTTAGCACATACGTACAGTGCATGCAGCTAGAATACAGACAAGACAAACACACAAGTCAAGACAAACACACAGACACACACAGTCTCACTTTGACAAAAAGACAATCTAAATAAAATTTAAAACAACAATTTTTATATGCTTGTTCTTAATTTTGATTTCTTTTCTGACATTTGTTTTAGTTGTCCCAGAGCCAGTCAGATGATGAAGGCCTGAGAGGTGAATCAGTCTCCACTGAGGCCAGAGAGGGAGAGGAGGCCAACCCTACTGTAAGTCCATATTTTCATCTTTATGGCTGAAACAGTATTTGCCAAAACCTCTCAGCACTTGTTTTTGCTTCCTTTAAGTATCAGATTAATGGGGTTCAAGATATAGGACAACACAATGATCAGCACAAACTTAAACTGGTAATATACTTTTTTCCATGTTAAATTGGTCGGCAGGATCTAAATTACTTGTTTGTGATAGCCCCCATCCATGTGCTGTTCCTTTACCTGAAAACAAACACTGAGAATTATTTGCAACAGGGATTTTATCAGGCTCCGATCCTTGTTATGAACTCTTTCACTCGAGTAAAAAAAAAAAAAAAAAAAAGTACACTATTTCAGTTAAATAGTTTAATAAATAGTTATCAAATCATGGAACTGAACTCTTTTTGCTCGATGTCACTGTACCTTTCAGCACAGCACCTTGCCTTTCAGTTTGCGTTTCAGCTCTGCATCGTATTGTTCCTTCAGCCTTGTGCTATACAAATGATCTGGCTTCACTCCAATACATTATCACATCCTGAAACCGATCGCTATCAGTTTGATCACATTTGCCCATAAGTCACGTGGGTGTTGACATGGAAATTTTCAGTATGAAAGCGTTCAGAGTAGACATTTTGGTCCATATTGAAATCAAACTACATCTGTTTTTAATATATAGTAAACAAAAGTATGTGTGTGTATTAATGTACAAAAACATACATATCGCATATTCTGTATTCAGAGGGTAAATAAATAAAGAGCTTTTTAACAAAGCTTTTCATATACCAAGATGGTTATGTAGCAGCCTGTCTGAGCATATCGACTGTTATTTCATACACATACAAATCATCAGTTCTAATGAAATCGGTTCATTTAATTGATTCTCATGCCATCTTCCATGATGTCACTCTGTCATTTTACAGACTAAGGTGAAAAAACCCAAACGTCATAATCCATTTATGCCACGTACTGCAGCCAAGGTACATGACATCCTTCATTTTTCTTTACTCTGCATTTTTTGTTTATCATCTGTTGGGTACATGCGTATGGCTGTTATTTGCATTGCACCTGTTCCCCTTTGTTATGTGTGTGTGATACAGATTCTGTATAATTGATTAAATATTTGCAAGTACACCCTCTAGATATGAATTCACATCAGTGTGAAGGCAGTATGCAAGTTACAAGTAATTATGTCAATATTCCTGTGACAGTTTGTCATTGCTTATTTGTTTGTTGTTTACTCCAGGCTGCATCTGATGATGAGGAACTAAAAGAAGAGTCTTCATCCAAAGAAGAAAAGAAAGAGGAGGACAAGGACAAAGAGGTCTTATAGTCAAATTCCTTGTGCAGCTGTTGTATTTGGTCAATTAGAAAGATTTTTATTCTGATTTTAATTATCCTTCCTTACCATTGTGTATTACAGTCTTTCAGTTAACAATTAAATTCTGTTGATCCTTTTTAGACCAAAGTGAGGAAACCCAAGAAAAACAATCCCTTCTTGCCTCGGATTAAGGTAAAATTAAAACACATGACTCAAACAAATGAGCTCCCTTACATTTTGACAGTGTTTGTTTTTCCCAGAAACATCTTCAAATTCATTTAACACAGCTGTGAACCACTATTTGCCTGAAAGGAGATGTTAATTTGGAGTCATCATTTTGCACCATCTGAAAGAACACTGGTACCGTTAACATAAATATCCTCTGGGCAGAGCCAAAGAACCTGGTTTTGTCACTTTACTTTGACTGACACCAAGTTTAAACAGTGAAAGGTAGGAGAGGAGGAAACTAATATGAAGCGTAGCAGTGTTCTTGCTAACTGAAAAAATGCAGTCTAGCCAGGTAAGGTTGGCTTTGTGAGCTAGTCAGCCTAGCTTCAAACTCGGCACACCAGCTTATAGATCTGCTGACCCACCAGATTTTGAATGAACCAAGAAAATAAATCACTGCCATTTGAATATTTTGCTTATATCTTTGTCATACAAGTTTGCCAGTCAGCTAACAAAAACAGCTGTGATTCTTTGGATCAGCATTTTGAGGTTTTACTAAACCATTGAGAAATGTGAGTCCAGAGATTTTTTTTTTTAGAATTAAAACACAAACAGGGAGGAAACAGTGTTTTGATCCACAACAAAAAAGTAAACTGATACTACTAGCTTTAACTGTGCTTCTTTTTGTGTTTGATTCAGGCTAAAGCTGTACAGAAGAACCAGCAGGACGGAGCTGCAGGCAGTAACACTGCAGAGGTAAAGACAGTAGCACTTTTTACACAGAGATTCCACAACGCTACCATTATGAAGACCTGTTTTTACACCGGCTTTGTGCTTTTACACGCAGAGGCGTGATGTGTAACACAATACCTTTGGGTGTCTAGGCCAGTGTTTCCAGATAGTATAAAAAAGTGTGTTGTGCACCAAGACCCTGTCCAAATAGACTACATATTTGAACTTGTCCAAAAGCCTGTTGTGCACAGCATATGACCTATCCAAATAGGCTACACACAGCATTTTAACAGGTCCACTGCTGCCGCTATAGTTGCCCTCTCTCGGTTCGCTGCTTGTGTCTTTAATCGCTTGATCAAACCTTTTCTTCAGCTCCACTGACACCAAACAGCAGCGTAAATCTGCATTGTGCACCACTGCCTCTGGTTCTGTGGCATAGGGGAGCTGGAGTTCTGCTTATTCTTGCCGTGGTGTCTGGCATTTTCAGGCCCATTTGTGAGACACGTATTTGTAAAGCACGTGCTGCTTAGCACTCAGCTTTTCTCTCCCTCTCTATGCTTGTACACACCAGCGTGTGCGGCACGCAGTACACTTCAACTTCACATATGGCTTGTTTTGCAGTTTACTTTGGCTCTAATTTTTTTGTATTTGAGCTGTCCCTTTTATTTTTCTTTATTTTTAGGGCAGAAGGCAGAAATGGAAAGTAGCTTTATTTTTGCATTGTACATTCCTATCCACATTCTAGTGCATATATGATCACAAGTATTTTATTATGCTATATTGAAGAATTTTGGTGAGCCATGACAGCATTTTTTTTTTTTTTTAATCAGTTTGGGCAGAGTGAGGTGGAATAAAGGTACAACATTCCCGTCTTGAACAGGCAGTGTAAAAGGAGCTAATAACTGAGGATTCACGCCAAGCTGTTTTTGGTATCATTCTATTGGAGGACAGTGCATTATGTCACTCCTTAGTGAAAGCACAAAAGGTAGTTGGAATGCACACAAGACATAAGACAATTAAACAAATGTACACAAAAGTTGCAGAAGAGCAGACTGCAGCTCATTCATTCAGTCATCAAACTCCCACACTTATTCTTTCTCTCTCTCTCTCTCACTCTCTCTCTCTCTCTCATACCAGCTTTAAACTATAACTACCGTCCCTGTCAGTATGTAATAAGCTCAGAGTGTGTCAAGGTTTTGTGTCTGATTCTTGCTGAGGTGTTTCAGTCTGGCACATAAAGGTCCAGGATTACAAAAGCTCCATCACATGGTTTCAGTCACCTGACTCCTCCCCTCCTGCTCCCTCAAAACAACTTCTCTACAGCGGTCATTTACAGAATTTTTCTCCAGGGCATCCGCTTTGCTCCCCCCACGGACACAATTACAGTGAACATGTGGTTTCTCCTCCTTTATTTCCCTGTCTTCTTGACACAAATCCTCCCCACCCCCCACCTAAACACCACCACACAATGTTGTGTGCGCAGTCCCTTAGCATGAAGGATGAGATGAGATTACTCTGCAATGTGCCCAAACTTGTTTCTGTGCTTCCTTTTTCTCAACATGTCCATGGAGATTTTGGCCCTCACACTTCTGCAAAAACTGTCTTTAGAACGCTTGTGCATTCAAAATCGCCATTACTACCACTTCCTCCTCCTCATGTGGATGTTTATGAAAAGTGAAACTGATGATTTCCTCATAGATATATGCTATACAATAGCATTCAGCTGTTTTGACCTATTGCTCTTTGTTCATGTTTGTTCATCTTTCTGCCCTTGCCTTGCTGACTCATCCCAGCTGAAATCTACTACATAGGTATTTTGTTCTGGAAAGAAATTCTGGTGTCAGATATGATTTTAAAGAGTGATTGTTTCTGCCCTCTCAGAATGAAGGCGGACAAAGATCCTTATTTGACCAGTTGGAAGACTTCCGTGTCAACCCAGCGGAGCCTGAGGATGACATGGTTCGTGCCATTATATTAATACTTTTATTTTATCATCCTTGATACTTCATTATATTTGATGATTTTAACTCAGCCAGGAAAAGTTTGATACTGATTTCTAATACAATGTGCATAATTTCGTCTGTCATTTATGATCCAGTGGTTCAAAACCTGAGGGAGTAAGAGCCTAATCTATAAAATTATGCACTGCATCCACTGCATATACTACAACAATGGCTAATTTGACCAGTAGTTGGCTGACTGGCTATGGTCTGATAAGCTATGGGTCAGCTTAGTAACTACATACGCTGTCAACCAATCAGAGCATCAATTAAACTTCATCATTTCCACCTTGAAGTACATGGCTACCCCCCTCTCCAGACAAGTGCAGGCATTTGCCAGGAAATGTCAAAACAAGACTCACTCACATAAATATTGTTAATGTGAAGCCATTTGAGTTTGTCTTGTTGATTTTTTTTAAAAATAAAACATTTGTACAACAGTCAGTGGGAGCGCCCTCTCTCTGAAATGACCTGTCATTGGCTTAAGTTTCCTGTTAGGCTAGAGTTTCTAAAGCCTGAATACAGAGTCAAGAGGAGGTGCAGAAGTCTCGTTTTCTCTCAGACCACTTGAATTACAATACACTGAAAGGTTATTATGAAATTTTTGGCCAGTAATACCCCCCAAAAATTGCCTACCGCAGCTTTTAATTATCATGAAATTCAGAAATGCAGTTCTTACTACACTGGACCTTTGTATCTGTGTACCTGCAAAGTTGCAAAGCTTTTTACAATCTAACATTCTCTTTCAGGATGTGGAGGGGCTTATGGATTGGTGGAATACAGTGGAGTGTAAGTTACACACAAATACAGAGATATATTCCTTTGGGTTTGGCTGTTGGGTTTGTTTTACTTGAGTCCTTTGTGGGTCAGATCAGTGGCATCCACCAGACATAATCAATACATCCCTTTCTGATACTGCCTGGCTTGTTCTGAACTCACTGTCCTGCCAAGCCTTATACAGTCCTCATTTTAACATTTACATTATAATGTGGCATAAGAAAGAGGGGAAATTATTTTCATTCAAACTTTTATTCCCGCAGCGTGGGAGGACACGCCTCAAGACGATGACATGACAGAAAAAGAAGAAGCAAAGTAAGTGATGGCACACGGTTGATGTAAATAAGATTTTTCATCACTTATGTCTCCTTGTTTTGCTAATAAATTAAGCCATTTCCCAAGTTATCTGAAGATATAGTGATGACTGGGTATGTGCTACTGACTACGTCTGCTCTACGTTAACTCTGAGTAATTCCTTGTTTGACCTTGCTCCACCCAGGGCGTTTGCTGTGACAGCGGAGAAGGTGCAGAAAGGTATCCGTGTCTTCAACAAGCTGTTCTCAGAGCGAGCAGAGAGCCTGTGGCAGCACGTCATCGACCTCAATGCCATCGCTGACGGCCTGGACAAATTCAACAAGAACACAAAGATTGCCCAAATCACTGGCGGCTCCACCAGTGCTATCGGGGGTGTGGCCACTATCGCTGGCCTGGCTCTAGCCCCTGTCACCATGGGAACCTCCTTGATTGTCACAGCGGTGGGGCTTGGCGTGGCCACAGCTGGCGGTCTTACCTCAGCCGGTGCTGGCATCTCTAACCAGGTTAACAACTCCATGGACCGCAAGAAGGTGGAGAAAATAGTTGAGGACTACCAGGAAAAGATGGCCGACCTCAATAAGTGCATGATGTTCATCAAGCAGGGAATTGAGAACCTGCGTAAGTTCGACCTGATCAAGATGAAAAAGCATGCCTACAACCGGGACTTCCCTGCGCTTAACAATATTTATGAGGACGGCGCCATGGTGGGCAAGGCTATCCTCATCAATGCTAATGAGATCATGCGCGTGGTGCAGATTGCCAACGTGGCAGGCAGCACAGCAGCCAGAGCAGTTCAGATCGCCAGTATGGCTACTGGGGTGCTCACCGGACTCTTTGTAGGTATGGACATCTACTTTGTGGCCAAAGACTCAAAAGAACTCAAGAAAGGGGCCAAATCAGAGTTTGCTGCCAAAATCAGAGAGGTTGCTGGGCAGCTGCACGAAGGTCTGGTGGAGCTCAACGGGATACGAGAGGAGCTGCAGTCCACCAGCCCACAAGAAAACAACAGCAGTGATAACACAGCTACCTCAGACAATGCCAACAAAGAGAAAGATGAGAACTCTGACAGTTCAGAAGATGAAATTGACCGCATTAAAAAAGCCATCAAAAAGGATTATGAAAACCGTGAATATGTCTGACCAAAGCTTCAAAGCTGATGAAGTCCTAAAACCATACTGCATTATTGATGTCTTCATGGGAAGACTCTTTATCAGTTGCCCTCTTGGGACATTAAACTTTTTATTTTGAAAGTATCATATATTATCCCAGCATCTCCCTGCATTGCTGATTGCAGGAGGTTGGTGCCAATTTCTCTCAAAGAATAGCTTCAAAATATTTTGAGTGTCCTAAGAGGGGTGCTTCAGTTTTTTCTTTTTAGAGACTGACGCTCTGGTTTTTGGTCTGCAGTTACACTACAGGGAGAAAATTAGTTAGCTAAAGTATCAAATCTGTTTCTGATAGAAAATGTGCCAGTGCCTAAACACTGCCATGGTGTCTTTTCTTAAGATGGGAGGCTAACAGAGCCAAATATTTTGACAGCCTAATTTTAGATTAGTAAAAGAACTAGAAGCAAAAGATTGTTATCTATAACATGGTTTAGCATTTGACTTAATTTGCTGCTTAGAGATTCATTCAGATGTATTAGTTCATATTGAAATACTGAGATTTTACTTGCCAGGTGTAACATTACAGATTGTGTGTACTGTTAGGGAGCAGTGCCTTCATTATTTATAATGCCTTAGAAATCCAATGCAGTTTAATCATTCTATTTGTAGATCCTGGTTTTGTGGGTTTCAGAGCTGCTATGCAAACCAATCCTCCATTTCCTCTCCTCTGCTGGAGGTTATGGATCTGACTTGCTGATGTGTCAAACCTGTGGTGATTCTACCAGTCGGTCTGTCTGATTGAACAGCTTTTGATGACACCAGTCAGTTTTAAAGCTGTTTGGAAAGCTGCTGTATAAAAAGTACTTTTTTCCTTTCACACCAATAAAATCAAGGTTGGGGCAGAACAAATCAGGCAAAAAATAGCTGATAAGGAATGTAGTAAAAGCCTACCTGATGTGTTTTTAGAGGTGATATGAAAGCTGACGGTGATATTGCCAGCCTAAGCTACAGAGTATTTCTGGTTTACTGTCATACTGGGTTACTAATCGCTTTCTCCTGGTATCCCAGGTGTAAAATCGTTACTGTGTGGTGGCTTGAGTGAAAACCAGCTGACAACCACTGCATTTCTGACTTTTGTCTTTTCTCTTTAACATGACACTGATGGAGGAACTGTAATCCCTCCTCATTAGACTGCAGTTCCAAAGAAAAAGTCCAAGGTGCTTGAACAGTGTTCAAGGTAACACTGCGGACATCAGAATGTCCCATTAATATCAGCTCTGTGTTCTGTTTAATAAACGTTATGCATATGATTTCATTTTGTTCTGGGTGGAACTGTGTGTCACTATGTGTGGTACCTTTTATGTGCAATATTGGACAATATGTGTATTACATGTGTGTAAAGTTGATAATAAAAGGTCAGACAAAAATATGTGTGTTATGGGTTGACATTAAATGACTGCACAGCACTTAAACACTTCATTTCCTTCTACTTACTACTGGGGCTGAAGTCATTTCTTCACTGATTCTGTATTTGCTCACTTACAACCAAAGTAAACACGTTTGTTAAATTGTCCTTCAGTAATGTTTGCTGTTGCTCAGATACCGCCATGAACAATGGAGGTGAAGAACAAGTTTCGTGGCTGTTCTGGTCCTTTGTTTGAATTATTAAGTCATAAAACAGGATTTACACACAAGATTTAACACTGCCAACACAGAGCTACTGAGTCTCGGGCTCCACTGATATGGATTTTCAAAGGCCTGACGCCGATATTTTTGAGACTGAAGTCACTGAGAGCTGATATTTCGCAAGGATATGAAATTTCCTCATATCTGACAATTTGAAATGTTAATTATCCAGTGTTTCCCCAAGAATTTTAATGTCAGGGTGAAGGGTCATATTGGTGGTGACACTGACACTGATATTTATTGTAAGACCAATATTGAGAGATTAGGTTTTATGGTTTTACAATAAATTACAGTTACACAACAGTTATCTTGTAGCTGCTTAATTGTATTTTACAGTATTTTTTTTCTTAAAGGTTTAATGAGCTTGTGTGAAGGCTACATTTTACACATAGTCGATGAATGATATTGTAATATTTTGATGTTTAGGATATATAGCACCCCAAAATGTAGTGTACTGCACAAATAGACTGCTTTGGGTGTTTTTAATAGATGATGACAGGTGTGTGACTACCTCTCCTGCTCTATTTTTGGAACCAAGTCTCTCCCTGTGTTTTCCTTACCAACCATGACAAGCAAGACATCATCCTTGGCCTCTGACGCCCGTGAAACTGGCTTTGATGAGTCAGAGTCGCATTTCTTCCACTCCCACACACACTCACACACACACACACACACACACACACACACACACAGGTAGATCTCAAAACTAACCACGCCCCTTTCACAGGTGAGTCCGCACCCACACAGTCAGGAAGACAAAGGTTTCATGTCCCACATCCTCTCCGACTGCAGCAACTCGGTAAGATTGTCACTTTTGATGCTGCTTTTCATCTCTAGATCACTTGGCAGACGATGATTGTGAAAATATAATATATATATTTTTTACGTGGCAGTGACGAGAAAGCCAGTGCAGATACGCAATTCGTTGTTTTAAAAGGGAATATCTGTGCCGCAGAGGCTTGCAGGGCGTGTTTTAGTTTGTTTGGGATGCGCTGGGGAGACCTGAAACTGATGCTGCCTTCGAGTGCTATCGGAAATCACGAAATAACGAGTTGAGCGCACTTGATCGAGACATTTAAGCGTTTAATACCCTGGATGCTCAGAAATATTTTGCGTACATCTTTCAGATATTGAGACCCTTTTTGCGCATCCATGTCTTAAATGTCGCATTTTTTATGTCTGTAATTATCAGCCTCTCTTTAGCTATAGCTCTTCCTTTGTAACTGGTGTAGACTTATTAATGGAAAACGGAAGGGATAATTGATAATAATTCAAATTTATATACTCCAAACAGTAAGTAAAAAGTAATAATGTCAGACACGATGGATACATAGATAGAAGTACAAGTTCGGAGCTTTCGAGCAGCACCTGAATGCAGCATGAGTGCAGATGTTGTGTTCGTGGTGCGGGTGTGGTTCAAACTCCTGGGAATGTGTGTATGTTTTTTTTTTTTTTTTCCAGCTAAGGAGCGTCTTTCCCTGTACGAAAACAGATTAAGTTGCCAGTGAAGTAGCCGTGAGTCGACCTCAAGCCTCTGGAAGGTGAGCCGCTCAGTCGGACAACAACTCGTTACAAAAAAAAAAAAAAAAAAAAAAGGGAAAAGAAAAGGCAGATGTAGGCGAGTCGGTGCCGTTTAAGTTCCCGGTCCCTTTAAATAACAAGACGATCCTGTCCTTAAGGCATGTCAGCATGTAAAATACTGTACTGAGTGTGTGGAGCGACGCTGACTAAGGAAATGTGGATTATTGTACTTCTCTAAATGCAGCCACACAAATGGACAATTGCTTTAACATGCCTTTGTAATACTTCCCCTGCTTTTTTAATAGTTATAAACGTAGAAAATTACACATAATTGCTGGCACACGCTGGTACAAGCCTACTAATACTTTACAGATGTTAAGACTGTTGGAATATTTCGTATAAATGTGCCATTGGTGCATTAAACTTCAGTAAACATAATTTATGAAAGTATTTAAGTAATTACTTAGACTCTGCCCCGCAAAAGAAATATGGCTTTGGATGTATTCATAAGTCACATCAAGTTGCTTATGTCAGCTCAAGTGCTTTTTGTTGTTTTTGTCTACTGCTTAAACAGTGTTATCCAACTTTATTTCCACCAGGGAGGATTTACAAGGCATGCATGTTTTTTTTTTTTTGTTTGTTTGTTTTTTTTTTTTTGGCAACATCTTCTGTAGCTGCTTCTCCTGCAGTTATATGTGTTTACGTCTTGGAGCTGCGCCGTACAAAGACGAAATTTCCCCCTCTCACACTCTCATGCTCTGATGCACACTCTAACTGTTCAGCCTTAATCAGCATGTTTTGTGGCACGTGTGCATTGCATCTTGGGTCACTGACTTCACTGCTGGTGGAGAAACTCTCCCTCCTCTTCATCTCCTGTTTTTACATGATGAAGGTCTAGCACTGAAACTTTGCAGATAAAAGCATCGTTGCAAGTTAAGCCAGAATGCAGGAGTCTCTATGTAACTTCATGAAATTGGTTTGCAAAGTATTATTCTTTATCTGTCTCACTTCTGACACGGATTTCTCCCTGTGTGACTGTTGGATTTCTGTGTTGAATGTCAGCTTTACAAGTAAGCCCTTCCTCTTTTTAAGGTTCAGACACAAAAACCGGGTGATGTTTTATGTCAGTGAGCCATTTTCTGATATTAAATTTCATTGCAGCTGCACCATAAACATCTTGATGCAGCATCATGTCATCTACATTCGACCTGTAATCTGCAGGAATAGGAAAATACACAACCAAACAACAAATTGGACCCCGAAATGCAACATTTTAAAGGCCAGGGGGCTTGTCAAACACTATTTTGTGTTTCTCCGAGTGATGCAGAGATTCAGACTTTTCAGACCTTAAGGCTGCGTCGAGGTCAGAGCAACGTAGGCTTACATTTTTGGTAGATTCCACAGTTTTGATCTCGGGGCTGAGACTTTCCTCCCTGTGTTGTGTGAACAGGCAGGATGGAGCAGTGTATGGTGAAGCCAGAGGTCAAACGGAAACCCAAACCGGTGAGAGGAATCACTCACAGCCAAATATCAAACACCGGGGATGGAATGATATGTTTATCACATGATATGATGTTATACACAATATGGGGTTCATGATTCAATGAACATATTTTTCAAGCAATGGCTCTGCCTTGCTGGAAGGTAAAAAACCTAACAATGTTGTCTTTGCAAATTCTAGAATCGTATATTTTGATGGAGAGCTTGTGAGACGTTCATCAGGATTTATTTTGTGATACTACAGCAGAATAAAATGTAGCTAATATGGTGATTAATTTTGTTTTGTGATATATGGAATTTCAAAATATTGTCCCATCCCAGTCAAGTGAGTATTCACGTCAGTGTCTGTGAAAATTCACTAAAAATGATACGTGTGCAGTAGGAATCAGCCTACACTTGAAAACTAAAAGTTTATGAATTCTTAGTGCGTTTACTAGTAATATAGGTTTTAATGGTTTGCAAATGGTTTTCTATTGATTTCCTAAAACCCTGAGGTCTCACAATGTCTGTTATTGTCCTCTTCTTTTCACAGCCCAAGCCTCCTCCAAAGCCTGCTGAGGTATAGTAATAATCCCAAGACTTAGATTAGCAGGTTAACCACGTGTTCTCCTGGTCTGGTTATTTACATCTGCTTAATGAATATGTGCAGTGCCATTATTAGCAAGCCCACAGCCTTCTGTAAAGGATTTATTCTGACATTATGTGAACAGATAAATGGAAATGAACCTGCGAAGGTGGGGAAACCGACACCTGTGGTGCCTCCACGACCTACAGATGCTGTGAGTCTGATTTGAGTCATTTCTCGCTCTTTCAATCTGCTGATAAAGAACACCAGACTGTAACCTGATAGTCCAGGAGCCAGAATATCAGGGCCTTTTATTCAATATCAGATGTCAAGCAGTGAGTTTCATCCATTGTTGTTTATAATGGAGCTTCCTCCCCGACCAGAGCTATGTAATGAATCTCAGTGTTTCTCCTCCCGTTGAAAAAGTGTGGCGTTGCCTTCAGCTGCTGAACTATAAGAACCGTAGTAATTTGAGTTTTTCAGTGGACAGTCTTAGGCCTTGTTCAGACTGCCAGGCCAAATCTGTTTTTTGTCGTATCCAGATTGTGTCCAGATCGATTTTAGAAAGTCTGGACTGCAAAAAAATCAGATCCAAACCACATTTGAGGTGGTTTGAAATGTGATTCCAATCAGATTTCTCAGTCCGGGCACTCTGGTCGCTCAAATAGGATTTCAAAGTGTCTGTTATGTCTCTCAAAATGACAATGACAATGACAACGTCAAAAAGTCCGAGGACCGACGCTGAAATAAAATTTCTGCCAGCAACTTCTGGACATTTCTCCTGCTTCTTTGGTTGGAAAGCTGCATCACCGGCGCACACTGTTACTGATGCCTACGTTGTTACCATAGCAACCGGTGCAGATAGGTTGGTGATGTCTGGATGCACAAACCCGCTTTGATGTCTTGCAAAAAAAACACTGCGGACAGTCTGTCTTAAAGATCTGATTTGAGAAACAGATCTGATTTGCCTGCAGTCTGAACACGGCCTCAGTATGGTTTGGACACCAAAACAGTCAAATTCAAATAATCTGAATATCGGCATTACATTATTTTTGTCTGCCGGCACTTTTCTCCTGAACTTCATCCTTGGGTATTTTACAAAGGAGAGGAGAGGAGGAGAAAATGCCGCTTCAGATGGTTTAAATGCATTTTTTTAATACTTGTGGCGTTTCCTCAACTCTTTTTCTGCCCAGGAACTGAGTAAAACACAATTCCGCACCAAGATGATGCCACCAGCAGACAATAAGGTATCTTTTTTTTTCTTACTTTGTCTAATCTGTGTACAGGAAATTAGAAAGAAACATCAAAGATGAGAGCGAGAGCGATGTGGGAGTGCTCAAATATTCTGAGGCAACTTAAAAGCATCAAAAAATAATAAGTCTTTGACAAATACCTTTTTTTCTACCCCTACCAGGCCAACAGAAACCTGATACAAGCAGAAACTAAAGTGAAACCATCTGGGACTGTGGTTCCAGCCAGACCCACAGAAAAGGTACAGTACACCCAAACATTCAGTCACTGTTCAGGAAGTATTCTCTGATTTTCATGTGCCCTTGTGGTCTTTATAGAACTAAAATTGCAGATTTAACTGGAGTTCAAGTGAAGCTCAAACTGCGAGCCGCTGCTTTGTGTTGGCTTTTTGTTATGAGGGAAGTTTACAGTAAAGAGTCACGCTGTAATATTCAAGGTTTCATGTTTCTTTTCCTGGTCCAACTCTCTTTTGTTATGTTGTTGTGTCTGTGCATGGGAACAGGAGCTGAATGCCACAACCAGACACAGACACCACAAGAAGGTACAGGCTGAGGACACACAGGTACACACACACACACACACACACACACACACACATACACACAATGAAATAACACGTTCCTCATAGCAAAATATCCAACTGCAACTGCCTACCTCTTCCTCTTCCTCAGCAGGGCTGCAGAGAGACGGCCCCGTCAGAGGAAGCCAAAGATGAAACGGTATTTAATGTGTGATTCTGATTTCCATCTCTGACCTACTTTGTGTGTTTTGTACACTGTCTTTATCTTTTTTCCTGTTTTTAGGACAATCAAAGCGCCCTGAGCGGGATGTTTCGTTGGAGCCAGAAAGAGAAAACTCCGACTTTCACCGTGAGTGACGGTGATGTAAAGCAGAAGCTGGCTGTTGTTTTGGGGCTTGAATCAGACGAGCAGCGGTGATTTGTTATTTTTTAACACGGGGCCCGATAATAACACACCCTTTGCTCACACACACACCCAAATACACCTTCCAAAGGACACTGTTGCTGGACACCTCAGCCACAACTGTTCTTTTACTGAGTATGGACAGTAAGCATTTTAACAAAGCTTACAAAGTGCGATCAGCACAGGTTAATTTCCTCCGTCACATGACCTGCTCCACTCCCAGGTTACACCAAACATCTGTAGTAAAAACTATAACTGTCTCATGTCTCTCCTAAAATATTTTGTTATAGAGATGGCCTGGTCTGGGGTGTATTTTCAGCAGCACAGATGCTACTGAATGATCATAGAAATATTAAAGCAATATTATAGGAATACTACAGGCAGCAGTGTGTCTGTATTATCCTCTTGCTCGTCTGCGACTACACATTGCTATTTGTCACTTTAATCGTGAAGGTGCCACTAGTCTGTAGAGTATATAGGCCACAGTTCAGTATTAAATTGAGTATTTGTAGTATAGATTTTAGAGAATGTTATAAATCCAAGACTAAACTGCCAGGAGAACGGGATTGAGAGAAAAAGCCGCAATGACACGGCTGTCTGCGACTTCAGCACCACGGACAGCGTCATGGATTTATCAATACACAGCCCAGTGAGGCGGCGGATGCCTCAGAGCCGTGGTCAGGGCTGTGGATTTTAATTTGCACAAAGCTCAGTCAGATAAAGGATCAGTGAGTCAGGCAGACTAGACTAACATGTTCAGCTGGAAAACCCTCATGGCCCTGAACTCTCTCTGCTACTAGGGCACGGGTGTCAAACTGGTGCCATGAAGGGCCGAGAGGCTGCAGGTTTTCATTCCAACCGAAAACTCCACCAGGTGATTTCGCTGATTGGTTCCTCCTCTCTGCTTGAAGGTGAGGTCATCAGTGAAATCACCTGGTGGAGTTTTCGGTTGGAATGAAAACCTGCAGCCTATCGGCCCTTCATGGCGCCAGTTTGACACCCCTGTACTAGGAGAAGGAGAGGAGGGATGGCCGATTAATAAAGGAGATGCATTTTGGACATTTTGCTAACAAGGAGTGTGGTAACTCCTCCTTTTACCCTCCTCAAATCACCTGCTGCACCTGAGGCTCACCTCATGAGTCACTGTCTGACCATTCTTCTTCTTTTCAGAGTTATGTGATCAAAGACGGTGACGAAGAGGAAAAAACTGAAGATCTCCCTGCAAAACAGGCTCCCAGTGGCAAGCAGGTGTGTTTGTATGTGTGAGAAAGAGAGAGAGAGGGAGTGTGTACTAATCTGTACCAGTGTGTACCTGTATGCGTGATGAACAGAGGCTCAGTGCAGAAAAATCCCCCGCAGTGATAAGGATTGGTTTCATTTCCCTCTGTTCACATTTTACCCACTGAGTTGTCGAATGTTCACTGACAACTGGAGCAGAAAACACCCAAGTATGTAGCGTGCAAGGAACATGGCAGCGTGAAGCAGCAGAAAACGTAGAAGTAATTTCTAATTCCACATGACTATCATCTAAAAATTAAGTAACCAGTTTGATGGGGAAAAAATGAAGTTGGGGCACAGGAAGGGGAAAACAGAACCATCTTCGTCTGTAAGGAAAGAAGCTAAATCAAATCTTAGTGGTTCAAATTTAATGTTCATCTGTGCCAAGCACCAAAATGAAATCAACGGGATGAAATGAAATAGGAGAGGAAATGAAGTTCTTAACCTGTGCATGTGTCTTCCTCCCCTGTTTGTGCCGTGCGGCTGTGATGGGCAGGGCGTTCTCAAGGGAGTAATGAAAGGTTTACAGATCAGACCCTCGCCGAAGGTATGAACGTCCGTCTGCTCTGCTGTTTTCTCCTGCCGGTGGCGGCTGGGCTTCACTCTGACAACAGAGTGGGGACTTTCCTGGTGTCAGAAATTGTTTTGCAAAATCTATTTTTAACTCTTTACCTGGAAATATCCTGGCAGGGTTAATTTTCAGAGTGTGTTGTTGCTCGAGGGCCTGGAGCTGGTGCTGGTGGTGGTGACAGCTTTTTGTGTCTGTGTGGTGGAAGCTAGATCAGTTTCAATTTGAATAGGACTGAATTTTATTTGGTTAATGTGTTTATACCACAGACATTTAATGGAATTCACTTTCATTCAATATCAGTGGTTCATACACAGTGGCTTAAAGGATGTAGGTAACACCTGCTTGTGCAATTAATGGACAAGGCAATAAAAAATGACTTTTCACCTTGCTAGCTCATTATAATGGACGTTTAACTGTACATCACAAAATGATACACTCTTGTATTTTCTTTTTTTTAAATTATTATTATTTTAATCAAAAGCATCAGAAAAGCATCAGAAAGTGTAGATGCAAATGAAGGAGATGTAATGGGTTAAATTCCGGAGAGAGTTTAAGACATGGATTGCACAAACAGGGGTACAGCATGATTTTTAGGGAGGTCTTCCTCATGTTTTGAACACACAGTGTAAATGCCCGTGTCTCTTCTTGTCCGGCTGTGTGGATAATAACCCCAGGCTGATCATATTATGCTGAAGTTTGCTCTGACTCGCCCCGCAGACCAGCAGAGAGCCCAGCCCGGATCCCAGCGCCGACGAACCGCCTCCAGGAAAGGAAAATTCCTCAGAAAACACCAAGCAGGACAAGCCGGCAGAGCCCAAAGCGGTAAGAGAATGAGAAACACTGTGAGGTGTCTTCCTCGGTGGACTTTGTCTGTTCAGCCGCGGTGGCTTTTGCTGCTCATGTTGACTACGCAGCTCTTCTTCTGCTGCTTCCAAGCGAACACTATTTGTTCTTCAGAAACATAAAAAGCACCTCTTCCTGCAGCCTTGAGTATTTGTGTTTAAAACAACAAATGTAAAAACTATCGCAAACTAAGAGAAAGTTGGATTGCTCTTGTGCTGCATGAAGCGGTAGTGCAACATGCTGCCATATTGATGTGAGAATTTCACAGAAAATGACTTTTAAAAATGAAAGTCACCATATTTGTATTTTCCATAAATGAAAACTGTACTAAATTATCTGTAAAGTAGCAGAGACATTAACAACATGGAGTTTTATGATTCATACTAACACATTACACAAGGATCTTACATATACAATGAAAACTATAGGGTGCAAATGCGTTAGTATGTGTTGTGGGCTGTATAAATCATCATATCCATTTTGGGGCTGTGTAAAAAGAGCCATCACAGCTTCTTCCTACGTTTTTGGACATTTTATTCATTTTTGTTCCAGGACAAAGGAGGCCTCATCGCCGGGATGTTCAGGAAAACACCCAAAGAGAAAGAGAAAGCTCCGTCTCCTGCAGTGACGGTAACATCGGCTCTCTCCGTCGTTTGATATTTAATTTCACTCCCGGTCTCGTTCTTGCTCTCACTAACCCTTTTCCTCTCAGTGCTTCGTTTCTGAATCTGCTGCTGACAGAATATTCTGGACTCATGTCAATGTTATTTTTTTGTGTCTGCCAGGTCAGCACAGTGGACAGTGACGCCGATGACGCAGAGGAGAAAACATCTGAACACACACATGTAGGTTTTGTTTCAGCGGCTTCTCTTGTTGTAGTTCAGTTTGAGACGCAGTCAAATAATCATGCAAATTAATAAAAAACTGACCAGCGTCTGTCAGCTGGTGTAATATGAAGGGTGTGCAATGACAATGTACATCTGAATCTATATTATAATAATGATAATAGTATTTTTTAATTATATTGCACTTTTCAAGCTCAAGCAAAAGTCCTTTCCAGGTTCAAGGATTTACAGAATAAAAATAAAAAATGTGCACCATGTAACTCGATGTCAAGCACGCATAAAAGAAATAAACTCACATAAAGCAGATGAAATTTGAGTAAAGGAAATGACCACATATACAAACGCAAATATAAAAAATGATTAAATTAAAGGCAAATACATAATGATCTCATGTCAAACAAACACAATGCCACTAAAGGTGCAAACTCTTGGATTTAAAAGTACAAAAAATATGGAAGTGCATAGAAACCAGGGATAAATGATGATCCTAAAATAAGCACAATTAAGTTTGTAATGACAATAAAATAAATAAAATCAATGAGAATGTAGATGTGAATCCATGTTGGATCAAATATCAGATTTAGTTGTTCATGTGATGCGGTTCTGGGTGTATCAGTCAGGGCATAAACTCCAGATTTATGGGTCTGATTCTACTCATGATAGACATTCGGACACTCGTCAAGTGTTGTGTTTTATGCAACACTTTTAAAAACGTGTTGAAAACAATTTTTTTCTCCCTCTGCAGGAGAAAGGAAGCTTCTTTGGCATTCTGAAAAAATCCCACAGACCAGCAGATGAGGCGGCTGCACAGGTGAACTAGACCCAACAGTGATTTCTTCCCACCCTCTGAAACTAAAACGCTGAAAATGCCTTTTTATCTGGTAACATGAGGTGTTTTGGATAAAGTCTTCCACCACACAATGTATAGCAATAAATATTTCCGCCTGTGTTTATTTCATTTTACTGATGTTTGCTGCTTCAGGAGGATCTGAGCGAGCCGGCAGCCGGCAGCGACGGCCTGTCGGAGAACAACGGCAAGGTGAGCAGCTCCACATTTACCTGACATGAGAGCCGAGATAATGCAAGTCATTATAGTGCAGACATAAAAACATGCAGGCCGTCATTCACCTGACAAAAACAGTTATTTCGTGTGTCTGCCTCAGGAGAAAGGAGGAATATTCAGTGGGATGTTCAAGAAATCTCCCAGAACAACAGAAGCCGCTCCACCTGAAGAGGTAATGACGTTCACTGAATGCTTTATAGATAACCTATACATATATTTTAGTATGTTTAACTTATTTTATTACTCTTATAAGGTATGAGAAGTTTTTTTTTCTCATATTCTTTGCATTGACCTACTTTATTTTATTTTGTTCTTTGTTGTATTTACTTTTCTAAAGATATTTATTTCTCTCTTCTAGTGCTGAAAGGCATATATGTGCAGCCTTTATTATTATCCCTGTGCAATGTTGCATTATGGATCAATAAAGTGCATCTGTCTGTCTGTATGTCTATATATCCAAGTTCATTTAATGTCTTCACAGCCGTCCCATTGGTCATTTTACCATCGCTTGACAGGCGTTGCAGCTTTTGGGACTAAACAAATCTTTTTGACAGCATGTGTAGTTCGATGTCGTGACAGAAGTGTGTCTGACTAATCTTTCCTGTGGTTGTGAAATGACGGTGATTCAGTGGCCGCAGAGTGTTGCCGGCCACACCAGAGTAATGGTTGCAATAAACTGCATCCCCTTCAAAACATAGCCTATACATAAGAGCAAAAAAACAGGAGAAAATCGAAAAAAAATCCTTATCCAGAAATGTTGTTGAATATTATCTTTATCACAAAAAAGCTCTTTGTGTATCTGCCCAGTTACATTTTGCTTGAAAAGTCGTGATTTTCACTGAATCTGAATGAGTCAAGCTGCCTGCGTTTGTGTCATCAGCTGTTAAATTATTAAAATTCAGTTATTCATGCAGAGCCAAAAAGGTCAAGTATCACTGGACAAATCTTGTTGCCTGATGTTTGTACTGACTCTGTTCGTTTTGTCTCTCAGGACCGGCAGTCGTTGCACAGCGATCTGTCGGGCAGTAGCGACAATCTGTCTGAAACCTCAAAGGTGCGTTTGGAAGTATTCATCTGTGAATTCATGGGATTATGCTCATATTGTTGTGTAACGGCTTCTGCTAATACAACTAACTGGTGTGATGTCAGCAGGAAAAGGGGGGATTTTTCAGCGGGATCCTTCGCAAGTCTCCCAAGCCACCTGGAGAGGTGACACCTGGGCAGGTAATGTGTGTGTGACAGAGAAATCTACACATGGGGGCGATGGAGATTTAAGTGTGATAGTGTGATAGTAACTTCTATGCCAAAAAACATAGCATGTAGATGCATTGTAGCTGACTCACAATTTAAAGCTGACTGTAACACCTCTGGTCCAGATTTAATGATGCTGTTCTTGTTGCTGATTGGACCAAAGGGTGGATTTCCATTGATTGATCAAATCATAAACCACTGAAATGGCATAAATACATCGATTTGTCATATCTGTCTCATTTGACTCAACTGTTTTTTTTTTCTGATTTGTGTTTCAGGACAAGCAGAGTGAGCTGTCAGCCAGCAGCGACAGTCTGAATGAGAACAGCAACAACAAGGTACAGAGAGCATCCAGATCCTTCAGTTCATCACTGTCCGTATAACAAACAGTTTAATCAGATTTTTGCAGCTTTACACATCCCTGTCTCGTCTTTACAAAGAAGTTAGAGCCAAACAGACACCCAGTTTTTTTTTCTGTTCATTAGGAGAAAGGAAGTGTGTTCGGAGGAATGTTCAAGAAAACGCCCAAAACGTCTGAAGCCCCCCAACAAGACGAGGTGACTGGAAACGTTTGTCCTTAGCCCCGACTTTTGACTTGCTGTGCTCATCCTCCGTTTTCTAACTTAAATCGCTTTTTTTTTTTTTTTTTAAGAAAGGAGTTTCATTCCTACAAGATGCATGATTTTGAACAGGGCAAGCCTTTGGCAAGCCTCATGCTGACTTTTTTTTTTTTTACATACTTTAATATAAAATGAGTGTTGATGCGTCAGTTTTATATTTTTAAATAACTGCCATTTGTTCTATTCCTTTGTAATTTTATTATTATTTTATTATTTTATTATTAACTGTTTCCCAATGCTGGGGCCCAATTGCACCACTAGAATCATAAAAGTGTCAATTAATCTAATCTAATCTAATCTATTCTCATCTAATTGTATCTAATCTAATCTCATTTCAGGTGAAATGTCAATCTATGCCATCAGTACTGTTACACATCTTGACTGATTGAGATAAACAGAGATGAATCAATGAAATTATTCTAATTTTACTGTAATTATACTGTCATTTATTTCAGGACTTAAATTTTATTGAAAGGGAAAGTCGCAGCAACAAACAAACAAAACAAAAACAGTGTCCTCTGTATATTACAACACTATTAGCAATATCATTCACACAAGAATAAGGAGAACCATAAATAAATGAATAAATTCTGGCATTAAAAAACTTATATCAAGGAAATTACAGAGTGAGTTTCCTGCCGAGTGCCATTCAGTCAAGTCTTATTTTACCCAGAATTCATCCCTGTTTGTCTGCCTCCGTTATCAGTGTCATGTTTGTCGGTGTTTGTTGTGTTTACTCATGTTTGCTAACTTCTTCTTCTTTTTTTTTTTTTTTTGCAGGATAAGGCGTCGCTGCACAGCGAGCTGTCTGCCAGCAATGACAGTCTGTCAGAGAGCAAAGTAAGTCTAAATTACAAAGCTGTGTTTAAACTTTCAGAAAACTAACCAGACACCCACAGAAACCTGATGAGTCACTGTGACGAACATGAAAATAGACCCGGGGGTGGATTGTTTTTTTTTTTTCTTTTTCTGGTGGTGGTTTTGTTTTGTTTTTTTTTCCCCTGAAACCTGTCTGGGGCCGTGGCTGGAAAAATGACGTTACCTTTGAAATTCAGGAGCGTAAGTCGTCTGAGTGCTTTAAAGCTGTTGTGCTGTGTTTTCAGCCACAGGAGAGAGGCGGGCTGTTCAGCGGGCTCCTCAGGAAGACGCCCCGAGCCCCCGGAGAGGCGCAGGTGGGTCTGCATCCCACAAACACAGCAGAACGGTTCGTTTTTTTTCTGCAGACCGTCCAAACAAACCACACAGCTTCTCACTCTCTCAGAAACAGCTGCTGCTCTGTATAGATCCAACACTGAGCGAAGGGGTTTCACAACATGACAGACCATGAGCTGTTGGAGCAGTTTCCTTCGTGGATGTTGACCGCTCTTTCACCTCACTTTGATGATTTATGATTATGATTTACTCCGCTGTCGTTTTGTTTCAGGAGAATCTCTCTGCTCAGAAAGATCTCTCTGCCAGCAGCGACAGCCTGTCTGAGAGCAGCAGCAACACCAAGGTGAGTCACTGCCACCGTCAGAAACCCGTGCGTCTAAAAACCACTGTTGTAATGTCATGTATTGTACACATTACTCGTTAGTGTTTTAAAAAGTAATGCGTTGCTTTTCTTAGTTACCACCTGTGGAAAGTACATTATTTGTGTTACTCCACAACATCACCTGAGCTGCATCTTCATGTTCTGCCAGTTAACAGTGTGATGATAAACCTTACATCTGCCTACGAATCAGCACAAATCTCCATCTTAATGTAAAGGGCATACACAAATTATCTCTTTGATGCTCTTTAATAATTAATACCTCAGTTCAACAAGTTCTCAGTAATGTGCAGATGGCCGCACCTCAGAAGTTGTAGACCGCTCTGTCATTTTGTCGTCTCTCCCACCTGTTATGCAGAGAACTTATGTAGCTCAAGAAACACCACAATTGTTTGATTTGTAACTGTAATGTGATTAATGGATTAAGGAACGGTAACATGTTACATTACTGCGTTACAGATGAATGTAATGCGACAAGTTAAAGACAACACTGCTTAACAGAAATGTGATTTGTTTGAAACACAGTCAGTTTTCATCAAAGATGGTACTTATGTAGTGTTTGAAGTCTCTATATCTCAGGCCACACGTGCAGTCCATGATTCTGTCTTTCAAAATGAAAACTACACTTCCCATGAGCCTTTGTGATGTTGCTGCCAGTCAACAGCAAGAAGGGTCTCGTTTCCTGGTGTGCATTTTTATCCTGTTTTAAAGAGGATCGACATGTTTGAAGTGATTTTTTTCCACCATCAGCCTTTCACTTAATCCACCATCGCATAAAACTGAAATTCATGTTTTCCCTTTAAGAACAGATCCCGCTTCTCTGTTTTTGTGCCCTAAAGCAGTTTTCTCATGAAATCTGAAGCCTGGTGGTAAATGATTTGAAATACAGCAGAGCGGTTGATGGTCTCCTCCACAATGATCTCATTTGTTTGTGGTTATAAGGTGGAATGATACTGATTTGGTAAAGGATACAGATTTTTAAATCAAATTTCCATAAAGGAGACAGAAGTGAGAAGCACAGCAGTAAGTGGTAAACACCTCAGTCGTTTTTGGCCTTGTTTTTTTTTTTTTTTTTTTTTTTACCAGTTTTTTACCCATTTAAAAAGGGGAAAATGTAGCTTTAATTCAGGTACATTTCAATTAATTCAACTGAGCAGCTCCTTGGTGTTTCAGGAGAAAGGAAGCGTGTTCGGCGTAAAGTTGAAGAAGACGTCCCGACTCGCAGATGATCCTCACACAGAGGAGGTGTGCAGTTTCACCTCTACTTTCATTACAGTATTTTATTTTTTTTATTATTATTATTATTTTTTACAGTAACTGAATGACTAACTCTCTTTACTCCTGCTCTTGAGCAAGGCATCCTTGAGAAATTTCTGTGCTTCCCTGTTTAAATAAACCTTAAGAGACTGTTGTAATTATTAAGTGGAAGGCCATTTTTAGCTGTTGTGGGTAAAAATTCCTGACTGATGTGATCTCCTGTCAGGACAAGCAGCCCGGAGACGGCAGGCTCTCAGCCAGCAGCGACAGTCTGTGTGAGAACAGCACCACCGTGAGTTTACCTGCATCCTTTTACCTGCAATTTACACTGATCAGCTTCACATTTCCCCAAGATAACCCTCATCGTGTGTGTGTTTCAGGAGAAAGGAGGAATATTCAGTGCAATGTTCAGGAGGTCTCCTAAACCTGAAGAGGTAAGTACATTTTTCTGGTCCGCTGTCTGGAGCAGTGCTCAGTTATAAAGATAAACTGTTACACTGCATTGTTTCTATTTCGGTTTCATTTTCAAAAGAACCCCTCCTCCTCTGTTATCCCAACCTTTATATTGTTTGTATCCTCATTTACACTGTTTGTGTTGTTTTGAGTGGAAAAAGCAGTGGATTTTATTTATTTATTTATTTATTTTAAATCATAATTGCAGCATTTTTCCCTGGACACTGCAGCAGCAACTCCATTTATTTCCAAATTTTGTTTGGAAATTTGTTTGTTCTTGACTGCATAAATGTAGGAATAAATAAATAAATGTACATGAAGGAATAAATAAATGAATAAATGTATAAATAAATAAAAATCTAAATAAATAAATGTAAAAATAAATATATAAATACACAAATAAATAAATAAATGTATAAATAAATGAATATATAAATAAATAAATGTAGAAATAAATAAATACATACATGCATAAATGTATAAATACACAAATAAATAAATAAATGCATGAATAAAAACAGAAATAAATAAATAAATACATGTAGAAATATTTATTAATTTAATTATTCGTGCATTTATATATGTGTATTTATTTATTTATTCATTTGTTTATTGTTTTGTCATTTTTCATCCTTCATAGTTTGTATCCTCATTTACACTGTTTGTGTTGTTTTGAGTGGAAAAAGCAGTGGATTATATATATATATATATATATATATATATATTTTTTTTTTAAATCATAATTGCAGCATTTTTCCTTGGACACTGTTTACAGCAGCAACTCCATTTATTTCCAAATTTTTGTCATTTTTACTGAGTCTTGACTGCATAACATTTGCTATTACTGCAAGTTTCATGGTTATTTGTGATTTATTTATTTTTCTACAGGATAAGGAGTCTCTGCATGGCGAGCTCTCTGCCAGCAATGAGAGTTTATCTGACAACAAGGTCGGTCAGGGTTTCAGACTAAATGAACTGGGTTTGTGATTCATTTGTTTCAGTAAAATGACCATTTGATAATTCACCTTTTGATATGTAAATATTTGTTTGTCTGTGCACCAGGAGAGAGGCGGGCTGTTCAGCGGGCTCCTCAAAAAGACCCCCAAAGCGCCTGGAGAAAAGGCCGATTCACAGGTGAGAGACTCGTTGTGATTATAAAGGCGCCGTCCAAGCCTCCGTTCACTTTCCTCACAGTTTCATCCGACACAAATTTCTCTGTTTCAGGACAAAGACGCCCAGAAAGAGCTCTCGTCCAGCAGGGACAACCTGTCTGAGAACAGCAGCAGTAAAGTGAGTCGCTTTGTGACGAGCTCCTGCAGGTAAAATGACCAGACAGGCACTTTTCAGTCACACCTTCAAATTCATTTCTGGCATGTTTCAGGAGAAAAACATCTTCAGCAACATGTTTAAGAAGCCGCAGAAACCAGCTGATGGAGCCACAACAGACGAGGTATTTGACCACAGTTTTTAAAATTCTAATTATTTGTATCATGAGGACCGAGCGTTTGTGTGTTCACCTTTTTCTGTCTGGACTCAGGAGCTGGAGGAGAGCAGCCGAGAGCAGATCTCTGGAAGCTGTGAGAATCTCATACAAACCACCGTCCCCAAGGTTCATTTTCATTTTTGTCTTTTTTTTTGTGAATACTGAAACCTGATCATGCAGAGATAAGAGTGTAGTGATGATAATAAGAAGAAGAATTTAAATGTACATAGCGGATTTCAAGAAACCCAAAGATGCTTTCCATAAAATAATGCAACATGAAACAGACGATATGAGATGATAATTCTGTTTCCATTGCTTCACTGTGTTTATAGTAGAGATGTTAAAATATCATTTTTTTCCCTTTCCAATACTGATTCTGTTACCTGAATGAGCTCTTGTAGATGAAATGAGAAAACCTTTTTGTTCAAATAATTTCTGTCATGTTTCAGGAGAAAAGCATCTTCAGCAACATGTTTAAGAAGCCGCAGAAACCAGCTGATGGAGCCACAACAGACGAGGTATGTGAACCAAATCTAAAAGTTGCTCATTATTTGTATCATGAGGACCGAGCGTTTGTGTGTTCACCTTTTTCTGTCTGGACTCAGGAGCTGGAGGAGAGCAGCCGAGAGCAGATCTCTGGAAGCTGTGAGAATCTCACACAAACCACCGTCCCCAAGGTTCATTCTCATTTTTTTGTGAAAATAAACACCTGACCATGTAGAGATACGAGTGTAGTGATGATAATAATAACATTACATAGCGGATTTCAAGGGACCCAAAGATGCTTTACATAAAAACATGCAACGTGAAACAGACAATAGGAGATGATAATGATAATGTTTACATTGCTTTACTGTGTTTACAGTAGAGATGTTAAAGTATCATTTTTTCCCTTTCCTGATTCCTGAACAAGCTCTTGTAGATAAAATGAGAAAACCTTTTGTACAAATCATTTCTGTCATGTTTCAGGAGAAAAGCATCTTCAGCAACATGTTTAAGAAGCCGCAGAAACCAGCTGATGGAGCCACAACAGACGAGGTATGTGAACAAAAATTTTAATTTTAATTTTAAATTCTTATTATTTGTATCCTGAGGACCGAGCGTTTGTGTGTTCACCTTTTTCTGTCTGGACCCAGGAGCTGGAGGAGAGCAGCCGAGAGCAGATCTCTGGAAGCTGTGAGAATCTCATACAAACCACCGTCCCCAAGGTTCATTCTCATTTTTGTCTTTCTTTGTGAATATTAACACCTGATCATGTAGAGATAAGAGTATATTAAGAAGAAGAAGAATTTAAATTTACATAGGGGATTTCAAGAGACCCAAAGATGCTTCCCATAAAAATATGCAACATGAAACAGACAATATGAGATGATAATTCTGTTTACATTGCTTCACTGTGTTTATAGTAGAGATGTTAAAATATCATTTTTTTGCCTTTCCTGATACCTGAATGCGCTCTTGTAGATAAAATGAGAAAACCTTTTTGTTCAAATCATTTCTGTCATGTTTCAGGAGAAAAGCATCTTCAGCAACATGTTTAAGAAGCCACAGAAACCAGCTGATGGAGCCACAACAGACGAGGTATTTGACCACAGTTTTTAAAACTCTCATTATTTGTATCCTGAGGACCGAGCGTTTGTGTGTTCACCTTTTTCTGTCTGGACTCAGGAGCTGGAGGAGAGCAGCCGAGAGCAGATCTCTGGAAGCTGTGAGAATCTCATACAAACCACCGTCCCCAAGGTTCATTCTCATTTTTCTCTCAGCTTGGTCTTATAGAAGATCTTCCCTCTTGCATCTTTTATTTTTCTGTTTTAATATTATCTTAATTTTACTTTAATCTTGCATTGCTCTTAAACTGCTCATAAAGCTTAACATTATGTTCTTATTATTGTATTACTATGTTCACAGTTCATTACCTTTCCCAAGGGATCCTCATAATTCAGTAGCAAAATGAGTTAAATCTGCTTTGTGGTTCTGATCAGATGGTGGAAACCACGCTGAACCCGTTTTCCTCTTGTTTTTGCGAACATTAAGTTTTCTGAAATAACTGAAGTGTCTGTTTTAGGAGAAGAAGGGAGGCCTGTCCGGCATATTCAAGAGGTCCGCCAGCACTGACGACCTGTTTGACAGTGAGGTCAGTGTCACACGTCACGGCCTGGAGCAGGACTGAAAAAGCATCTTGCTTCCTTGAATTTGATTCAAATCCTGTTGAAACTGGATGTTGGGGCGGGACTTAACGAAAGGCGCTTTTATCTTAATGCAAGGACTGTTCAAAATCTGCAATATACTGTTGGTTGGAATTTTTTGATTGACCTCACCACAGTTTAATGGGAATTTCAGAATTCGCATTAAATTTACTTGTTTTTTTTTTCCCTAGTCTAACCCCTCTCTCTGTTCACCAGGAGAAAGGAGGGCTGTTCAGCGGACTCCTCAAGAAAACACCCAAAGCCTCTGGAGAAGAGGCTGCTGGTCAGGTGAGCGTGCGTCTGGTGTCATATTCACTCATACAGCGTCACCTCTGTGATTTTTATGTGCTGAAATTGAGTTCACTTCTCTGTCTCAGGACAAAGAGCTCTTTGCAAGCAATGACAGCCTGTCGGAGAACATCAGCACTAAGGTACGATGAGAAATATCGCTGCTTTTGAATTAAACAGAAAGATCTGGGACCTGAAGCAACTTTAAAATGTGTATTTTAACCTGCCGCAACAAGTAATGGAACCAAAATGTTTCATTTAGTTTTCACTGGTTGTTGTCGTGCTTTTACTGTAAAAAAAAAAAAAAAAAAAATCTGAATATTATGCAAGTTCTGTAATTTTGCTTTTCAATTCATCACGAGTCCACATGTTGCTGCCTAAAAGCTTTGGATTTCAGTTTGTCCGTCTTCTGTCCAGAGCTCCACTGTTGTAATGCTGATATATTTTGGGTAACCTGAGTATTGTTGACTGTATTTTCTTTAGGAGAAAAATATTTTCAGTGGGATATTTAAGAAGGCTCCTAAACCAGCAGAGGAGACTACAGCAGATGAGGTGACTTTATTCAACCTTGACACAGAAGTTTACAGCACATTAAACAGGATATTTAAAGTGAACTTTGCCTTTAAAGTCTTAGCCACATTGCTCATTGCACTGGCTTTAGTCTGTACCGCGCTTTATTTCCTGTTGCAGGAGTCGAACGCAGGAATGGACCGGTTGTCTGCCAGCTGTGAAAACCTCTCAGACACGACAGCATCGAAGGTACGCCCAGTAAATTATCTGGAGATGTTACCTTGTTCTCCGTTTCTCCGTCTCGGTCTGGTTTTCTCTGGTCCTTCACTGATGACGGTCAGTGTGTGTGTGTGTGTGTGTGTGTGTGTGTGTGTTTTTCAGGAGAAGGCGGGAGGCCTCTCAGGCTTCTTCAAAAAGTCTCCCAAACCAGCTCCACGCACTGTCGCCACCAAGGTATGCAAATACTGTGATTCTGTTTGGCTTGTGTTGATGTGTTTGTGTGTGTGTGTGTGTGTGTGTGTGTGTGTGTGTGTGTGGTTTATCAGGTGTGTAAATGTGTTTCTGTCAACGCGAGCTCTCATCTGCATGCTTTACGCCAGTGGTTCTCAAACTTTTTTCAGTAATGTAAAATGAATGTGACATATTTTTTCAGCCAAGTATGCCCTGACCAGTGGAAAAAAAAAAAAAAAAAAAAAAAAAAAAAAATCTGGTATTAAAAAAAACAAAAAGAGGTGCAACCGAGCCCCATCAGTGTCTGAAATAACAACCTAATACTGATGATATTTCTCAATTGTAATTTCAATTTCAATTTGTAGACCTTACCTACCTTAGCAAAGACTAATTGTTTTAGTTATTATGCCTGACTCATATTTTTTAAACTAAAAATTTAAAAAAACATCTCAGACCCCTTGTTGTGCTCCCATCTGAGAAGCAGATGCTAACCAGACCAGGGTCAAATAGTATGTGCAAATAACTGAAGCAGGTTGAAACAGAAAATAAAGCAAAAAGATGCAGGACCTCACTTATACCATTATGTCCTAATAAAGGCCATCTAGATCAAGTCGGTGCATTATTTTCACTGATATGACCAAATAAATCATGTTGTAATTGAGGTTTATGTAATATGTTTCTAAACTGTGTGCAGTGGCGGTTCTGCCCATGTTGCCGCCCTGGGCGAAATTACTGTCTTGCGCCCTACCGTTCTAGCCCCGCGCGTGCGCGCGCGCGCGCGCGCACAAGGCGAGGACTTCCAAGCGATAACGGCCGTTACCGGTGCCCCTCTGGCGGCTAGACGCGCCCCTCCCAGAGCAGGGGCGCCAACACCTGCACAAATACCTTTTTTGGAAAAATACTTTTTATATGAACAAAATCTTGTTTGCATAAAAAAAAGCCACTGGTCAGCATCAGGCGGGCCGGTCGCGGCACCGGCTTGATGCCTACAGGTGCCGCGCCCACCCGGTCAGGTCTGCCGGATCTGACAGGTGAGCGGCGCACACATACTGCCATCCTCTCATTATAAATCAACTTTTGTTCATACGCGGCTGCAGCAGCACAGCGGACAATGACACAGACAACATGGTTGATTATTGACTGCGCAATGCGGCCATTCGCCGGTAATTGCGGTATCAGGCGAGCCCACCTACTGGTTTATATGCAAGCACAATACATGTGTGTTTGCTTAGACCCCAATATTAGACGAGGGCGTTTTTTCGGGGCATTTTCAATGGAAAAAATATTGTCTTATATGCAGATGAATACGGTCATAGAAAACTGCTTTGCAGCGAGGATGATTTTTTTTTTTTTTTTGCTCTCATGCCGCCCCCCACGTGACATGAATATATGCCGCCCCGGGCGGCTGCCCGCTTCGCCCGTGCCTAAAACCGCTACTGACTGTGTGAGTGCTACGCTCCACCTTGTCATTTTCGTGTTTGGCTTCAGCGCCACACGCTTCAGGCTTTCTTGGGAAAAAAACAACAGCCATCAAGGATTTAAGGATTCAAGGAACTTTATTGTCATACCAGCTCACATTTACACGTTAATGGTACGAAATTAGGACTCAGGTCCCAGTATAAGCCTAAATAAATAAATAAAGCAAGGTAACAAAAAAAAAAAAAAAAAAAATAGGAAAAGAAAAAAAAATTTAAATATAAAATATATAAGTATAAACAGTATATATCAATTGTAAACAATATGTATAAATATAAACAGCATGTATAAACTATAAACCGTATATGTAATAAATATAAACAGCCTATATAAATGTAAACAGTGTATATATAATATAAACAGAACTAGAAAATATAATATAAATATAATGCAGCCCACATGTGATGTCTAACACCCCTGCTGTTTTTTTCCCAGGATCCTCTCAGCGACTCGAGGGAGCTGTCGGCCAGCTGGGACAGCCTCACCGACATCGCCAAGGTGAGAGCGACCTGAGGGCCACCATGTCGGGTAATACCGGCAGGACACCGTGCACGAGAACCGCCTCGTCACTGTGGCTTCACTCATATAAAAAACATCATGTTGCCAGGAACCATAAAAATGCATCTTAGGCCTATTTTTTTTTCTCTCTAATTTGCCTAAAGTGCCTTGTGTATTATCACCACAAGCAATTTTAATCACAGGAACAACTCGTGACCTTCAGGAAGCTTTGTGTCTTTCTTTCTTGCCTTTTGCTGAAATCATTTCTCTTCTCCCCTGCCCAAAATGTGCCTAATATCACTGTATGATAGCCGACAACACAGAAGCTTAAAAATGAGCCTTTTTTCCTCTTTGTTTTTTTTTTTTTTTTTTTTTTTTTTAGGACAATCTTTTAGCACAAAGTGAACTGTCAGCCAGCACCGATAATCTGATTGAAGCGACAGGCGCCTCAAAAGTGAGTCGAGCACAGTGATCCCACTTGATTTTCCCAGCACGTCTGCATGCCCGCTGTCTTACCGCCTCGTGTGTTTCTGACACAGGAAAAGAAAACGGGGTTCGCTGGCATGTTCAGGAGGACTCCTAAAGCAGTGGAGCAGCAGGTACGACGTTATCAGCACTGAGGGGAAGGAGAAACTTGTTTTCTTCCAGCACAATGTCATTCACTGTACTTTAGTAGCACTACATGCCTTAAACATGCCTTGGCAAGTCATCTGCATACCAATTGTACATGTACACTTAATATTTCTTCCCTTTCACTGACATTTTTCTTTTATATTTTACAATAACGCCGGGATATCTCTAGAATGATCATTATTCTGTTGTTTAATATGTTGTAATTGTAGGCTCTATGTTTAATTTTTGCTTGTTTTTGGTTCTTTTTAAGTTTCTGTCATGATTTATTTACTGCTTTGTTTGTCAAATTTATGTCTGTCAAAATAATGTCTTTTTCTTTGTGCTGTGTTTAGGACCCCCTCGAAAACGAGATGCTTCATCTCAAGGGGTTATCCTAATAAAAGAACTTAAACATACCAGTAGATGTTTTTACAGTAGTGGCAGTAGCTGTAATGACTTTAGTAGTAACTGTAGTTGTAACAACAGACAGAGGAGGATCAAAGCCGGATGGTCTTTATCTCTACTTGCAGATTCCCATCCAAACCTCATATTTATAATGATGTGACCCAGATCTGAACCCGTGTGTTTGCCATTTTCATTTTCCACATCATGATGTTCAGCACTTCACTGTCTCTACAGTCAGTGGATGGAAAAATGTTCAGAATAAGTGGCTGAGCCGGGTAACTGGCACCCTGCAGACGTCTGGATCTCACATCTGTGTTTGTAGAGCAGTTACAGAGGGCAGTGTGTGTGTGTGTGTTCCTCCATCAGGACAGTGAGGACATGGAGCCACCAGAGGGCGGCAGTCAGCTGAGGCGCCGGAGGACCATCAAGAAGAAGAGACGGGTGAGTTGTCATCCGGTGATGTGATGGAGAACTGCATCAACTAGAATCACTGTAATAAGCGTGTGAGATAAGAGTGTATTTCTGTGTGATTAAAACACATTTTAGTGTGTATCAGTATTTTTTTTTTTTTTTTTTTAAATAATGATGATGCAAGTGAAAGTGCCGTAACTACTTTTTGTGGGATTTTTGAAGGTCAAAGGTCACGGGATAGGATAGGATAAAGATTTTATATCTGGAAAAATGGTAAAATAAATGCAATTAAATAAAACAGACTTTGCACCATCAAGGCTTTTTTAAAATTTTTTCTCCTTCAGGTTGTCTCTTTCCGAGTCAAGAAAACTCTTCCCAGAATTCCCAAACTTAACTTCAACACTCAGGTATCGCTGCCGTCCTCTGTTTATTACTGTCAAACACCTCTGCTATCTTTTATTTTACCTTTTTATTTATTCGTGGGAAGGTGTTGTCATGCACTCAGAACCTCTTCACATTGCAAGCTTCTTACTCTGATGAATGCCTCTGAGGGGATTTTTGGTAAAGTGCCTTGCTCAAGGGCACATTCATGTTAGTTTATAATGTTTATATTGCTTTTTGCTATTTATTATCTGTTTATACTGTTTATAATGTAAATTATGCTTCATATTTTGCTATCCACTTTGCTGCTGTAATGCTTGAAATTTCCCCACCGTGGGACTAATAAAGGAATATCTTATCTTATCTTATCTTATCTTATCTTAGTTAATGAGGAAAGAGAGCGATCACACTTTCACTTTGCTCACACAGCCTCAGGACTCAAACCAGCAACCTTCCAGTCTCATGCCTCTCTATATGTCTTAACCAACAAGAGATTATTTCCTCAATATTTCTCTTTCTTGTTTATGATGCATGGTATGATTATGAATGTGTGTGAAATACTGTGTTACTCCTAGCATCAAAAAGCAGTTTATTACAGTGTCATTGAGGAAAATTTGATCTTTTTTTTTATTTTTTTATTATTATTATTATTCCTCCCACAGAGTTCTGACAAGCTGCCGATTCTCGAGGAGACTGTGGAGATGCAGCCCGTGAACACAACACAGGTTAGACAGACAGACACCCAGTAGGACACACAGTCAGCCTCTGCTGTCACTTCTCCATCCAAAGCTGTGGCTTTTATTGTTTTGTCAACTTCATCTCATAGTATAAGCTGTTATATGTCTGCTTTTATCTAACACACCTTACAGTACCTGTTCTCATTCTCGGGGTCATGACCTTGCAAAGGGTCATAAGATCATTTTTGGGCTATATTTAGAAGTAATAATCAAGTAATAATCAAGAATAATCAAGTAAAATATGATTTAATGACAATAGACACCTAAGGAGAGGAACAAACACCGTAAAACTAGTTGGAGAAATAGTTAAGAAACAGCACATTTGTATTTCTGCTGTGCAAATGATCATCTTCATATTGTTATTGTCTCCTCTGCTTTTTTCCTTGTGACACACTGACTAGTTTTCAGCCTCTGTTCCTCAATGAAATAACCCAAAGAAGGAAAGTTGTTGCATAGGCAGCGTTCGACGGAGCATTTCTTTAAGGAGTCACAAGGGGAAGGACCGCTGACTTACATACATTTACAGCTTTGTTGGCTCCATTTATCCTCTCAGTGTTGGTGTTATGGAGCTGCACCGACTAAAAAAATCAGATGTGCAGGGAAACAGTGGTGGAAAAGAGTTTTCAGACACCCTTAGACAATAACAGATACAAACAAATACAAATTATATTTTTTTTGTTTATTGTTTATCTTCAGGCGTGTTTCCTGCGTTAGGTTCCTTGTTTTAGCCATTTTTGTGTCTGAAGAACTTTCAAATGTGTTGGCTTTATATAGACACCAAGCTTGGCAACAAAAATTGTGTCTTTTAATGAAAAGAACGACCTTCATCACTGGTACCAAAATGACCCAATACTCAAAATTTCTTATGTATTTTTATGGAACCAATCAATTTAATGTTTTTAATGGCTTTTTTTAGGATTTGTTTGGTATTTTGGCTGTGACTGTACTAATAGAAATTGCACTTGAAGATTTAAGAGTGATTCTTAATGCAATATTTCACAAATGCACGGGGTGTCCAAAAACTTTTTTCCACCACTGTACATCATGATGTAAACCATCAACTTATACATGTTAGGACGTCTCTTTATCTATAATAAGGTGACAGGCACACAGGTAACAACAGACTAAATAGTGCATTGACAAATGTGTGTTAATGTGTGTGTGTGTGTGTGTGTGTTTTCCAGGAGAGCACAGTAGAGATCCAGCCTGTGGAGATGGCAGCTTATCCTACTGAGGGCAACCCGCTGGACTCTGAGGAGGTGTGTGTGTGTGTGTGTGTGTGTGTGTGGGTGGGTGTACACATCCCACTCTGGATTGCTACGTAAATGTATTTCTAGCATGATCTGTTTCAATTAAAATAATTCTCTCCTCTCAGGAAAACGACGGCTTGATGGACTGGTGGAAATCGGTCGAAGGTGAGTGCAATCGTATTCGTCTTTGATTTGGAATAAATAAATTTTTGCTTGCAGTGTTTGCTTTGTATTAGGGCAGCACCACAAAAAACTACTGCTGGAGAAGGTGTGAAATTAAAGTTCACTTTCCCAGTTAAACACAAACCCTATTTCTGACATGTAGAGTTGATGACTTTAAAAATCACTGCTTTGTGAGTTTGTCTAATTTCTGCTGATTGTATTCATCCTGTTACCAGGCTGGACCGAGTGGAATGAAACATCCAATTTTCAGGAGGAGGATGAGGAAATGTAAGTGGGGCATCTTTTTTTTTTTTTTTTTTTTTTTAACTTGCCATTTAGGAAATCCTGCCATGAGGTGGCATTCATGCTCATGAATGTCAGATTAGATTTTAAGAAACCTCGTTCCAGGTTTACTTTGTGCTAATCTTGTTCTACCACTTTTTATACTTTGAGTATATTTCCATGACCTGTGTTTGTCAACTTCAGTGTTGAAAGTTTCGTTAAATAACTAATTTGAACGTCCCAGGTCTCGCTGTGCACAGGCATAGCGATCTCATGAGACATTTATATTCATTTATATATTTTAAAATTGTAAAATTGTAAAATTGTATAATCAGAAAATCAATCAATCAATCAATATCTTTATTTGTCCCCAGTGGGGCAATTAGTTTCACAACAGAGGAAGCACACACAACAAAGTAAACAAATACACATGACATAGTAAATTACAATTCCAAGTGCACATTATAGATAATTCCAAATGCACATTATAGAAAAAAATAAATAAATAAAAATAAAAATAAATAAATAAATGATCACTCGAATTAGAGAGATCATTTTAAAGTTAGGAAGACTATTCCACCCAGCTACCTTTTCCTCCTGTTATTTAAAAGAGAAACAGCGGAGGGTACAAAGGAGCGCTTATATCTGTTTGTTTTTGCAAGTGGGAGTCTGAGTAGTGAACCTGATGGTAAAAACTGGAACGGCTGGTGTAAAGGATGAGAGCCGTCAGACAGGACGGAGATTGCTTTCTTCATAAGTTGTTTGTTGTAGAGCTCTTGTAGAGTTTGTTGTGCAGACCCCATGATTTTGCTGCTAACACTGACAACCCTGTAAAGTATGTTTCTCTGTTTAACCTTCAAGGATTGAAACCAACAGATAAAGGAAAATGTGATAACAGACTCAATAAAAGAACGATAAAACATAGTCAGATGTGTTAGATATATTTGAAGAGTTCATTTGCAAAAACAGATAAAAGCCATTCTTAAAATGAATACACCTTTTTCACCGATACTGCTTGGAGTACACACACACATATATACACACACACACACACACACAAAGCATGATTTAGGATAATAAACATTATGCCAGACTAAATAAACATATAAAAAATAGAAATAAATATAAAGTAAATTTTAAAAAAAACTCAAAAAAGTTTAAAAAGGTTTAATAAATTGAAATGGAGAAATCTGTTTTTGCAAATGAACTCCTCATTTATCAGCTCCATCAGCAGGTAACCTTGACATTTCATGTTTCAAAGACATTATGGATGTTTCTGTTTTTGAAGAGCTTTCCAGGAGTTGAAAATGTTTGAGTTTCCAAAATTTCCTCTAGTTCATTACAGTGCGATTTAATTACACCACATTGCTCTGAGATGTCAGGCCTCGCAGCTCATCTCTCTCTCTCTCTCTCTCTCTCTCTCTCGCCTCTCCAGGGCGGTGGAGCAGGCTGCAGACCGTGTGTTCATGGCAGCCCGGCTCTTTGTGCGTCTCTTCAACCAGCGGGGGGCGTCCTTACAGCACCGCATCCTGGAGCTGCTGGCCCAGGCCGACGCCGCCGACCAGTTCCACAAGAGGACGGTGACGGCCGCTGTGGGGGGAGGGGTGGCCAGCGTGGCGGGCAGCGTGGCCACCATCACGGGCCTCATCCTGGCGCCCTTCACCTTCGGCGCCTCGGTCATCGTCACAGCGGTGGGCATCGGCGTGGCGACCGCCGGCAGCATCACCTCGGCGACGGCCAACATCACAGACACGGTTCACTCCAACATGGATCGTAAGAAGGTGGAGAAGATGATCCAGGGCTACCAGGAGGAGATCAGTGACATCAGGGAGTGTTTGGAGTTCGTACAGGTGAGGAGCTTTTACACTTGTATTTAAACAGTTTTTTGATATTAAAGATTATTTAGTAAAATATACATCTCAGTATGTATTTTTCTTACAACATTTTACTTTTACTCCCTACATTTTTACAAAAAATATCTGTACTATCTATTCCTTACATTTTCAAAACAGGCTTTCCTATTTTAGTCTTAATGCATTCAAAGGCAATTATCAATTACCTTTATTTTGCTTTGCATGCCTTCACAACTTCAAGACCTATTTCACCCCAAATCCCATGATGTATCCATCCTTGCATATCACACTCAACAGATGTAACACAGCAATTGTATTAATGTGATGTGAGGTTCAGGTCGCTTTGCACTTATGCTATTACCCCACTAATAATTAACAGAAACAGCCGGTTGTCGAAAAAAGGGCTGGAGCAATACTCGTAAAGGGCTACGTTTTACTTTTATACTTTCATTTCAGAGCCTGTACTTTTTACTTTTACTTGAGTAAAGAAGTTGAAGCAGTATGCTACTTTTACCAGTCTTTTTTTTTTTTACACAAGTCTCTGTACCTTTGCTTTAGTTAATAATGTGTGTACCTTTGCCATATCTGCAGCTCACATAAGATGAAGAGCCAAAGTGTTTTGTGGGTTTAGATTAAGCTATTTCAATCTATGTAGTGCGGGTCGCTGCCATTTTGGCATGAATGGCTAGGACCATAGAGGAAAACGAGCAGTGCTTCATATTTTGCTATCCACTTTGCTGCTGTAATGCTTGAAATTTCCCCACTGTGGGACTAATAAAGGAATATTTTATCTTATATCTTATCTTCACACTGGCAATGACAAAAAAGCATATTTGCTTTTATGGAGCAAAGCAGCACAGACGTTTCTCCATTATGAGTCACTTATATCAGATTCAAGCATCACATGTAGCCAAATGTGTCATCATCTCAAACTACAAACACAGATGCATCAAAAATGGCGCGTTTCTTTCTGTCTGAGAGTGTCCTGACCCTCTCGTCCTCTCTGTCCCCTGCAGGAAGGTATGGACACCCTGCAGGAGTGGGACTTTGAGAAGTACTCAGAGAGCGCGGCCAAGAAGGCTCTGAACCACAACATCAAGCACGTGATGAAGGAGGGCGGTCGAGCCGGCAAGGCCCTGATGATCAACACCGACAAGCTCATCAGCACCGTGCAGGTCCTCGGCGCGGCGGGCGGCGCCGCCAAAGCCGCCCAGGCCATCAGCGTCACCACGGGCGTCATGTCAGCCCTGTTCCTCGCCCTGGACGTCTTCTTCCTGGCCAAGGACTCCCACGAGCTCCGCAAGGGCGCCAAAACCAAGTTCGCTACCAAGATCCGTGAAGTATGTAAAGACCTCCAAGATGGCCTCCTGGAGCTAAACAAAGTGAAGACTCAGCTGCAGAAGACCATGGACGGCATCGAGGTGGAGGAGTATGAGGAAATCGAGGAGGTGGAGGTGGAGGTGGAAGACGATTTGGAATCGGACCCGGTGAAGCTGGCTCAGCTGGAGCAGGAGCTGGACCTCCTGGAGGAGAAACTGGACAAAAAGGTCGAGGAGGAGCAAAAGAAGAGTCAGATGAAGGAGAAAGGACCTATGGAGAGCAAGAAGGAGGGGAAAGAGAAGGAGAGCAAGAATGATAAAGCAGAGTCAGAGAATAAAGGGGCTAAGGAGAGGGAGAAAGCACAGGAGGAAGGAGAAAAGGATGCTAAGGTAGAGGGAGAGAAGGAGAGCAAGAAGGAAGAAGGCATCATGGAGGGTAAATCTGAGTCCAAGCTGAAGAGGCTACCGGATGAAAATAAACAGGAGAAGAGTGAGAGTGTCAAATCTGAGAAAGAAAACAAGGAGAAGCGTTCCAAGGAACGACCTGACAAAGGAGGGAAGGAGGAGAAAGAAACGGATAATCAAATGAACACCGAAAAGGAGAAAAACGAGAGTAAGCGGGAAAAGGAAAAACACACAACTAGCAAGAGGGAGAGGACAGAAGAGAAGAGGAAAGAGACGGATGAAAAGAGCACGAACGAAAAAGACCAGGAGCGAGCTAAAAGCAGGTCGGGCGGCCCAAAAAGAGAAAGCTGGAGCGGAAAGGCGGATCCAGAGAGGGCGAGGAGCGACAGAGGAGCCGAAATGAGGAAGAGCAGCACGGAGAGCGAAAGAGCGACGAGCGAGAGGGATCGAGATCGGCACGGAGCCGACCGGGAGAGGAAGGAAAAAGAGGCGGAGAGAGGGAGCTCGAGCCGGCACGGCAGCAGGAGTGAGAAAGACAGAACGAAGGAAAGGAGCGAGAGACGGAGCAAAGATGAAACGAGAGGAAGCAACCAGAGAGACGAGGAGAGACGGACCGAGAAGGCTCCAGCGAGGGACTGCAGGGCGGAAAGGGCAAGTAAGGACGAGAAGCACGGCAGCGAATCAAAGAGAGAGACGGAAAGAGACTTGAAACAAGCAGAAGTGGGGGGCCAGGCGAGGAAAGAGACATCGCGGAGTCACGAAGCCGCGGCGAGGAGAGAGCGTTCGGACAGACGGGGGGAGGAATCGGACGCGAAGAGGAGCTCGCACACGAGAGGGGCGGCGCCACACAACGAAAGAGCGGCAGGGAGGAGCCAACGGGAGCGAGGGGAGGAGAAACGAGGGAGCAAAGTGGAGAGCATGAGGATGCAGTTTGAGGGCGGCGGCGGCAGGGCGAGTCAGCGGAGGGAGAGAGACAGGAGAGGCAGTGACAGGGAGAGAGGGCACGACCCCACCCGCCGAGGCTCTCACACTCGATCAAAAGGCACCATGGAGGACGGACTGTACATTTAACTCGGCATTTTTAAACAAAGATGCTGTAAAAAAACACTAAATGATTTAGCTCTTTTTGTGCCAGAGCGCCCTCTTCCTGTTTTGTGCCATATAGCAGCCTGGCAGATTTCCCTCCGGCGGCTCAGAGTGTTTGGAAGAAGCGGTTTTGCTCTCGATTTGTGTGACGTGAATAAATCTGGACTCCTTCCAGGTTTCATTGGTTTTGAAAATGTAATCATCCATTCTGTTCCTGTGAAATTTATTTATCTTTGAGCGACGTGAGGTTTGCTTAGATGAAACACTAAAATGCAATGCACACACTGCAGTTTTTCCTCAGGGGTCTCTCGTGTGTTTCCGGTTCTTAAACTGATGTGTCAAAATGTGGTAATGATGTATTGATGCCATATAGCACCTTTAACTTTTGATTCATCCGTTTATAACTAACATGGTGTTTGTTGCTTTATTGTTGGTGTTTCAGTGGGATTTTTAAGTGTTTTTTTTTCTCTACCAAAAACGCCACTTATGAATGGGAGATGTACCAACTCGGTGGAATCGTATAAGTTATTAACTCTATTTAAGCCAAACACTTGGTCGACGCCTTAAAATCTCACCGTGCACAAAACGGGCCTGTTATGGAAACTTTTACACTTAACTATGCACTTTAGCAAGTTGCTGCTGCTCTGCTCTCAGGTTTACTGTCAGTCATGACTCCTCCTTTAAATAAATGTAAATGTGCGCCAGTATGAAAAGGTCGGTTTTGTAATGTTAACTGGAATCGGTTGCGGCGGCAGATGCAGCCTGGTCAGTTTTCATCACTGGTGTATTTTGATATCTGTATGTATTTTTTTTTTTTTATGGGTCAAATATTCTTCTCTATGGTGCCAGTTTTTCATTGTATAAATAAATAACTAAATAAATAAATGGATGTACAGAGGTTATTTTGGGCGTTTTGTCTCAGTTTGTTCAGTGTGAGCTCCATGGAAAACTGAAGTAGCCTCTTTTCTGTTTTTTCAGCAGTGATGCATGATGACTCTTGACCAGGATGATAGAAGTCAGGGAGTAAGAAAACAGTTTCATATTTATAATGAAGTAAATATAAAGTATACAGAGAAGCATTATAGAAATTATTATATCCAAACTGACAGGAGACAAGAACAGTCATGTTTGTGGACACTCAATAGTCGTTCAATTTTCTACTGTCCTGATGTGAAAGAGGAGACGTGCGGTGCTCTGGGCCAAAATAACTCTTGGGAGCGTCAGAAAGCCGCATGAGCAGGTGAGCGCTTCATTTGTCACTGTTTCCTTCTTCCTGTTTATTGCTTTTATGTGAAATTACTTTTCAATCATGTATTAAAACCCCTTTTTGCAGACTTCCTGTTACGTATTTGTTTCCCTTTTTCTCGCTTCTGGCCACATTTTCACGACCCAGGCCCGCATGACCTTGATTTTATCATTTTTGGCTCTTGGTTTTTATGCTTTTACTGTAAACTGTTATATAATATTATAAAAGTTAACTCTCAAAACGCACAGCACAAACCTATGTTAGTTACCTAGTCATGAAATGCAGTGAACTGTGTTTTCTATCAAAGTACAGCAGATATCAAGATGATATTTTACACACACAGACTTTTACTTGTGGTGATCCGTTTCAACTTCAAATGGAGTTTGAAGGGCAAAGTATGGGGGAGCTGTGAGGGTTTGAAAATGTGTGGTTTTCCCATTTGTGTGTGTTCCGTCCCATTTAATGGACATTTAATCTGCAATCATGAAAAAATGGTTGGTCGGATCACAACGAAAACGCACAACGGCCTTCTTCTCCTCAACAAGACGTAGATTTTTTTAATTTGTCAACGTAGCGCAAAATCTGTGTGATATCGAGCTTCACACAAATTCACCCATTCATTTCTAATGGGCCGAAATTTGCATATAAATTGAAGTTGCGAAAAATCAGTAATAGCATCGTTGTCGAAACTTGACCGCACGTTTTTTTTTTTTTTTTTTTTTTTTTTTTTATGTTTGGTGTTTGTGTGTTTGGGTGTTGTGCAAAAAACCCAGGGAAATTTTGTTCCGAAGTGTAAGCGGCCACAATAATTAGAAGTACGCAAGAAAATGCGCCGTGTTACCAAAGGCGCGCACCTAAGAATGTGAAAAATGTGGATTGGTGGAAAACACAAACAAAACAGGACAGTATCACCTTTCATAAGCATGATATCGAAAGGTGTCAAACTAGAAATGGGAGTTTTATTTGTAACAGCTGAAGCATGCTCGGAAAATACGTTGCTTTTTAAAGGTACAGTCCTCTCAACACAAAACTGCAGGCACTGGGTACCCTTTAATCAGAATGTACACAGTAAGACAACAACTTTAGGTCTGTGTGTAAGAGCTAAATAAATAAAGATTACTATTATTATTATCATTATCACTTAAAAACAGTATCTGGAAAGTTGCAATTGACCCGAATTCCAGTAAAGAGGGGGGCCTCATAACCGGATGGTAATTTTGGGAAAACATTTTGGTCTGCGTCCTGTTGGTGCAGCCTATTTTAAGACGAAAGTCACCCTTAAGAGCAGTCCAGATAAAATACAGTAAAATATAAGTGAGTCGCTGCGGTTCAACCACGACTAAGATAAGCCACTCGTGCACAAGCGCATGGCCCCCTTCATGACTTTCTTCATTTCCAAACGTGTGAGTAAGGGGAGAACTGGCACTTACGGGACTTTTTTTCCCCCCACTTAAAGCACCTTATTTTTTAATTCACACTCATTGCAGGGAACAGGTTCTGCAGGTTCTCCATTGGTGACAGAAACTGGCAAACCACGGGGCCAATGAACAAACAAGAGAAGAGTAATCTGCCTTTAATTTGTACACTAAACTCCACAATTTCCAAATTTTCCAGTTAAAAAAAAAGCTTGAGCTCTTGTCCTCTTAGATTTACATGCACCGTTTACCATAACTACATTAACTGACTACATCAAACAGACTTTTACACCAGTATTTTAATTACATCAGCAAATTGTATTGGTATTTGGTATTTTATATTTACTGTTTCCCCATACCCCTACATATTTCCGCCTAAGCGTCTTAGTCTTATCTACCTTGGAAGTGTTGTGCAGCAGCAGGCTGGGTGAAGCTTTACTGTAAATCTGCTCTGCAAATGCCTACCAGACCGAGGTAGGGGGAATCCTCGCCTCTGGGAATGGGGAAGTTGTGGCCACAATCCGGTGTGACAGATTCTGGACGGAACACAGTCTTCATTGTGTGCATGTGTGTGTGTGTGTGTCACTGTAGGTCATATGTGTTTGTTTGTGTATTCATGTTCTGGGGCTGCAGTTTGCATGATGAAAGTCCATCGGGTGAACTGCGCCTTTCTCTCTGTCAAATACATGCAAACACACACAGACGCGTCATGGCACAGAATAAAGGAGAACGTTATGCATCTATGCATCTCCACACTACTGATCCAAAGAAAAGATATTGTTTCATGGCACAGTGAAAGTATGGAGTCCTGTTGACATGAAAAAAACACATTGCACAACCCAGATATTCTCCATGCCCGTTTGTAGATGGATCATTGTAGTTAATCATTTTTTATCATTTTTCATATTTTTTTTTTTTTATCATATTTCACTTGCAGGACTAGTTTTGCCGCTTTCCTTTTGTCCAGCTCCTCTTTATCACCGTGCTTTTCAAATCTAAAATACATTCAGAGGCCTGCCATGACGCCCGATGCAGTGGCTCCTTTGTTCCTTCGTTCAAAACATGAAGCCTAAGCTGGTCAGCTGGGTTTTCCACGGGCCGGCAGCTCAGCAGAAAACCCTCACAGATCCACTGAAAAACGGAGCGGATTGAAAACATCGGTGTTGGCGGTTCAAGAATCGATAACGCTCAACGTTTGATATTCAGATATCAAAATATGGTTTCTTCGTTTTGTTTTTTTTTTCCCTTCAGAAAAGAATGAGTGAGATTTGTGGAGTGTCGATTGTTATGGTAATTAAGTCACCAAACTGTGATGTAAAATCAACCATGACAGATGCAGTCACATTTTCCATCAAGCAGTCGGTGGCTTCGGTGTTCCGCTCTCTTCCCAGCAGCAGCACCACCACGGAAACATCAGACTTCCTGTAGGAGCAGCAGAGGGGCCCGGCCCTGCTCCGACTGCAGCAACATGACTGTCCCATCAGGAATGTTGCAGCACGCAGACGAGACGTGATGAGGCCCGACGTCATGATGCTACAGTCACGGTCAGCTGACACTCACACAGAGACGCTCAGAACATTACTGAGATGTATTAATCATGGAAAAAGGGATTATCATGCCATTTAGGCCTTCGTACACAAAAGCTTTCATCTTGAAGGAGTGAACATGGCGGTTTTCCATCACTCAACATGTCATTTTCGAATTAAACACTTCATTTGATAATGACAATTAATTTAAAGTCTAACTTTTCCTGTAAACTAGAGTTCTCAAATTCTGCCCGAACCCAACCTTACCCGACCCTACCCGACATTTTCAGGTAGGGTCGGGCCTAAAATGTATGTGAATTGGTCGGGTAGGGTAGGGCTTCAGGTTCTGGTTCTGTGTCTCTCACTGCGACTAGAATGTGAGCCACCTGCGCTGCTAAATAATGGCGAATTTAGCAATTTTTTTTCCCTCTCCTTTCTTTTTTTTCGGGCTTTATCGGGCTGTCAGGCCTAAAGCTCAGCTAATTAGTAGGGTAGGGCAGGGCCTCGGGCTGGCCCAGTAGGGCCCGGTTGGGGTAAGGTCTTAATTTTCAGGCCCGATGAGAACTCTGCTGTAAACCTTTTCTCATTTCTGGAACCCTTTAGTTTAGTTTAGTTTAGTTTAGTAACACCATTTAAAGGTAAACAGCACACAATATTAACATTAACTGTATTTGAAAAACCCAGTCAGTCCAATTAAAGTAACCTCCAAAAACATCCTGATGATACAGTGAATATGACCATAAACACTTTAAACAAGGAACATGGGGAGGCGGAGTAACTTAAATCAAAATATACATAATATACACAGTATTTCAAGGATATACTGCATTTTTCCATAGTAATGGACCTAGAATTTGAACTGAAAACTGTCCCTGAGGTGGTAAATATAGTGAAGATTTTGATATACTACCAGTGGCCACTTTATTCGGTACACCTTGTAATACAATCCAGTACAAATATTCTGCCATAAAGTTTCCTTTTCTGCTACCTATAATGCTCAGCTTTTCTTTTTGTAGTAATAGAGGTGTTCATTCACTTCTATGTTTGCCACTGAGCTCACAGTTAGTGCTGCTGTTGGACTGGACTGCATTTTATTGAAGTGTTTCCACTATTTTGTCCCACCATATTGTATATAAGTAGGGAGGACAAAAAATTAGAAACACCTCTCAATATAATGTAGTCCAGTACAAGATCTCTGCAAACTACAACCTCAATAATAAACATATAATTAAATGTACACATTCTCCACAATGTCAACAAGAACTGAACATGATTAACTTTGTTAAAAGGTAGAATTTATGGCAGAGCTGTTGTGTTGAACTGCATTAGACTGTACAGGTGGAGCGGATAAAGCGGACACTGAGTGGATATTTTGAGAATTTCAAAGAGGAATTTGTGAAGTAGCTTTTTTTTGCCAGGAAAACAGAAACTGAAAAGTGATGTGATGAAATATCAGTTAAAGGAGGTTATTTTTACTGGCTTGAGCACAAGCAACAGATTAATAATTACAATCCTAAACAGTGCGGCTGAACCTTAGAACAGACTCGCTTACTTCCTTGTGCTTTGCTACATGTTTTAAATTTTTATCCGTATCAGTATCAGTCACTTCTGAGCTAAAATGCACTAATTAATTTTACCCTAAAGGGTTTTGTGAGGTCAACACATCGAGCTATGCATGACAAAAATGGATTTCCTCCAGACAATGACAATGCGTCTTTGACAGAAAACCACAAGGAAGTAGTTTGGATCCACCTGTCAGCCACATTCCCACACACACACACACACACACACACACACACACACACAGACCCGCCCACTGCAGGATGCTGTAGGACGGACCCTCCCACTGCATCACCTTTAGCATCACCACAGACCTGGACTGTCAGAGTAACCCGGCAGGCTTCACACACACACCACACACTCACCGAGAGAGAGAGAGAGAGAGAGAAAGAGAGAGGAAAGCAACCGTCAAAGAAAAACCAAAACAAATCCACCTCAACAGCTGATTTTCAAAAACACAGGTAAGTCGGTCAAGAAAATGAACCTGAGAGACGTGATCAAAGAAAATTTTTATATTTCTGGGTTTGTTTTTGCTTCACTTTATAGTTTATGTACCACAATCTGTGATGAGACACTTTGATTCTCCATGACAACTTCTTTTACTTCTTGTTTAACCAAAACAAAAGTAATTAGTGAGAAAAAAATGAGGATATTTTGAATTATATATTTCTGATAAATAAGGTTAGTCTCAGTGGAGCTTCGAGCTGTATACAAATCAACAAAATTGTACAGAACTTGTGTTATTTGGGCTGTTTCCATGGTTATACTAGTATTTGATTCATCAGTTTACTTAAATATGAATCAACCTAAAGAATGGAAGAATGATTTTATATGTGAAGATGAAAATGCATATTAATTATTGATAGGATCCACAACAGAATTTGAACTTTAAAGATAGTATATTGATGATAAAAGTACAGTAAGTGAAAGTGTTATTGTGGCTGTTTAAAGGCACTGAAAAACCTCGCTTTTTTGTTTTTTTTGTACTTTATTTTCTCTATAAATTTACTTTTCATCCCGGCAGGAATGGAGCGAGGACTGATCTTGTTGGCCGTGACCCTGATGGTCTTCCTGGCGCCCGGCGTCCACGGCACATCTCATTTGACCTTTGACAACACCACAGAGGTAAACTCCTTTTTGATACTCTCAGCTCAGCTCCACTGTGACCTTTACAGCCCGAACAGGAAACAAAGCTCTTCCTCCGTCGTTGTTTTCTTTTTTTTTTTTTCGTCCTTTGCTTTGCTGACCTTCCCAGTTGGTTTAACAGCTTAAAATTACTCTGAAAAAAATCTTCAAAATTATGACCGGCTGCTATCGAAAAAGGCTGGAAGAGTAAAGTGGAATAAAACAACAGCATACTAGCAGCTGCCTATTGGGTGGTGCCATGAGGCGTTGTGGGGTTTTGTTTCATTAATTTTTGACTCACAAGCACATTCAAAAGTAAGAGAGAGATTAAAATAAATAAATAGCAGGGTAAATTCTCCATTTTGACATGATATAGCAGGTAAACACAGGTGGCACTGATTCAATTAATTAAGCTTCCAAAGCATTTTGTCAGACACATTCTCAATATCATTAATAGTTTTTTATTTAGGGATGCATGATATTGGTTATTTGCCGATATCCGATATGCCGATATTTTGGCCAATGCCAATACCGATAACGATATATGCAGATATTTTTTCCACCTAATTGCTGTGGTGGAATTAACATTTTATTATGCCTACTCTCACTGTGAAGGCCAATGCACAATGCTTTTCAAAATGTACACAATCGCTGGGCAAAATAAGAGCACTGTTGTGACCAGAGCAGATTTGATCTATTTCTCTTATCAGCATGTCATATCGGTAGAAATTTTCATTTCAGGTCGTTACCGGTAATGTGCCGATATTATCATGCATCGCTAATTTTATCACCTATATTTGAGCGTAAAGTTGTTTTCATAACCCTGTGACAGACTGGGAGTGCAAACCCAATTCTCCAACTTGCGTCTCCTAGGTGAACGTCACTCGTGCCGGCTGTGGAACGAAGAAGCTGTGTGTGGAGACACCAGACGACTGCGACCCCGCCAAGAACAACTCCTGTCTGTTTGGCTCTCTGCAAATCATGAACACGATGGCTCCCAACGGCTCCGACCTGGCCGTCGGGCTCCAAGGAAACTCCTCTGGATACGTCGCCCTGGGACTCGCTAAGGACCCTTCTCAGGTACACACACACACACACACACACACACACACGCACAAACACACACAAACACAGGGTATGTGGCATAGGAAAAAACTATTGAAGACTAATCTTTTTGAGTAAAACAGGAGAGAACACGTACACCATCATCATCAACACCTTCAACAGATAAATCCAGAAAAACAGATAAAACATAAGAATAAGAAAGGACAGATATGCAGATAAGACACATTAAAATTAAAATTAAAGGTAAGATGCTAAATGCACAATGAAGAGGTATCTCTCAAACATGTGAGGCAATGGGTTCCTCATGTCCTCACCAAAAGATACAGTGTTTTCCAGGAACAAGAAATAATGAGATTTTATTTAAAAAAATAAATAAATAAATAAAAATACATACATACATACAAAAACAAACAAACAAATAGATAAATAACATTTTGGTTAATTCTTTTTAAATTCATGGTTAAATAGTGTGAACAAATGGGTTCCTCATGTCATCATGACCAAAGATGCAGTGTTTTCCACGAAGAAGAAATGATATTAAACAAAACTAATACATACATTCATGGTTAATTCATGGTTAAATAGGGGAATATTCTGGCATGGAAACTTTTTTGGGGCTTCGATCGCCGTCCTTTTTCATTCTGGAGTTTCAGTGGGAGGGGCTCTGAGGCCTCCTGGTGTTACTGAGGGCAAAAAGATTGATAATATTGTTTGATGCTCAGCCATGTGCTGCTTTAAAAACTGGTAAAATAATTTAAAACTGAATTCCAAAGTGGACGTGGAGCCTAAGTGGTGATGCCAGGGTTGGTCGTGTTGGTGCAGTGTGGTTTATGCGCGTGTGTGTCATGTATGAAAGGGATGTTTTGAAGAATTATTGGAGAGAGTTAACATCACCCTCTTATGTGAAGCCCACGGGGACTCCTCTCTACATCCCCATGCCTTAATTCCCTCACACACCTGTGGCAGGTAGCAGCCCCTTCCTTTGATACCCTCGCTCTCAGGTGACTTTAGTTTTGTTCCGGTTTGTTGGCTTGGCGTGGTCTTTCTTTACCTGGCAGATAAAATAAGCAAATCTTGTTCTGCAGGAAATCGTTTGTTCTGAGATACTAACATAACAATGAAGTGAACTTCAAACCTTACTTTCGAATTTCAAGTAGAGCAAAGTGAAGAGAGGGAGTGTAATTTGTTACTTATTGCTTCCTACATTTAAAAAAAAAAAAAAAAAAAAAAAAAAAAAAACTTAGCACCATTCTCCAGGTCTTATTATCCTAGTTTTAAGATTGTGGTGATCATTATGATTATTTTGCCCCTTGTGTTAAGTGCACATCACTTTACAGGTTATAATTATCCCACAGCCACAAATGTCAGAACATCTGAAATGACAGCGATCTTTTCCTTTTGTGCAATTTCTCATCTTAATAAGAGACCTGGAAATGTCTCAATTCTGTGTTAGAGCCTTTGATACACACATAGAAACCCATGTACACACAGACATAACAACAGTTTCAGAGCAACATGAACACAAACACACACACACACACACACACACACACACACACACACGCATACACACAGCAAACAAGGAAACACATCCATGCATGCAGTCGGGGAAGTAGAGGCAAACATGAATGCACAATGTTTGCTCAGGCATAGCTGAGCACAGACTAACACAGACAGAGACAGACAAACAAGAAAAGCTGGAAACTGAACTGTGTGATGTTAAGAAGATCACTGTTGTTTTCATTTCATGGATTAATGTGCTCCTCCTCTGCTCTCTCCTCAGGGTTACACCATGGTTTTCGTCTGTGGTCAAAACAACTCCATGTTCTTCTTCCGCACCGGTCAGACAAACAACAGCGCCAACAGCACCGCCTTTATGGCCAACGAGAGGGTGAGGCCTTCCCTTCCCCTCAGTACCGTGTAGAGAGGGCGTTTAGGAAACTGCCTGCAAAATAAAATAAATTTAAAAAAAAAAAAAAAAAAAAAAAAAAAAATGAATGAATAGATTTTAAAAATTTGTGATTAAAAAAAAAATGACCGTGGCAATGTCTCCATCAGTTTATGCACAATCATGAAAGGATATATGGTAAACAGCAGGGGATTTGAACAGCCATACCAGAGCCTTTAATATGTTCTTGTATATCAACGTGTCAGTTTGTTACCATGAAATCACCATTACCAGACTAATTTTATTTTTATGTATTTCGTCTAAATATGTACTTTTAAAACATTCTAGACATGGTAAAAAATTCTAATGATGGATTTTTTTTTTCCATTCAAAGATTTTATGAAACACTGTTAATAACAAGGGTGATAATAACAAGGGTGAATAAAAGGGTGAATTTTAGTAGATAAAATTGTTATCTTATTACTACATTTACCATTCAATGACAAATCAACCATTTGTTGAAAATGTTTTTAAACAGTTAAATAATCACACCCATGAATTTATTTTAGCATATTTGTAATGGAACCAAAACAAATTAGATCAAAAGGTTTTTTTTTTTTCATGGCAGGAGTCAGTTTTATTTACAATGGCTTTTCATCATTGGCTTTACCATAAAATGACAAATCAACCATTTGATTGAGCATGTTTTTGGAAAATTATTTGACCTTTACTTAAGTTATTTATTATGAATAAAGATTCATGATTCTGTTCACTTACATCTCTAAAACCATAATATTTTGAGAAAATATGCTTACCTGCAAAAAATTAGCCGAACAGACTCCTCATCTCTGATGCAAATTTTCATTTGCTCAATCCCTAGGGGGCAGCAGACTATAAAGGCCTGCTGCTTTCAGACACTGTGCCATCTAGTGGATTGTTTCAGCAGAGCGTACTTCAACCGAGTGGTAGAGATGACTCAATCAGATTGATAAGTTTAACACAGTTTTCATCAACATGCAGTGGATGAAAATGTGCTCTACCAAATGGTCAAGCAGGCAGTTAAAGGGTTAACCTCTGAACGTCTTGATGAGCAAAGTGAATGAGTGACCCTCATTTATCCAACCTCCCTTAAAAAAAAAAAAAAAAAAAAAAAAAAGCACATACTTCCATATTTTAAAAAATTACTTTTTTGATCCCCTCTGTGCAGAGAGTGAAGGATATCCGAGGCTTAGTGAACGGCTCTGTGATCCGGTGTGAGTTCACGGTTCCCTCTCTGAACGCCTCCAGCACCAAGAGCGTCGACCACACCTTCTACGTCTTCCTCGCGATTGGAGACAGCGGTACGTGGCCATTTTTGATCAATAACATCATTTTCTCTGGCGAAGGGGAGGTAGGAGGGCATGTGGAGAATTAGCTGCTCCCCAAACACCCATCATTGGCTATATGTCGACCAAAACACCTGAATAAAAATAAAACAAAACACACAAACAAACTGACTGAATCAAATAAATGACCTCAAAATCTGCACACCTGAGGCCAGACTGATCCCACGGCAGGCTTAGGGTTAGGGTTAGGGTTAGGGTTAGGCTCCAATGTTAACGACAACACATGCTGTAACAGTAACAATGAGATGCCCACTGTTTCATTTTGACTGTAAAGGCACAGTTCACTCAAAATAACAAATCTGTTTTCCTCAGTGCGGCCTATCCATCCGCATACTTTAGATTTGGTGAGGTCTTCCCTCTTTACTGTCACCCCAGTATCATGATGCTGGAGGGGTGTAGCTTTATTTAGCTGAAATCATCAAAAATTTACATGTGAAAAACACAACAGCAACAAGTCTTTTCAAGAGCAGTGACATGGATCCTGGAATAATCCACAGCTGTCTGGTTAGACAAGATTTTTGGGGAACTATTTGCTGCCGAAGTACATTGGCAAGCTGTATCGATCCACCCTGAAGGAGTATTCATGAATTCGGAGCGGGCAGATAAATTTTGTCAGTGTTCTTGTGGAGTGAATAGAGAGAATGTCTTTTTTTGTATGGTTTGGGTGAACTGTGCCTTTAAGTGGATACGCCAACACACCCTTAAAGAGAAACTTTACATGTTCCCGCTGTTGTGTGTGTTGTTTTGTCCCCCAGCTACTATTGGAAACATCAACTTCATCCTGAAAGCGGGTCGTCTGAACTTGGCCGACCCGGCCAGCAACATCCCCACCACAACGGCACCCACCACCACGCAGGGCATGTCTGGAGGAGCCGCCTTCCAGCCTCATGGTAAACCGCACCGTCACACAAGACCCTGCAGATGCACAGTTACACACCCATTTCCTGGGCCCATTCACACCCAGAACAATAACTATAAATATAACCATCAGCTATAAACGATATATGGTTGCTCAAGCGATGACAAGCAACCAAAGCATGTTTTCTTTCTTAGAGCTTTAATTTGATTGGTTGAAAATGATCCTTTTTGTTATTGCATATTTGCTGTCATGGCACCACAGGCACTATAAGCAATATAAATGTCATGCGGTTGTCTTTATTGATTCAATTCTAGGTTGTAGGAATGCTCTGATATATATTTTTTGGAATGTTTAGGCCAACACCAATATCTGATATCTTCCCGTAAATCAATACTAATGCCAACATGCAGTTTTGTGTGCAAAACTGTTGCAGGGACTGAACCTGTGACCTTTCAGTTACAGGACAGTCTTTACCAGAGTTACAACACTGATAAAATCTTATCACTGATTAAATATACTCCAACTTTCACGTCTTAATTCATGCTTAAAGATGGAGAATCAAGATATTGGACGCAGGTTAAAGAAAGAGGCCGTTTCCATTCAGTGCGTCTTTTCTTTCTCTCCCAGCTGTGCTCCTCCTGCTGGGTATCCTCATCTGCACCGCCATGCAGAGAGTCTGAGAGACACCAGGGGCGCTGTGACGAGGATACAGTGAAGTCAGTTGCATCGGAATCAGTGCTGACCGACTCAGTATCAGAAATTAATAAGTGTCAAATATCTAATTTTTATTGTAGGTTATTGAGACATGCTGAACAATGTCTTTTGTATTACACTATAGGCTAGTGTCATGAACAGCATCAAAACTGTAGCTAATTCAGAGAAGCTCAGAGTAAACCTGGGGTCAGATGTCATTTACAGAGACTTTTAATGATTTTAGTTTTAGTTTTTAGTTTTAGATTCAGACAGAAAAGTATTGGTCAGTTTGGTCCTCTTCTGTCACTGGATGCCAAATCTCCAACTTTCAGACGGTGTTTTCTGTCAGATCTGGTTCAGACTGGTTCTGAGATGGATTCTTATGAAAAATCTTGACAGGCAATAGACCTTAACTTTCAAAACCACCGAGGTGATGTGACACTTAAACTGCTTTTGGGAAACCCTTCCCCACTGCCAGAGTATTTATAGGCAATAAATACTATGAAGTCATCACAAGATGAGTGATTGGCAACTACATTATGCAGTTGATGTGAAAGCAAAATCTGTGTTGTGAGGGTTAAGTCCTCAGCCAGTGAAAACTTAGTAAATGCTACTGTTCAATAAAGTTGAAAAATAAAGCTGAAAAAGAAAACCTCTGTGTCCGTAATGAGGTGTTTTTTTTTTTTTTTTTTTAGCGTCACATTGTACACCCACTCACTTCAACCTTAAATGCACCACAAAACCACAGTGGCCAACTGAACCACCACACTTAAAGCTCATGAACCTTTTCGGCATGACTCGCTGATTGCACATTTGCTCAGTTCTCGGCTGGCACAGTTTAATTAGTCAACTATTCAGTAAGGCCTTGACAAGCTGAGGCAGGTCTGACTGGTGCCGAATGACTGAACAGATGTCCATCCCTGTGGGCTGGACTGGTTACTAAGGTGCCAGATTACTGAGATTACCAGTTAAAATAAACTTTGGATCCTCCCCTTTCACAGCTAGAGCAAAAACACCCATCTTGTGCTGTTAAGATACCGCACACAAGTATAAAAATGCAGCCGAATATCGACATCTACTCACAGGAGGTATATCATATCTAGGCTAGATAGCTGGTCTGCCCTCAAGTCATGTGAAGTTGTAAAAAAACAGCTTTGTTTAAAAAAAAAAAAGTTGTCCCACCTGGCTTTCAAACCAGTTACATAGTTACCACCAACCTATGACCCTCAGTGCAGGAGAGGAAAACCAAAGAGCATCTGTCATTTATTACATCTATTCTTGTCATAAAAATGCACCAACTACGAGTGTCACTTATTACAGACAACACATTTAGTCATAGCTATGTGTTGAAATATAAACTGAAGGTGCACAGTTCCCATGGATTCTCTCTGCGCTATTTGACTGAAACCGTCAGGAAGGAGGAAGTGCTATTATTAAAAAAACAAGCCAGTAAAACTGGGTTGGCAGTGGACTAGGAAACTGAGTGACTGTCAATTCATCAATGATATCAGTTCCATCTCTGTTTCAACTTACGGAAATACATTCCCTCCGAATTACGCTGCATAATTCCTGGAAAAAAAAAAAAAAAAAAAAGCAAAACAAAACAAAACAAAACAAAACAAAACAAAACATGTCCAATTTTAATATTTTATTGCAATTTAATTCTTTACAGTTGAAGAGAAACTGAATAGTATAAAAAACAGTGACATGAAAATATTGAACACACAAGGTCAAACAAACTTCACATCCTAGAAAAAAATACAAACTTAAAAACATTACCAGTCTTTTGTGGCTGAAATATCATCATCACCATCATAATTGCATTAAGACATTTCAAGCTGTGGTCTCTCTGAGAAGATTAGTGTCCATGTTCCTGCCTTCTGCTGGACAGAAGACAAAAAACAGCTCAGTAAAAGCAGAAATAAACCTACAGCTACCTATTCCTGTTCCATTGATACATCCGGGAAAAGAAAAACGACAACACAACTAAAAATGAAAAACGGGCCAATCAAATGATGTGCTGGACAATGGATCACGTGTGGGGTACGGTACGCCATGCTTGTGTGTGTGTGCGCGCGCGCATGTGTTTGCTGCGCTAGTGTATCCGCGATGTGGGTATTAAAACAGGAGTCCAAGTTCCCACTGGAAGCCGTGTGGATGCCGCGACACGTCTGTCCGTTCAGTATCTAGGAGTCCTCTTCACCGTTGACGCTGTCGCCTTCATCATCACCCTCCACATGTTCCCCTTCCTCCTCCTCCTCTTCTTCCTCTTCCTCCTCCCTCTCTTGACTCTTCACCTGAAGAATTAGATAAGCATTGGAAAAAGCGACAGATCATTATCAAGTAGAGGTGACTGGTAGAAAGAAAGGAGCATTCAAACTGCAGTGAGGTGCATGGAATAAAAAACATTTATTTACATACAGGCTGTCTACAGGTATCACCAAGTTCAATTTCATGCTTTTAAGACAAATTTTAATCAAATTTAAGTCCTTTTTTTTTTTTCCCACAGAACTTGGGATAATAAGTAAAAGGATTTTCTTGGATTTCTCTTCATGTATGACAAGTATAAAGTTAATTCGGTTGATCTGGAACACTTAAAAATGCATGAAGGAAATCATCAGGAGTTTACTAAACAATGAAACATTGAATTCTTGTCATTGTTAATATTTATTTTAGTTTTAAAAAGAGTGGCCATTATCAGCCTTCAAATTTTGGGGGGGTCAAACTCCCTGACACCCTCTGAAAGGTCAAAACAATTTTACAGGTGGTTAAAATCTGCCAGTGGTTTGTAGTTCGGGCAGCCCTGTTCCAAGTTAGTCCCTTCTCATCTCTACATTGTCAGTTTTTCTGTCTCACCTCCTCCTCTTCCTCCAGCAGGTCTCCCTCCTCTTCTTCCTCCTCTTCAGAGTCGTTGAGCTCCTGGCTCTCCCTCTCTCTCTTCAGCCCTTCCTCCTTCTTGCTGCTGGGGTGCTGGGGCGACGTCACCTCTCCTGGCTCCGTCTTCACATTTTTCGCTTCTGCTGAACAAGACAGCACAGGGGTAAAAAAAAAAAAAAAAAATCTTAAACGGGGGAACTTGAAGAAATTCCCAGAGGAAAACACTTAACAGTGCACTGGCATCAACTGTTGCAACACAAGAAGGAAAGTAATGTCTTCAAATCTCTCTTGTGATTGTGTTCAAAACCCTGTGAGAAAAGCCCCGTGAACAACCAACAGAGAGCGCTAGATGTTGTTTTCTGCGTTACAGCATTTCTGTTGTGTGTTTCCTCCTACCTGACTTCTTGCTGTGGTCCTTCTCCATGCGCTCCAGGCTCTCCAGCAGATAATCCACTTTGCTTTTAATCTGGGACAGCTCCCTCTTGATGGTCTGCAGCTCGTCCACTTTCACTGGAGAGAGATGAGAGAGCCAAAGAGAAAAAAAAAGAGAATTCTGGATGAGCACCTCAATTTATGTTTAAGAGACTGAGACAAAGCATATCTCTAAATGATAAAAATACAGCTTGAACACACACAGCATCTACCAAATAAACATAGGACCAAGCTGGGGGTGACTGCAGCGATTTGGTTACACACTGTCTCTTCACCATCCAGTTCGGTATAATCAATAACACAGAGCAGGCACAGGAAAGTGCTATATTGTGTTGTTTCCAACATTTTAGGATCACTCAGCCTCTGCTGCACACAATGTGCACAATGTGTGTGTTTGGTCATTAAATCTGAAACTGTAGTTTAAATCATCTAAGGAAGCAACCCATATCCTGGCCATATATCCCATCCAAACAGTCTACATGCTGAAACTCTTGTTTATGCAACATCACAACTCTTATATATTCTACTTTACTGTGTTATTTCCATTGTGTCAGCTATTTATTTTTGATCTACTGATTTCATTTTTTTGGGCCACTGCAGAATCTATTCCTTTGTTGCTACAATAACCCAGTTACCCCCAAGGTGTCACCGTGAATCTAATTTTGTACTGTGAACTGTTGATAACTGTGACACTGACTTGTTCTGGATGAGGAGGTCCTCTGGCTGCTCTTGGAGGAGGAGGAGAAGCTGGTCTTGGTGCGTCGGCTGCCTCCTCCGCCACTGATGCTGACCCGCGGGCGCTTGGACGGGATCACGGCCCGCGACAGGGGAGGAGGGGGAGGGGGCACGCGGGATGGGTACGAGTACACTCTGGTATCAAAAACAGCAGATCAGTACAAACTTATTGAGTGACTTTGGTCGAGACTTGAATACAACAGAATACAGAGCCATGGTCTATATGCTGCTTTTCATTTTAAAATGAGATTTAATGGCACGGCAACAAAAATTACTCATTTTTCTATTGCTTGCTTTTTATTCCATATTTTAAAAAAGTTCATTCTGGCCACATGAGGTACAACAAGCTGATGTGTTCTGCTATTTAATGCCTTCAGAGATGTGACTGAGTCAGCACTGACTCGTTGATGAAGCACACTTGTCATCATTTCAAAAATTAAATTATCACTCTGACAACATGTGTTACATGCTCTTGAATCTGTCATCCAAGTTATACAAAAAAAAATCATTTGTAGATGTTTTATTGCCAAAAGGATTGCAGGACAAATAATTCAAAAGAGAGACAAAGAGATCATTCTACTCACCTGTCGTAGTAATCTCTCTGAAAGTCATAGTCAAGGTCAAATGAGGAACTGCTGTCCAGGAGAAAAATAACATAACCAGTATAAAGGAAGGGCAATGACAGATCAAAACTTTATTTCCAAGATTTTCTCTCTTTCAAAACACATTTTTGCATATTTACTTAAAACTTTCATGTTTCCTTCAACTTTGGCTAAAGCTCTTTGTACCAATTTTGAAGTGCTGTCTAAAACCAGCAATGATCAGATTGGCATGGCATCATCATCATGCTGCTGACTGACCTGTACATGTCTCCGGCTGAGCGCTTGGTCGTCTTTGACCTGTGTGGTTTGGGTTCTCCAGCCAGGTTGATGTCTAATGAAGAGCAGGGGAACACAGGGAAAGCCAAGATTTTAGATTCAATCACTTCAGGAACTGGACCTTCTTTAGAATGTGTAATTCTTTCGTCCTGAAATGGTACGTGCATCCAGTCATTAAAGAATCATTTTGTAATTATTTCAAACTACAGGATTAGACTGATAATCCTAGGAGTTAGGGCTGGTTCATATGGGCAAAATTAAATATCAGAATATCTTTGATAAAATACCTTGATTATGAATATCATGGCAATACTGTAGGGACAACTATCTGTGCTTTCCTAAGATATTTACACACAAGATATTTCTGATAGACAATCATTAGTAATAATGGATATGATGACCAAACAGGAGGGGGCAAATAATAGAATAACTACAGCAAAAAAGAATAAATAAATAGATTAATTAAATAAAATAAAAAATGCATTTCTTCTGCCATGTCTTTACTGAATTTTATTTTATTCTGAGTTTTATTTCCTTTTCGTGTATTACGTCAGTTCACCTTAATGCAGATTGCATGGTCCTTCCACTTCAAAGTTTCTAAGTATATTAATATAATTAAGCTTTCAATAAGCAAAACATAAACTTGATTACAAATATGGTCAGCAACAACGATTACCTAATGTAAAAGTATTAAAATCTAAATAATAGTAAATCGATAAAATCTAATTCCAATAACCATCACTCAGTTCAGCCGGCTGAAACTGAATCCTTACCAAGCACTTGTCCGACAATCATTTTCCCATCCTCCCCGGCAACAGCAGCTCGGGCGTTCCTCTCATTGGAATACTGAACAAAGGCGAAGCCCTTGTGGACAGAGCAGCCCACGATCCTGCCATACTTGGAGAAGATGGCCTCCACGTCGGCCTTGGTGACCAGCAGAGTGTTGAGGTTGCCGATAAAGACACGGGAGTTAAGGGAGCGCGGGTCAGTCTTGTTGGTGACGTTGCTGGCCATCAGGCTGGAGGTGGTGGGTGAGTGACTGGCAGGAAGACAGTTGGGGAGACACAGTTTTAGTACCAGAATGATCAACACTCACCCTACAAAAATACACTTGTAGTGCCCCGGGATGTTCCCACTTGTAAGTGCATGTAGGATGAGCGTGAAGCAAGGCACTGATGGGTTTAAGTGTGCATGATCCAAGCTTTCCTTGGAAAACTAAATCATTCAAACATTAAATAAAAGTTGAAAACATTAAGCACTGGGGACAGTGACTGACTAGGAAAGGGCTGTAGCTTTAAGCTCATTATAGTGTTTTATTCTTCGATTAACAGGTGGCATGTGTCCACAACAGCCTGAATTTGGATGCCCTCTTAATATAGTCCAAGAATATTTATCTCTCCTTCTGTTACTGGTACAAAAGTTTGGCTGCATGACAGTTTCCCATTCATTCAACACCCATGATCTGAATGAAAACTGTATAAATGTCCCCACTGATGAGAAAAAAATGTCACCAAAAACTCATCTCATCTAATTACTCAACCCAAAAAACTGGGTGACAGCAGTCAAATTAGGTTAGACATTGTAACATAAGCATCCATGATAAAATGCCACTTAAAACTACAGCATGCCGCAACGGCTGCTGATCATACAGTTTATTTGGGATCAAATCCTGGTTCTAGCACCAAAACATTTTCCCACCTCCAGGTACAACCGCCACACGTGGACACAATGCATTACAATTGCAGTCTTCCCCTTTTACTGGCAATTTTCTGCTGCTGGATTTAAGTGATGTGTTTCTGCAGTTACTAAGAAGTAAATTAAAACCTTGCAGTCCAAATTTAACAGCACATGATTTGTGTAGTTGCTGTTTTCAAGGACACGCTACGCTCGATGCAGTGGATTTTGTCCAATTCATTGTAGCACAATATGGTATGCTACACTGTATAACACAGGAAAGAGAGTCACTGGGAGAGAGATTAGACCATGCAAGGCCTTACACCAAAACCAAAAATCACAATGCATACAAATAAAAGGTTTCCCACAGTCACCTAGACAAAAACTTCAAAGACATTTCAGTGATTTATAAAAAGGTCTTGTTTCAGTGTTATTTGGTATATTAAATAGGCCTGACAGATGTCTTTTACTTAAACTCGTGATCTTGTCAAGAAATCACTGAAATCATTAGCCTCATTGTAAAACCATTTCCAACACAAATGCCCATCAGTTTTTCTCAGGACAGTGTTGATCCAAACAGAGAAGTCCAGGAAAATGAGGCACATTAATGAGTGTTGCTGCTAAATGTATATCCAAATAAGTAAATAAAATGATTCAAGCCATCCATTAATTTTCAAAACCTTTCAAGGCCTTGTTTTCCCTCAAAAGCCTTCAAGGATTTTAAAGGCCTGTGAGAACCTTGGGAAGAACCTCAAGTTAAGTCTCCTGCAACAGCAAATATCAGTTCCTGCACTCCCATTTGTGTGTGTGTGTGTGTGTGTGTGTGTGTGTGTAACACAGGAGCTATGATCTGTAATACTGTTATTTGATGCTGTGACTTATGACTTTACTTATCCTATATGTGTTGGGCCTAATATGTGGCGTATAATGAGTTTAGGGTCCTGTTTAACTCAATGGGTGAAGTATGGCACTAACATTGCAAGGGTTAGGGGGTTTTATTTCCACTTTGTCAGGATTAAAATACATGCAGTTATGTTTAAGTTCCTAAGTACCTCTCTGGTCTGGATTGCTAGACTAAGACTGGGGTGCTAGGATGGATATATGTTGTAAACCACACACACTATCCTTCCTTTAATGGAAGAGGCCAGGAAAAGACACAGACGCTGAGTAAAACTAGTGGTCTAGGTGCATTTAGGGAGTCAGGAGTGAGCCCTGCTGCAACAACAGTGAAAACAGTAGAGGCATCAACAGTGACCCCTGCTGACAGAGGGTTGGAATAGTCATCACTCACTCCATAGCGTTTGTGTGCAGGCAGGGATGTCGTCTGTCTGCTGTTTGACACTGTGGGCGGGGGTCAGTTTGGTCTACAGCGGCACACTCTCAGAAAGTTGACCTTGATGTTCGCCCCCTCGTGATTTATACTGAGGTGACAGAAAACACACCTCAGTCAAGCTGTACAGGGTTATCTTGCACCAAGTCTTACCTGGTCGGAGTGCGTACAGGGTCGGGTGACGATGCAAACACAGTAAGACGGCTCCACAAAGACGTATTCACTTCCACGACATCCCACCACTACTAGCTATTTTGGGACACTGACCTAAACCCACTGCAGTCTTGAGTGTAAGCACCACCAACTCAAACACTATTTTTTGTTCCATTACATATAAGCTATGAGAAGTGACAGAACTAGTATGATGGACAACAAAAATACTGGTCTTGATATTTACTATAGGACCATTACACTTTTTAAGACTTCAAAATCTGTGTGCTGGGCCAATCAAAGCATGCGAAAAGACCTGCAAAGAGAACTGTTGCTAAATCCAAAATGGATAGAAATTCGTTTAAATAAGCTCAAATTGGCCAACACTGTTACATTTAATCAAATTCATGACCTTTTATCATCCTTAACCAACACAATTAACAGGCATCCAAAACAAAACTGCACTAAATGAGAAATATGAGGTAAGCCATGTTTTGATGAAAAATATCCCTCCCATGTTTGCAGTCATCAGTTTAACTCAAGGGCCCTCTTGCCACAATTGTGTGTGAGAGAGAGAATTAGATGGTTCTTTAATATGCTGGGAATAAAATTCAAGTTGACAAATGTATCAGTCAGAAAACACCACTTCCATAATCAAATTCGTGTAAATTGGGCTTCTCAAGTCCATGTGTTTACAGTTTTGGCATGGGTTTTTCATTCATTTTAGACTGAGAAATTGTGTGTGTATCTGTGTGGGGGGTAATTTGGAGAAATCAGACACTGGATATCTTACATCACCCATTAATCATTAAAGCTTGAGACACTTATTATGATTCGGTTTATTTTCCTTTAAAATTATATTCAACAGGGATAGCCTTCAAGAAACTGTTTGCCACGACTTTATTGTGAAATGATAAACTTCATACTAAAGTTATTCACTGTAATTTGCAATTACAGCTAAAGATAAGGAAAGGTGATATGCATATGACAATAACTGGGTAACTTAATTATTTACAAAGATTTGTCTAATGGATTAAATTCTGCAGTTCATCTGCACTTAATGTCTGTGGAAATTAGGAACAGAATCATTTGACAGCACTTCTCATCTTTCAGATCTATTCAAAGAGGAACATTTCTAAGATGTGTCCATTTGTTCCTCAGGATGCATTACGACTGCTTATTTCCCCAGAATATGTGAAGACTGATTTAATATGATGGCTTCTATCTACATAATGAAACAATAAGGCCAACAGCCTCCAAGCTCAGACATGAAGATGAAGGAATGACTCAAATTTGTGGATCCAACAACAGCCAAGATAAAAACGCATCATGCTCTTTCAGGAATATAAACCTTTAATTAATTACTTAATGAGATGTGATATTTGAATGTGACATCACTGAGGCCACAGGCAGTCCGAAAGTTCCCACATTGAGAAAAGGAAAAAAATCACTGGGGGAAAAAAACCTATTCTTGAAAAAGAGAGCTCACTGAGCCAGGAAGCAGAACCAGAGGATGAAAAACGACCTAAAGTCATCCACAGCGCAGCAGGCCGCTCCACAAGGCCTCCACAGCGCCACCTGCAGGTCCGCTGAGAAACACAGGCCTGTGTCAGCCTCTGGGCTCACCGCCGGCTAGACGAGCTAGCCAAAGACCAACTCAAAAGCATAAAAAAACAGAGTGTTCAGAGCATCTGACTTGACTAAAATGATCGAGTCCATCATATCGTATTTAAAAACTACAATGAGTAATGAACCAGGTTGGAGCATTTCATAACAAACAATCTAGCGCTAACGTTAACCGCCAGCTAACGTTGTTAACTAAGGCTAGCAAGCGGGGTGGCTGAAAGGCGTGCCAAAAACAATCCCATCCATTAAAAAAAAAGTCTTTTCAGTGGCTGCTAAAAAATGGAAAGCTTGAAAAAAAAAAACAACCTCAAAAGAAAATCGCTACTACAAGATGTCCAAGCCGATGTATTTCTGAAAATCGCCATTAATGTTGGTGTTTGCAGGGGGGATGAGCATGTCCGCCGTTCAGTTAGCTGCAAGCTAGCTAGCTAGCTTAGCTAACTCGCTAGCCAGCACATTACGTTCTTTCCACTGGCAAAACAGAAAAAAGCACCGTTGAAAAAAAAAAATAAAAAAATAAAACAAAAGCTCAAAAACAAAGAAAAAAAGGAAGGCAAAAATGAAAAATGTCTGGAGACAAAATACTCACCACGACCTTTAAGAGTAAAATGGGCTGCTTTCAGTAAAATCGGTCAAATTGTTAGTAAAGTCGTCCTTTGGGGAGAGCAGTGGTCCAGTCCTGGAGTCAAAAAGCGGGCTAGCTCTCTTTTAGCCACGAAGCTAATGGAACGTCAACCGACGATGGCGCAGTCGTCAGCGCGGACGCTGCATTTTAAATTTGGGGCCGACCGAGTGAGCGGGGCTTAGCGCTGACTAATGCAGCGGGCGGAAAACACCACCTACCGGCGTGGCGTGGTAACTTGTGAACACGCTCACCTTTTGGAAAATAAGAGTCCGCCCTGCAAACCACCGGAAATTTGTGCTTTTATTTTTTATTTTTTTTATTTATTTGATTAAATTCAGGTCAAGCCCATGAAGTAAACATGTTGCATACACTTTTCATTAGAGGAGATTCTGTAAATATACTTAGGTGTAAAAGTAATATAAAAATAAGTTATAATGAACAACAAAAACAATAAAATAAACAAACAAAAAAGAAAAGAATCAAACAAACAAAAAACCTTGAGGGGCTGCTAAATAATTGGAGAATATTTAAAATGTCTGAGTAATTTAATAATGTTTGCCGATTTATGATTTGTAAGTTTTATATTTTCAATAGGTGTCAAATGTGTTTTAAAATCGTAATCTTAAAAATATAAGATGAGGGCAATTTTTAAAGCCAAATCATTTTATGGATAGTCATATTTAGCCAAAACAATAATCAAATTAGTTTCAAGTTTCATCTGTTGAAAAATTGGGATTGATAAACATGAGTAATATATCAGTCTTTTTTAGAATGACATTTTTGTATAATTTTTTTTTTGGAGAAATTATTCCGTAGATCCAGCCAAAAAGAAGTATATTTTTATTGCTTCAGTAAGAAAATAGCATTATTCAGATAGAAACACCATAAAACAAAACAAAATACAAAATTTCCCAGTAGTAGTCGGGCATCTTTAAACAGACCTCCATCCTCTGAACGTCCCTCCATACTTCTGCATCACACTTGTGATAAAATTAGTTATCAAATACTTATTTTAATATCAATCAAGAAGTATTTTCCTCTGCATGCCTGCCAATAAGGTTTTTCTGGTTGTAGATAATGTCCATCATGTTTAGTCCAACTTGAATTCACCTTTCCAGCAGGATACATGTCATTTTTTGGCAGCCAAACTGTCCTTATGTGTGTTTTTGAGCTCTTTGAGGGCAGAAACACAAATTAAGACTGATCACAGGAGAATGAGGCTGTAAGCTTCTCAGAGCCACAGTAGCCTATAATATTTTTGATCCTTTTTTTTTTTTTTTTTTTTTTTTGGAGTAAACAGCAATTTAAAAAAGAAAAAAAAAATCAGACTGGCTTCTGCAACTGAAATGGCCAAAGATGTGGGTGTCATAATGGTGAAAGCTGAAAGGAAGAGGTAATCTGTTGGATTATAGGGCCAGGCATGCTTTAAATTAGAGAGCAGGGATTATGAGAGAGAACCCTAGCCTGAGCCCCATTAAAGCAAATGATATCATCAAAGAGCTACATGGTGGATTTCACTTTTCTACCAACAAAATTTGACCTTTACAATGTAAAATAACCTCCAAACAGCGTCTGTTAACTGCCAGTTTGTCCACATCCAAACACACACAGCAACCCTGTAGATACATATTATATCAAATCAACAAGAATAGCCCATTTTTCAACAAATCAACAGAATAAATGAGAAACAAAAAGTTTAATATACACAGATAAACACATATAGTACTTCAGAGAAAATTATCTATGTATACGCACATTCTAGCTCCTGTAGATGAATGAGGATTATCAGGATTTTATTACATTTGTGTTAAGAATGGGCACATCAGAGGGCAGAAATGATGTTTTTTGAGTCATTGTGGACCTGGATTTCCTTTTTAGTCATGGAGTGCATTTGATAACATTTTTGTTTTATCAGGTATAGTGGTGGAAAAAAGTTTTCGGACACCCCATGCATTTGTGAAATATTGCATTAAGAATCTCTCTTAGGTCTTCAAGTGCAATTTCTTTTAGTACAGTCACAGCCAAAATACTAAACAAATCCTAAAAAGCCATTAAAAACTTAAAATTGATTGGTTCCATAAAAATACATAAGAAATTTTGAGTATTGAGTCATTTTGCTACCAGTGATGAAGGTCGTTCTTTTTATTAAAAGACACAATTTTTGTTGCCAAGCTTCGTGTCTATGTAAAGCCAGCACATTTGAAAGTTCTTCAGACATAAAAATGGCTAAAACAAGGAACCTAACGCAGGAAACACGCCTAAATAAAGATTCTCAGCCAGGAAGGGTACAGCTGCCGCCAGATAGCCAGGAAGAGTAGATGCAGTCCTTCAGCAGTTGGATACACTCTGCAGAAATACAGACGAACCAACAGCTTGGAAGACAAACCAAGATCTGGGCGTCCAAGGGTTTCTTCAGCAAGAAATGACCGCATCCTGATCCGCATGTGCAGGCAAAACCGCCAAATGACATCACAGGAGCTTCAGCAGCAGTGGTCAAAATTAGGTTAAATTAGGAATTGTTTAATGGGATTTCAAAGTCCTCAGGATTAATTCCTTTATTCATTTACATAGGCATGTCATCATTAATGAAAGGACTTGAGTTATAGTGCGGTACCAATTTTGACCAGCAGAGGGCAGTGTCGCTATAAGAAACGAATCAGTGGCAAAATGGGATTTTACCCAAAGTGTTTGGCAAGAGCAGGTTTATTTTGACAAACTTCACATTTACAAAACAAGACCAAACCGGCTGTGTGAGGAGATTGCTGAAATGATCAGTGACCATCAGGCCTGCCGCTGCCAAGAAAGCCCTTATTAATGCTAATCTTTGGAGAAAACTTACAATAAAGCTGCCTGCCATGTTGAAACAGAATCTCCCGCGTAATGAAAAGCAGAATGAGGGATTATATCCAACTTGCATCATACTAATCCTAATTATTGTATGTCAGTGCTGAGCAGATGTCCGCCAAGACGGAGAGGAACTGCAGAAGTTTCTGGAGCACCAAGGGGTGATCCACCTGCAGGCGTGCTGTCGAGCCTTCCAGTTTTCATCAGATTTATTGAAGTGATAGATGTTTGCAAATGGACACGTGAAATGCCGTAAGTTTTGAGGCAGCAACAGCCAGTGAGGGACTGAACCTTTTTGGCACAGGACGGTGAATCTCAAACCGGGGTTGGATTCGCAGAAGTGTCCTTAAGATACCCAAGAAAACAAGTTAGGAAGTTCCTGTTTGTGCATCCAGTCCTCCTGTTTGGGCTTCACAGCTTCATGGTATAATCCAAATCAAACTGGTACAACTTAACCAAAGACCTGTTAATGTGAAGTTCCTCAAACGGTTAAAACAATCAGCACCGAGGGCATTTGATGAATACGCCTCGAAAAAGTCTCCCCGTGGTTTTCAGCATCTAGAAACTCAATTGCCACACACAAAGGCCATGTTTTAATGAACACTCTGATTGATGAGGTTAACAAGGTGCATCATAGTCTGTTGGACAATAACCAGCCAGGTATGTCAGTCCCTCCATTGTTGCTGGGTGCCAAAATTCCTATACATTGCATACATTCCTATACAAGCTGCATACCATCTAACCATCAAAACAGAAACAAAGATGCTCCTTGTGTTTAAAATCAATATCAAACTTTCTTGGCTGAGTTCCCATCATTTCATTGGATCCTTAAAATCAGTCTCATCTCAAATAGTTTAACCTAACAAGCAGGGTATAAGCAAACATAAAGGGATCAAGTGTTTCAGTGAGGCATTAATGCAATCTGCTAGGTATAGTAATATAACCTTTGTTGGTTTAAAATGTTATTTTGCATGACCTTTGACTAGAAAACATTACCAAGCATCTGCAGTGTGACAGCTAAAAACACGTGATGATAAAATGTGAAAATGTACAATGCATCAAGCTTTATTAATGCTATAGAAAGGCTGTTTGTGTGCATTGTCTCTTTAAATTAATGAATTTAGTGACATACCTTTTCACTGCAACCGTTTGTGGAAAAACAAATTAAAGTCAAAGGGGGGAAAATGTTTCCAAGGATCTCATTTGATCCTATCAGTTTCTTTGTTTTTGTTTGTTTTTTGAGAGAGAAAAAAGCAAAGACAGTTAAACAACAATGTAAAAACTAATAAATAAATGGTCATGCACTTCCATATTATTGGTAAACTTTTAAATTTCAGGCCTCTGCATGGTTTTCACACCCGGAAAAAGATGATGTATCCTGTGCTAAATAAAGGATTTTTACTTTTTCCCAGTTGGAGTGCCTCAGGTTTGGCTTTTCACATTATGGATTTAATTCACGTGGCAGTTTGACAGTCATTTTTTAAGGGTTTTAAGAGCTATTTTGAGCAGTGTCAACTTTCCTGAATTTTTTTCCCTCAAATTAGAGTCATGAAAACAGTAGCACATGAGACACAGGGGTTCCCATCAAAATGAAAAATAGTTTAATTTCACCAGTTTGCCCTTGACTCTTATTATTATAATTAGTATCATCATTAAAGCACGCACATCACTGTATATTAACCACTATAACCTCCCCACTTACAGAAATAGGTGCAGCAAAAGCCTTTTGAGGCAAAACAAGGAGAGCTTTTTCCACCAAATGTCATCTGTGGTCTAAAATAAATTCTTTTGAGGGTCCTTGCCCTGAAAATGTTGGGGTCAGCTATTAATTTCTGGACTCGCTGTCTGCATGCGGATGAAGATGTGAAGCAGCCAAGACAACAACATAAACAAAAAAGTTTCATTAGTGTCATCACAACATCACATGCAGTGAAGTGACTGGTGTTTTCTCAGTGAAACAAGATGAAATTTGCGGTAAGTAAGGTAAATGTGTCTCTGGCTTAATGTTTTACTCACTGCATGGTCGGATTCACACAATGCCCTCAAGATTTCTGAATGCTTTTTTTTTTTAATTGCACCTGAGGATAAGGCAGAGAGAATGGCGAGCAACGAGAGGCCAAGAGCAGCTGTTTTCTGTATTTATGTTAGCAGATGAAACCCCTACTATGTCCCAATTTTCGTGGAGAATGTGTTCTTTTGTGAATTGTTTTCGTACATCTGGTTTTGTTTTTGAGCGCCATCCCAGAGGACTTGTTTACAGCTCTGCGCATCATCTCGGGAATCAGATATGGAACTCCAACTTTCAATTTCACCGTAATCACATTCACAGATGAAAGGCTCTCGTGTTTGCGTTGTCTCCTCGGTGTATTTATGTCAGTCTTGTTGATGTGAGATGCGGCCAGATGTTTGCCGGGCTGGTGTCGGACATGGCCCAAGTTTTCGTGGGACTGCGGCACAGAGCGGGGAAACGGTGGCTGCCTCCGGAGCGCTGACACTGACCAGCAAGCACAACAAGACAAATGAAAATGTTTGGTGATGACTCGTTTGCCGGTGGTTCACTGCAGATGTGTGGGAAAGTATGATGAACCATAATCCCATATGGTAATATTATAGAGATATCATAGGAGATTATAAAGCCACTATAAACTGCCACATGAGTCGCCAAAGGGATATTATATGAATAATGATCAAATTACCATGAAGTGCACACAAAATCCCAATTCCAATAGGAATATTACCAGAATGTCACCATAGGAAACCGAAAAACAAAATAACAATAAATAAAAAAGTCCATGAAACAGTTACAATAGGCTAAATATAACCTCTGTATTTATTAGCTGTCATAAACTGAATATGTGTATGTCTCTGTAGATGTGTAAGTCTCTGTTATTGATATTACAGCAGATGGAAATGACATAAATACATCGTGGGGTCGCTGTAAAGTCAGCACAAACACATAAACACGTTATGAGTTCCTGCAGGAATATTAGTCTATAGGAATATTACAGGGGGACAGCAAAACAACAGAATCACGACAAAATATTAGCTCAGAACTGATTACCAAGACACACTAATAGGGGTATATAATAACAATACAATCAGAGCTTTTATAAAGAAAAATATAGCTATTAATAAAGGTTTAGCTGAGTACAATAACACTAAAATGTCCCAGTGAGAATAACACAAAATGCAGCAGAAATCAAAATCACCCACAGTACAATCAGGCTATAAACTCACTACTGAGCACCATATTCGCTATTGGCATATTTTTCAAATTATGAAGTGTTTATAAAGTCCCTGAGAGCAACAGGTAGCCTCTGACTGGGCAGCCTGTTTGTTGCTGTGCTGTTTTGATCCGGGACAGCAGCCCACAGTGAACTGTACTCTCCCTGCATGTTGGCTGCATCAGTGCAGCAGCGGGGGACTTGACTCCACTTGGGTCGCTTCTTCTGCGCAATAAGAGAAGAAAAAGTGTGTGTAGCTTCAAGCAGATCACGTCAGGCAGCTCTGCAGTGTGTTGCTGTGTGAGTGGAAAGCACAATCCGCATGGAGCCAGCGCAGTGCGAGAGAGCCTCTAACAAGCTGTGAATTATGGCTGGACGCACAAGGTAAGGACTGCGCAACAAATGGAGGCGACTTTTAATTTTATTTTTGGATATGTCGGCTTGGTTGAACATGTTTTACAGCAGCATCATGGAGGAAAATACAGAAGATATCGCTCTGATTATATACAGCATTTTAGTGTAAGCTTTGCAGACACTGCTTCAATGTTGACTTACTATTTTTTATTATCCCTGTAATTCTGCTGGTTTGCTTCCCTGGCAGCGAGCAGGATGGCAAAGAAAAGTGAGGAAAGTATATGCATTGCAATTTTGCCAGCTTCACAAGCAACCAAAGTGATTCCAAGTTGCACTCATCGAAATCAATCACCTTTTGTTGGATGTACATGCGCAGTAAAGCTTTGCCATCACTCTCTGTCAAAAGTTTATTTTTACTGGAAAAAAGTCAGTGGACAGGAGGTGTATATGTAGGAATGAGTGAGGTTAAATTCAATATCTACTCCTTCCTAAGTTGATAAAAGAAAAAAAAAAAGGTTATTGTCTCAGATCTATTTTTACCTCTGCTGGAGAGTACACATGTATTACACAACAAGTTGTTTTGATTGTGCAATAAGGATTTGAGGAAAGCTAATAAATATACTGTAGTGAACTCTCACCCAAATGGGTCGCTGTGATATTTTTCCCCTCATTACTTATGAGGCTCTTCCTTTCCACTCCTCTGATTTATGTAATGTAGTTGGAATGAAAGAGCTGTGCAGGGGGTGGAAATATGGCTTACTGAAAGTCAAACAGATGAGGAGGCTTGTTTTAATCATTAGACTCATAGTATCACTGGAGCTTAGAGCTGGGGAATCACCCGAGGACGGTTCCCATTGCTCACAGCTCCAGCTCAACTGGTGAGAGATGTGTGTGTGTGTGTGTGTGTGTTCAGTGACAGCTAATTTGACCGTTAACCTCTTTTTACCCTGCATTTGCTGCATTTACAGGGGGCCGTGAATACGATTTTTGCTGTTTCACATCACAAAATGATCATATCTTACAGTATCTGTTCGAAAGCTGATAGGCCTGTTGATCAATACCAGTTACTGATGTGTTACTTGGCCAGGTGCTGAGCTCTCTGGCTTTCAAAAACCCACTTTTCAGCTCACATCGCTTTCCTCCTCACATTCTCAGTGGCTCGGATGGAGCACGGGGCTAAGGCAGCGAAAGGTGTTATGGGGCAAAATCTGTTCCAGCAAAAAATGGGTGTTTTTTTCCCACATTTTAGCAGATTGTTTTCCTAGCACTGTCTTTTCAAAGGGTAAAACAATGCTTTAAAAACATTTCAGTGGATTACAAAGAAGAAATCTTGCACGAAACTTCCAAATGTGACCTGTTTTTGATCTTATGATTTCAGTCTGGAAGTGTCTCTGAGGGACATTGTCAGCTGTGTATTATACTGCATTCACGAAACAATTGTTAATATGACCTATGCACATGGAAAAACTGTTAACATCCTCTCTCTAGTTATAATTACTACTGTGAAACTTGGGATTTTGCTACCTCTGAACAGTTTCTCCCATTGTGCCGCAGGGCCGGACATAGTTCGCCTCTTCGAAAGTCTTGTTGAAGAACGTTTAGATTGAAGTGGTTGTTGATGCCAGTGAAATCAGCCACTGATACTAATATGCTGATTGGCTCTTTTGTAAATGTTGAGGTTTGAGTAATTGACAACAACACAAAATGTATTTAAGTAGGGAAATAACAGTTTCAAAATGGACGTTATGTTTGACGAAAATGCTTACGTTCCAGTTTCAAGGAGAGAGCATATTTCGAAAGTCTTAATGTGCATGTATACTCCCTTTACGTACAAAAATAAATACGTTTAAAATAAATACATTTCAAATAATGAAACCATCACTGCCCACATACTTCCATGCATCCTTTATGTTGGAGATTAAGCGATACATCCACTAGAGGGCAGCACAGAGTCAGAAGTTTCCAACTACAACAAACCAGGCGAAGATGGAGGAGATTGTGATAATGTTCCTGCTGAGAAACAGGCGCTGGGCTGTGAGGTCATTAAACACATCGCGACAGGTGGACGGGGAAATTATTTTCTCCAATATTACCAATAAAAGAAATTTCTTTGTCATGTCTCGCTCATAGACCGGTCTCTCTTGAAGTATCAGCTGCACTGCCCCCATGAGTTCCGGCGGTACTGCTCTGTTTCGTCTGTATCTGTAAGCTTCCTTAAAACGTGCACAAATACAAACAAAACAAAGGCAGAGTAAGGACACAAGGCTCCGTCCATATCCTTATTCATATTTAACGTTGAGCATAAATGAGCTTTTATTGCCCCCAAGCCGTGTGTAAGGCAAACTTCCCACAGTGGTCATTCTTCACTATGTTCCCCAGATTGTATGTATCGGCATCTCTACACATTTATTCAGTTAATTTATACGAATGGCCAGTGATAGCATCGCCATTTCTAATTAGCCTGCAGTGTTTCTCATTTTTTTGGTGCGACAGTTCCTCCATGACTTGAACGAACGTGTCACAATGAACTGACAGGCTATCTCCCATGTTTCAGAAAAACAATTGTGGTGACTTTTTGTTCCTTTGTTCTGAAAAAGTAAGCGACAAAACAGCATTACTTTATTTTCAGTTGTTATTATCTCCTAATGTGCCATCTTGACCTGTGCTTTAATTAACTAACATGCCTGCTGCTGGCATGACTATTTATGTCACTTACAGGCCACCGTAAGCTGTGCTAGGGATCAATGTTCTTGTGATTCCCACTGGTTGCCAGCAGAGGGAGATCAAAGTCGTGGATTAGTCCCCCTTTAATATTCATGTCTACAGAGTGAGTTAACAGTTTTTCATTAGGGTTTCAAAGTCAGCGAGCAGCTCTGATCATGTGGGTCTAATAAGTGTTAGGACAGAAATAAACGAGCTCTCTCTTAGCCAAACATTTGCGAACACGTCTGAAAAAAAAAAAACAAAAAAAAAACATGCTTTGAGGATGAATTTGTCACATCCGACCTCACGCTCGCTCATGACTGTTGTGCCTCATGACAACGAGCCCAGTATTTATTGCCCCGTTGATGAAACAGTTTGTCACTTGTTTTTCTGCGCTGCCCGCTCCCTGCATACTTTTCACCAACATTAAAAGCGACTGCCCTGCAAACAGAGCCTTTTGTTCATTTCTGCTTGGTTCAAAAATATTTTTACTGGCCAGAGGTGCTCTTTTGCAACACCCAAGGGTGACACAACTGGATAGTATGACCCATTGTGAGTATCAGAGGTAACGGTTTCAACATTGTTTCTGGTGTGTATTAACTGTGTGCCAATGTGTTTTTTAACATCATGTTTACTTGGAGGAATTATCTCAGCTCCCAGAACTTGACTTCTTGGTACGATCCGGAGAATAAGTGGGATTTTACGAGGACCAGTTGTTACGCGGCAGACAGTGATCTCCAGGTCCAGTTTATAACCTGCGACTGGAAGGTGCTCCAGCCTGTACACGATTAAATAAATGTGTGTGTGTGTGTGTGTGTTTGTGTGTGTGTGTGTGTAGCCTCAGATTCATGTTTTATTCATTATCTTGTAGCATTCAAGTGCTGTATCATTAACAGTGTTTGACAGTGAAAACAACATCTAGCACCAGAGCCAGCAAGTTATTGACAGATTGATTGATTGATTGATTGATTGATTGATTGATTGATTGATTGATTGATTGATTGATTGGGTGATTGGCTGACTGACTGACTGACTGACTGACTGACTGACTGACTGACTGACAGACAGGTTTGTTGGTTGGTGATTGATTGATTGATTGATTGATTGATTGATTGACTGACAGGTTTTTTGGGTGGTTGGTAGTGATTTATTTGTTGACAGGCAATTGATTGATTGATTGACTGATTGACTGATTGATTGACAGGCTTGTTGGTTGTTGATTGATTGATTGAGAAGCAAATAGGTTTGTTGGTTGTCAATGGATTGATGGATGGATGGATGGATGGATGGAAGGATGGATGGATGGATGGATTGATTGACTGATTGATTGATTGATTGATGGATTGATTGATCGATTTATTTATTTGTTTGATTGATTGATTGATTGTTTGATTGATTGATTGATTGATTGATTGATTGATTGATTGACTGACTGACTGACAGGTTTGTTGGTTGTTGATGGATTTATTGACTGAATGACTGAGAGTTTTGTTGATTGATTGATTGATTGATTGATTGATTGATTGATTGATTGATTGATTGATTGATTGGGAGACAGGTTTGCCAACAGGTTTGTTGGTTGTCAATGGATTGATTGATGGATGGATGGATGGATGGATTGATTGATTGACTGACTGACTGACAGTTTCGTTGATTGATTGATTGATTGATTGATTGATTGATTGATGATCGATTGATCGATTGATTGATCAGTCAACCTGGTCTTCGGTCTTTGGTAATTAAAATAAAAGCAGTATCCAATGTGTCTCGTTGATGTTTTCATGTGAAACCTCAGAGTTTGATGATTTTCATATTTACATCTGAGCTGAAGGGCCATGAGAGACGTTTTATGTCCACTGGATAAACTCAAAATGCACAGCAGCCAAACTGAAAGCAATCGTTAGGTCCTGAAATTTTTATATTTTGAAGCTATGAGGTTTTAGTTGACGGTACCAATGCTCCTCCTCATTAGAAACCACAGCACACACATTATTAATAACTATTAAGGATAACTCATTAAAACTAAATAGTTTGTTTACCCTTGTGGTCCTCAGTGGGGGTTTGAGTCGGGGCAGAAAAGCAAAAAGAGTGCAGCAGGTTTGATTTAAAGCAGCACTACAGCCTGCACTGGTGCAATAAATACAGAGACACAGAGGAACATTCCTACAAAAATGTAATATTTTTAATAATTAACATCAAATTAAAAAATACACCTCTGACAGGCATACAGTCACAGCCAGCAGCAACATAACGCTCTTTTGTTGCATTAGTGAGTAGTTGGTGTTGGGACACATGCACTCAAGAGAGAACCAAGCTCAATATAGAGGGAGTTGTTGCAGTAAAGTTCAAATATTATTGCTGGAAGCCACCTAACACTAACATACAAGCATAACAAATATAGGAGCTAAATTAAAAGAGATCTGTCAAGACCGATGACGTTTCATAGAATGGGTGAAGGAGACGTACACACAGCCTTTCGCGTTTCATCCTTCCCCGGGGAAAAAGCATTTACATTTCAAAGTTTTATATGAAGAATCAAAGAGAAGTGTTTCAAAGGCTTCGGGGGCCCGGCTGGAAGTGGAGGGACAGATGTTTAATATGAAGTGAAATGCGACTTTTCAGTGATGTTCAGGAAGTCGCTGCCTGACTGGACTTGAGGGGATTGTTGATCAGAGTGCTCTGTTAGTTTGAACACATGTTGTAAAGTTATGATCATAATCTGTAAGCTGCGGGTGTATATCGCATTAATCCACTTTTGAGTAACTTAATAAGCCGAGCTCTTTCTCTCCTTTCTCTTGCAGTTGTTCCTTTCCCTTCCATCGCTAATGTATTTGCAATATGACCCCTAAAATTTGACTGTCCTGTGGAGAAGAATACTGTTATCTGATGGCTGTGTAAAATTAGTTCTCCGGTGACATCATACGGAGGAGTGCAGCATGGGAGCCAGAAAGCGCCGGTTGGATTCAGCCCTGCCTGATCTATTGGCCGACATATCTGAATAGGAACCACCGCCAAAACACGGGGCTTTAAGTTGCGGCACGTAAAATGTAATCTATTTTCACAAGGTTTCACAAGACTAAATAGCACCCCGAATTTGTTTGGAGAAGCGCACCGGAGTTGCTCGGTGCCCACCGCACAAACTCGGTCCATTACAGAAGAGTTTTAACAGGCACCTTCTGAAGCTGCTCCTATTTCAAGACATTGGCAGCCCGGCGAGCTCGGAGAGGAGTCCATAGGCGCTGGCCCTGGCGTATCTGGTTCACAGTGTCTTGTGGTTTGGATCGAGCCACTATCATTTCACTGGAATTTCCTGCCATCTGTGCACAGTCAATGTTTCTCACAGATCCACACCTGCTTGTAAATGTTTAGGTCTGCCAGGCTGAGGGAACTCGGGGATAGGTGTGGAGTGACGGGGCCGTGTGAGCGTTCTGCACCCATTTTTTGTTTTGAGCGTAGAGAGCCTGTGAAAAAATAAATTAAAGGTGCTGCGATTTGATAAAGACGGTGCTGTTGCTAATGCTGAGGAATTTATTATACATTCAACTCCGGCTTGAGAAGGTGATGCTGTTTGAACACATGTTTTCAAAAAAAAAAAAAAAATTCCAACACCAGTGCTCATTTCCAGTCCTTATAGGCTTGTGGTTATGTTTGTGTGTGTGTGTGTGTGTGTGTGTCCTATCACTGCGTGTGTATGTGTGCAGACTCTGAGAATCAAGGGCAACCTGATGACACACATGAAGCGCTGTAAAGGAAATTGGAAATGCTGACATTTCCTTATGGGAAAAGCTGGCATTTCTTTTTATATCTGCAGGATGTTTAAAAATAGAAGAAACTGTTTCTTGTCCTTCGAGGAAAATAACCTGTGAGAGCTAAAAAAGAAAAAAAAAGACTCTGGTTTTTCAAGTTAACAGAATTGGCAACTTAATTACACAGTTCTTAAGGCACACTTGACATGGACCTTGAGCTAGCTGTGATACCCTGGAGTTTGTGGGGAGTGTTGTGTCTGAGAGCCTTAAGGAAGAAGAACAATGAAAACATCTGACTAAGACATTCCCGAATTGTGATCCATTACATCCAATTATGTTAATCCATATTTTGTCCATCATGAGACTTCATGGTGCATCATGCTGTTCTCCCTGGCTGCTCCCACTCAGTTTAGTTTGACCCAACCTATTTTTCAAAAGCAGATTTTTTAAATAGCTCACCATTCAGGGGATTTGATCAGTTCAGGTGTTGGGCATCAAACTGGGGTCTAGCACCCAGAGTGGAAACACTTATAACCCATGCTTGCATACAGGCTTGAGAGTGTATTTCCATTTTGTTCAAAAATCTGTAGAAAAATTAGTAAATAGCCCTGCAGATATGAACAGTTTAAGTAACCAACACAGCTGCTCTCCATGTGAAATTAGCTGTCCCTCTAAAGTACCAGAGAATGGAGGAAAGGAATTGGAAGGCATGTATACAAATGTCAAATGTAAAATCACAAGAAGGAAATGTATAATCTATTAAAAATCTATTTTAAAATATGGGGGGAAATATATATATATATATAAGCTGCAGAGGTGGTTTAACCAGTGCAAGTGCTTCTGGGATTTCATTTTGCGCTCCACAGCCTGTAAAATAAACTGACCATCACTCACTACCATTTTTACTACTTGCTGAGTTACAGCAGGTCTCAATGACTGCTTTCTTCATTTTCACACACCTCTATCTGAGGGTAGTACCGCAAGTGTGCCCAAGTTTGACTCTATATTGAAATCGATATTATAGTCTAACAAAGCAATGGGGGCCATTTGCTCCGTGAGTCTGGAGGTTGCATCAGGGTTAAGGGAGGGCAGTATTTCCCCTTCTGACCTGTTTACAATAAACAGGCCAAGTTCGCAGGACTTGGCCTGAGTGTGAATTTTGCGTCTGGTAGGTCTGAACTATTTTCCTTCTTTCTTGGAAGACAGGACCCCATCCAGGGCTGTTGGGGTTTCCCAGAGAGCCAGGAATCATTTTTGGAGATGAGGCGTGCTGTGGTGGTAGGGGACACCATTCTTTTGGTCTGTGGGGGTCTGACTGAATTATCAGATGTTCAAGGAAAACACGGAAGACCGTTCTCACTTCTTCAACGATCAGCGCAGGTTTGGTGTGGGTCAAGGTTCGCCTAAAGGTTGTTTAAGGTTTAAGGTTTTCTAGCGTTTCATCTTTCACCGATAGCCCTCTCCTCCAGCATCATCATCTTGAGAATCTGAGAAGCTGACTATCATCTTCTCTCCAATCCAAAAAGAAGAAAGGTTTTGACAGAGAGCATCAAAATCACAGAGCGCTGTTTCTTTCTTTCTTTCTCTTTTTTTTTTTCTCATTTGGAGTCTCTTCACGGAGAGGCACAGTGGCAGCTGAGTCACCGTGGGCTTCCTCACTGAGATGAACCACAGATTCTTAGTCACACAGCTCTGGTAGCTCAGGCTCACGAGTCAGGTGGTCACAACAAGGCAAGCCGCACCGTAAAGACGCAACATAAAAAAAATGCAGCTGTAACAGGAAGGGAGTCGGCCAGGGCCTTCTTGTTGATTTCAAACATTTCTTGCTGCTCGCTCTTTACAGCTGCATGCAGTGTCGCAGTTTGGAGGAGCTCATCCAGCTGAGCTATCATTATGCGCAGGGATGGAGGAGTCAGCACCTCCTGTCTGGTGGCCTTGTGGTGCAGCGATGTATTTCATGGCTTATTGTTATGCTGCATGTCCACACTATTTCTGTTTGTTCTCTGGCATTCGCGCTGAATTTTGTCACGACATTGTTGCAGCTTCAGGAGGCTCGGTGGAAGCCTCACAGTGCCCTCTCCATCAAGTTGCTTACTCAGCTGGACCAGGACAGACATCCGTATATGTAATCTCTTTGTGGAGAGAGATGCTGGTCATTGACTCTCCATGTGCTCCTTCTTTCAGTTGAACTCATGGAAAAATCGCATCAAATCTGTACTCAGGCTCGGTCGTAGCAGACTTGGCTGCAACAATCAGACGAGTGCGTCGGCCATCCAGGTGAAGAAACCGCTGTGGGACTCCTTGGTGACGTTAGTCTCTCCACTCACTGGCGCTGGCTCAGAAAAGTCGGCACGATCAAGAGGTGGTTGGGATTGTTTTTGTTGACCTCACTGTCTACAGGTGTGAAGTCTGCCCCATCCTCTGCTTTCACCTTGACTTAGTAAGAAAACAGGCTTCCTGTTCCTGTGACGCCAAGACTGCTCCCGGCGTCCTCCTCCTTTACGAGCGCGGACTTCGGTTCACTGTGGACCTTTTTTGTGGAAGCCAGCCTCGCAGGTCTCCAGCAGCTCTTTCATGTTTCATGTGAAAACGGACGTGACAGAGCGCATGTGGGCAGAGTAACCTCGTTGTG